>NW_009952160.1:210408-252918 GCF_000747805.2 Chaetura pelagica
CCGCTTCGTGATGGAGGAAGGCAGGCGGGCGAAAGGCACGGGGGAGTTCACGCAGCTCCTCAATTCCCTTTGCACGGCCATCAAAGCCATTTCCACCGCCGTCCGGAAAGCGGGAATCGCCAACCTGTACGTCCCGGGGAGGAGCAGTGGAGGCGGGGGATGAGGTGGGAGAGGGGGAACCCGGGAGCATCGCACACCTGCCCGCATCCCTGAGGGTCCAGGGGATCCTGGCGCCCCCGGGGCGATGGGGAGGGGAGGTGTCCCCGAAAGGCGGGTCTCTAGGGTTGCATGCACCCTTGCACCTAGCAGCTACCCTTAACTCCTTTAGATCTCGGACTCTTAATGGATCCTATGACTTTTTAATGTCATGTCCTGCCGTCCTTGGCAGATGGCCGCTGCTGATAGACCTTCATGTGAGCCCTCAGCAGTTTTGGGTGCTTTGAACCAGAAGACCAAATGAACAGACTGAAAGAGAAAGCCTGCCAAAATATGGCTCAGTTATTCTTCACTGTAGTCTGTAAATTCATATCAAAGCACCTGCTTATGCTATGAGGCATTTAATCAAATTCAGTGGAGTTTTCTCCTTGTTGCATGATAGCAACCTAAGTTTCTATATGAGGCTTTGGATGTCTAAGGCTTTTAGAAAGAGCATTGGTTTGGAGCAGAAGTGACTGTAGAGAGCCAGTCAGAGGGCAGTTGCTCTGGACATGCATCAGAAAGAAGTTACGACTCTTGGAATATTAAATAATTTTAAGTGGTTGCAGGTAACTAATGCCCTAAATATTTTACATATTGTTAGTAAGTCAAATTGTCTGCTGATTGAGGCTTTAGACATGATGCTTCATTACTTAATGGAAAATGTAGTAGAGAGAAAATGAATTTGCTGCTACAAACCTGACATGGCCCATGTCAAAACCATGTCGTCAAAAATGTCATAAGCAAAAGGTCTCTGGCAATGCAAAGTATAATTTATTACAAAATGTATCAGAGAACTGAAATTTTGGTTTTGGAAGTTAATAAAATATAATCAACTGTAAGATACACTAAAAATCCTCCACTTTATGACTTCAGATTGATATAATTGTGATAGTTTTTTAATGCCGTCCTTGGCAGATGGCCGCTGCTGATAGACCTTCATGTGAGCCCTCAGCAGTTTTGGGTGCTTTGAACCAGAAGACCAAATGAACAGACTGAAAGAGAAAGCCTGCCAAAATATGGCTCAGTTATTCTTCACTGTAGTCTGTAAATTCATATCAAAGCACCTGCTTATGCTATGAGGCATTTAATCAAATTCAGTGGAGTTTTCTCCTTGTTGCATGATAGCAACCTAAGTTTCTATATGAGGCTTTGGATGTCTAAGGCTTTTAGAAAGAGCATTGGTTTGGAGCAGAAGTGACTGTAGAGAGCCAGTCAGAGGGCAGTTGCTCTGGACATGCATCAGAAAGAAGTTACGACTCTTGGAATATTAAATAATTTTAAGTGGTTGCAGGTAACTAATGCCCTAAATATTTTACATATTGTTAGTAAGTCAAATTGTCTGCTGATTGAGGCTTTAGACATGATGCTTCATTACTTAATGGAAAATGTAGTAGAGAGAAAATGAATTTGCTGCTACAAACCTGACATGGCCCATGTCAAAACCATGTCGTCAAAAATGTCATAAGCAAAAGGTCTCTGGCAATGCAAAGTATAATTTATTACAAAATGTATCAGAGAACTGAAATTTTGGTTTTGGAAGTTAATAAAATATAATCAACTGTAAGATACACTAAAAATCCTCCACTTTATGACTTCAGATTGATATAATTGTGATAGTTTTTTAATCACTATGTGCTATCCCTTTCATGTGTCTACAAATAATGACCAGGGTTTCCCACCTGTGACCTGATTCATAACAGTCTAAGGCACCACTCCTTAGCTGTCCTACATGTGTGCCTGTTGACAGCTGCCCACAGGCTCCTGATCTGGTACAGTCCCCTACAGTGGACTTAACTCCCACCAGTGCTGGGGTAGGCAGCTTCAGACTCCCTGAGTGGTCCATCTCTCACTGTGGGCCTGTGTGTTATAACTGGTGGTGGGATTTTGTGTGGCTCTCAGGAAACGTGAGCAAGGTTCCATTTCTCTGGATCTTCTCCCAGCCTCAACTGTATGCGCACTGCTGTCCTGAAGTCCCTCCTCAGGTACAGGCTCTGTGCAGGGCACAGTCCTGGGACTTCCCAGCAGACCAGGTGTCAAGAGCTGTAGCTGCTGTCTCTGAAGATAAGGACTTGTTCGTCTGCTCACAAGCACGTTGTTCAAAGTACATTGTATTTGAAAAGCACTTTCACTCTTCCAGAAAAATGTTCAAGCTACTGTAGCAGAGATAGAAAGAGAATTATGCCAGGTCTCTTTGTCTCATGCATTAAGATAAAGAAATGCAGAACATTCCAAGTAGTGTGTTCAGTGTTACTACAAAAACCTGAAAGACCAGTATTCAGCCTAATCAATGAATCCTAGCTGAAGTACATGAGTCATCGGAATTTGTGCAGATCTGGCCATTGTTCTTTTTTCTTATAAGAGCTGAACTTCTTTCTCTGTTTTGCATGCTTTCAAAATCACTTATCACAAGGTCTCCTGGTACTTCTTGATGCCAGATGGTTTGATTCTGATTAGCTGGCAGGGTTTTGTTAGTGTTTTGTATTTGTATTTCTTACTTTTATTCCAAAGGAAATATTTACTACTTATAATCGGTACTGAAAACATTGAACCATTACAACTGTTGATTTATCTGTGAGCAAAGTGTTTCTACTGCAATTTGTACATCATATTGCTAACCAGGAGCAAATTATATAGGAAGCTCTAGCCTAACTAGTGTCATCAGATTTAGTCTAATGAAGCCTTCTCTTTTAGAGTATTGCTATAGTATTGTAGCCTAGAATTCAGGAGCAGTATTTAGGTCTTAAAGTTAAGAGCTCATTAAATAATACAATTTTTGTAATTCAGCTTTCATAACTTGCTCTGGCTATGTTTGCCTATAGTTTAGAAACTATTGCAAGATGATGGCTTTGTGTTCCTCATTTTCAGTGTCTTCTACATTTGCCAGCACAGCTTATGTTAACAGGTGTCAGCACAAATCTACTGGGCAATAAACAAAGAAACAGGCTTGCAGAACTGCCATATTATCCAAAAGTGCTGCTTGTTTTACAAGAAGTTTTACAAATACAAGGTTGCCAGAAACAAGGTGCTTTGAAATATGTTTGTGCCCCTTTCTCACAGAATGCTCTCTCTTGCCAATGCTTTAGCTATGGAATTGCTGGGTCTACCAATGTGACAGGAGATCAAGTAAAGAAGTTGGACATCCTTTCCAATGACCTGGTGATTAACATGCTCAAGTCATCCTTCAGTACATGTGTTATTGTGTCAGAAGAAAACAAAGATGCTGTGATAGTGGAAGCTGAAAAACGGGTTAGTAGCTCTAAAGGTTCTCCTTTCTTGATTTCAAATCAGCCTTTACAGGTGCATCGCTTCAGATCTGAGAAACTGAAACTGAACTAAAAAATTCAGAAAAGAGCTACTTCCCTGTATTGGCAAATGAAAGGGAGTGGGGGATGGGTGGAGAGAGTGAGTCAACATTTGTCCTTCCTGTTACTTCAGGACTGATGTTTGTTGGTTTTATTTTTTTCTCTGTTATTCATCCCCACATTCTTTCCCCCCAGCTTTTCTTAATTGTGGGGAAAACATTTCTTCTTTATTCCATCTGATCTCTGGAACTATGCTTTGAGTCAGTCAAGCTCTTTTGTAAAGTAGCTTTGTCAGTAGGACGCTAAGGAGCTCTATGTGTAGGTCAAATTTAGAGTTCTTTAATTTAGGCAAATTCTCCTTGAAGCCCATGAAGGACCTAGCAACAATGAAATTAAAATATTTTTTACTTAATTATTATTATTCGCAAGTCTGCATGAGCTTGTTGAATGATGGTTCCTTTTTTCTAACTGACATTTTGGTGTGATCATGTAAAAATCTGAGTAAAAATTTTGTGAAAACAAACAACTAAAACATAATTTAGAAAGTACAATAATATTCACCTTGTCAAAGCAGTTCTCTCTCCCTCTGCTGAGAAATCTTCAGCATTATTTTATAGGCATTGGATGAACAAACATTACTCTAGATCTGAACTAATATTATTTTAGATCCTCAAATACCACTGAACGAAGCTCAGTGCTAATGGTTTTCTATACAAAATGTGAGCTATTATGGTGTTTTTAGCAAAATTCCTACCCACAATTTGTACCTATGGAGCAGAGCGATACTGGACTTAAAGAAGTTTCATGGCAGCAGAGCTGGTAGTGACAGCAGAAGGGGTGATGGTTTTAAATTAAAAGACGGTAGATTTAAACTAGATGCCACAAAGAAATTCTTTACAATGAGGGTGGTGAAACCCTGGAACAGGTTGCCTAGAGGTGCCCCCCCTGGAAAGATGCAAAGTCAGGTTGGATGGAGCTCTGAGCAACGTGATCTACTTGAAGATGTTCCTGCTCATGGCGGTCGGGTTGCAGTAGATGACCATTAAAGGCCCCATCCAACTCCCACTATTCTATGATTCTAATAAAATTAAAAATGAACAAACACTCTTGTTACACATCATTACCAAAATGACTGTGGATAAAATAAGGGGAAAACAAGCTATTTAAAAGGTACAATTGATTCAGCTGTTTTCCCTATACTGGCAATTTCCTATACCTGCAGGAATCCTTAATATAGCAGTAGGCAGGGACCATTCTTTTTCTGTGGGGGGAGGAAACTCACAAAAACCCAGGGTAAGATCACAGACTTACCAAAGTAATTTCTGAACATCTGTCCATTCAGAGATATGAAATGTATAATATATGCATGTCAGGTGTTAAAGGCCTTACTCATCTCTCTAATTTTAGCTCTACATGAAAAAGACTGATTTTCTTCATTTGTCTTTTTCCTTATAATTCAGAAAGTTGCTTTTTTTAGAGGTGAAAAATGTAGCCTAAATGATAGATATTTTGAGATGTCTGTCAAAATGGATCAGCATTAATTAAATAGATGAAGCTAAACTAATAAAGAAAAAGTAGTCTCTCTCTTTTTTTTTTCTTTACTACTCAAAATTGTGTACGAAAAGTTCATCTTTTCCATGTCATCATCTACTTCTTACTTTAAAGATTTCTTAGCTTATGCTGTGGTGTAAATCACACAATTGTAATGAAAAACAAAACCTGTGCCAAAGAATTTCTAACATTTTAATTAAGTTCCTTTGCAATCTGTCGAAGTATTTCTGTTTATATTGTTTTGAAAGTCTCTGAGAAAATTTACCTACTGAAGTATTTTTGTTTGGAGGAAGTGGGTAAATAATGTCACTAATCGTTCCCTCTTCTGTGTGTTCCAGGGCAAATACATTGTCTGCATAGACCCTCTAGATGGCTCATCAAACATTGACTGTCTTGTTTCCATTGGGACCATCTTTGCCATCTATAGGAAGGTAAAATGCTTTCATGTAGGAAAGAAAAACCTATTATTGTGCACCTTTTGATGAAATATAATTGCATGTGAAGACTTAATAAAGTCTGACTAAACTTGTTTGTGAAATAGACTTTCAGGACCAGCTCTAAGTTAAATCTGTTATTTAACAGACACTTGTGTAAAACAATTATGAAGGATTTGCTTTACCCTCTTAGAAGATGAGATACCCATATGTACATGGAAGTCTGGCCAATATTTAATTAGCCAGCTAAAGGAATTACCCTTTAGAAACAAATCAGGTCTTAGATTTCGTTAATATATATCCTGAGACAAAATACCATGTGTTGGGGAATGTGCTTTCTGCGTCTTGTTCTCTGCACTAACAAGTCCTGTTACCCTGAGGACAGGCTTCAAACACAAAGCAGAGCTGAAACATGGCATGTACATTTGAAGTGTCTAATTCACTCTGAAAGGCAGAAAACTTGTCTGAAGGAACTTGAAATACTGGAGTTACGTGTCATAAGATGGGGGAAAAGTAAGTCAGAGAAAACACACCCAATCGTCCACCTCAATCATCTTTTGTATATTGTCATACATCCCAAAGTCAGTATTTCCAGCTTCATTTTTGTGCGAAGCAAAAGAAAACAAAAAGAATCCCAAGTACTTTTGATCAGGTGTGAACTCCATGAGTCATATTTCATTGCTTGCTTTTCAACTGTGCCTCTGAATTTTCATCTGAGCTGTGTTCATCATCGCCTACAAAGAGGTACAGACCTCCATATTATCTCTTTAATCCTTTCCTGCTTCCTGCATTCCAACTAGGCTTATACAGGAGCATTTATAGATCAATGTGTTTGTCTCCATGTAATTTGTATTAGTGTGTTCAATAGGAATCTCAGTTGTGGGTCATGGAAGCATTTGTGCCACCTCATGCATGCGTATAGAGTAGAAGACCATTCCTATCCCAGAGAGACCCGTTATGTACCAACTATGGAAACAAAGTGAAGTTGACTATGCTCCTTTTTATCCTAGGTGTCCCCTGATGAACCTTCTGGGAAAGATGCTTTACAGCCTGGGCGTAACCTTGTGGCAGCTGGTTATGCCCTCTATGGGAGTGCCACAATGTTGGTACTGGCCACTTCTGCTGGAGGTGTCAACTGTTTCATGCTGGATCCGGTGAGAATGTCTTCTCTTCCACTGTTTCTTTATAAGGGATATAACCATCTATAAAAACTGTTTGTCCCCCAAAAAATCAAACAATGGAGCAATTTCCAAGCTAACATGGAGAAATGAAGTACACTTAATAACCGACCAGCAGTAATGTCAAGAGATTTTTGTGTTTTGCCTGCCCACTATAGCAGTGCTATCTGTGCCTCAACAATGGGAGGACAGATGAGTTAGTGACGCAAATACACAGGATGTGCCAAATCATATGATACTTAAGGTGAACTGCTTTCTGGAGTGCAGAATGCCCTTAAAGACTCGTTTGTATTTTCCTTAATGCTAGGACCTTAGTATACCAGAGAAGCAGAAATATTTAACCTCCTTCTGTGTTTTCAGATCCCACCGTGATGTGTGAAAGAGTAAGTGACATGTGTGGGCATGTTTGATGTTGTAGCATGCACTGACCATATGGTTTTCAAATGAAAGTCATAGCGATCATAGCAGAATGTAGTTTGCTCTAGTGACCTGTTTGTTTGCAGTCAGTTAGTCAAGCTGTGCCACCTGCCAGTGTTAATTTTTTAGAGCCTGTAGTGAGCAAGCAACAGGAAATACAATTTGATGCTCCCTGTTAAGTAGCAACTTAACTTAAAGTAGCTGCATGTATTTTTGTCTATATGCAGAGACCAGATTTAACTTGGAGCATGCGTATATATTATTTTGTTTATTTTAACACTCATTGGGAAATCTACTGTAGAGAAAATAAACAGACCAGCTCTTGGTTACAGAGTTTAACTCTCTTGACTTGAGGCTTCCAATTAGCCCAAGCTAATGGAATACACTGGAACTTTTTTATGTCCATAGCTATTTGAAGATGTTAATGCATTGCTTCAACCGGCACTCTCAGTTTCCAAACTCCTGAGAGTAATACTTCTGTTTTAAATCTAGCAGAAGAGTGGAGAACTAAACAAATGTACAAACAACAGCATTTCTTGGCATAGAAAAGTGAGAGAGAGCTGGGAAGGAAGAAGCTTGCATGACCCCAGGATTCATGCTTGCTCTGTGTTTCATGGATAAAAAACCCTTCACATCTAGACTGCCACTTTTTCGTAGGTACTGAATTATTAAAGAAAGTGGCAGCAGTGGTAAATTATTTGTAAATTGTGTATATGATTGTTTTTTAACTTAGCTTGTCAATAAACAAGCAATTAATGTTAACAAATAGTTTTTCTTTCTTATTGTTAGGCAATTGGAGAATTCATTTTGGTTGACAGGGATGTGAAAATCAAAAAGAAGGGAAATATCTACAGTCTCAATGAAGGATATGCTAAATACTTCGATCCTGCAGTCACAGAATATCTCAAAAAGAAGAAATTCCCTGAGGTAAAAGATGCTGTTTCAAAAAAATTTTCTGGTGACAAGCAACACTCCTAATTTCCAGCTTTACCATCCTCACTGTCATATGTACTGGTCTTAGCTTGTTTTCCTTTCTTGTGTATTTGAAAATTTATCTTCATGTAGGACTGATAATTAGAGCCACAGTTGACGAGACCGGATATTTCACCATCCTTCAATACTGCACTGCACCTCTTTTATTTATTTATTTATTTATTTAATTATTATTATTATTTTTATTTTATCTTCCTTCCTGGCTGGGGTCCTCAGTCATGGTGCTGGAGGCAAAACTGGGTGATTGGTAGTCAAGTGGACAGGGAGTTGCATCTGGCGATGAAGAAATTTGATTAAAAAGTTTGTTAGATTGCTACTTCCACACTGCAGTGTCAGAGTAGAGGGAAAGCTGGGTGCAGATGGCAGTGGGTCACTGCTCAGAGGTGACACAAGCTGGACCCTGAGGGAGTCTCTCACCTGAAAAAGTCCACTTTGTGGTTGTGCAGCCTTCTGGTGTCAGGAGGCCTGAAGCTGTAAGGAGTGCCCATAAAAATCATGCCTGTTCTCATGCCTTACGCATGTCATCACCAGAGATACTATGTCAACAATGAAATGCAAACATATACTATGGTTAAGTCTCTCTTGTCTCTCTTACTGACTTCCTGATCATGCTTTGAACAGGACTAGTGTTTTCATCTGGCATCTTGCCAGGCTTAAGGTGTTATTTAGATATTAAAATGTATTCTTTAGCGTATAATAAAGAAATTAATACCCATAGCCAACTATTAACCTTTCCTTAGCAAAAAAAAAAAGTAGTAGAAGAAGGAAAGATTGCTTCTTTTGATCCTTGATATTTTTTTCTGCTACAAAACTAAAAACCTAGCATCAATTCTTACCACTTAATCTTTTTGCTGCTAGAAATGCAGTGTTTTCCAAGGGTTAGATCTCTGATTGAGAGCTGGCATGCATTTTCTGTTGCTGACACTACCATTAATCTATCCTGAAACCTTCTCTCAGTCCTTTTCCTTGGATTTTCCCAATTAGAAAATAAAGAGGAAAATGAAATTTTCTCAAAAAACACTCAATATTATAAATTAATCACAATATGAAGGAGTCAGGGGCATAAGATTAACCTGGTGTACTCAAAAGTTGCATTGATTTAAATGTCTTTCTGTAGGATGGCAGTTCACCATATGGTGGGAGGTACATAGGATCTATGGTGGCTGATGTGCATCGCACACTGGTCTATGGAGGAATCTTTCTGTATCCTGCTAACTCCAAAAGTCCCAAAGGAAAGGTAAATGCAAATAAGCCCAATTATAGAAAATGTTACATTATCTAGGTGTTGCAGATTGGTATTTTAATTGCAGAACATGTGTTTTATAACTTGGTAGCTTGCACCTCTGGTGTGCAGGTATGGACACCCTTTACACACTGTCACAAGTGGCAGCAAATCGTTGTCAGACACCTATTGTAGGGCTGCTGGTAGCCTATTTGAACTGCACCCACTTCTCTTTATACCCTTTATATATATATATACCTCTTTATATGTTCAGATTATGGAATGTACCAGGGGATGTGCTGTTCAAAGAGGCTTCACTGTACCATCTCAGAGGAAACTGTGCTGGCCCCAGCCACATGAAAAATTACAAAGCAATACGAATAACACACACTACTCTGAGATTCCTGTTACAAGCTAGCATGTAAAAAGCCTAAACATAGTGCACCCCTTATGCGAAGCTCTGCTGAATGAAAAAAACATGTGCATCTTGTGCTTGGTAACATTGCCTCATCTGGAGGAACTATGCCTGACTGCCTCTGCCAGGTCAACAGTCAGTCAGGGAAGATCACACAGGTACAGGCTGACAAGGGGAGTGTTTATTCAGCAAAGACCTTTCATCTCTTTTGTAATTGTCTGTAAATTATTGCTTCAGGTTGCAGATAAGATGCAGTTATTCATTAGAAAAACCTAATAGAACACTCAGGGGCAATGTTTTTCTTTCTTTTACACAGGCCTGTGTGGTCTACTGCCTTGTTAAAGGTTGTATCTTACATACGAGCTTTATCTCTGTGTAAGGAGCACAATGCATGAGCTATGAAGCACTTAAATTGGGCATATCCAGCATTCACTCTGTTTCGTTTAAGAGAAACATCCACACAATTTCATTCTTGAGTCAAGGTTTATATCAAATACAGAGTACTTGGAGTGTTGATTGGTTTAAAATCAAATGCCAAATACATTTACATTTAACAATTGTCAGCTTTCCCTCAGCTGACCTTACCATTTTGATTTTTGTCTTCTAGCTGAGACTGCTCTATGAATGCAATCCTATGGCTTTTGTTATTGAGAAGGCTGGGGGAGTAGCAACAACTGGGCAGCAATCAATACTGGATATAGTCCCTGAGGATATCCACCAAAGAGTCCCTGTTGTCTTGGGATCTCCTGACGATGTGAAGGAGTACCTTGAGATAGTCAAGAAGCATTCAGCTAAGTAAAGAAAGCCTGCTGGAGTCACTGTACAGATGGGGATAAATGTCTTACAGCTGAACCAAATAACATACTGCAGTACTGCAAGATAGAACTCTCTGTAGCAAGATAGCAAATGAGCCATATTTTCATAAGATTTTTTTTAAGTGAAATCTTGTGTAATTGTATTGTGGAATGACAGGTATTAAAATGTTGCATTAAAGGAAGCATTAAAAGTAAAAGCAAGGGAAAAATATGTTTGCTTTTATCATTTGTGATTACACAAAAGATACTGTACTACAAGGAAATATTGTGCTGAATTCAATAACTAGGGGAAGTCGTAGCTTCTCAGGAAAGCTACAGACTGTCACCAGAATATCTGACTCTATAATCTTCCAAAATGCTTGAGGGGAAGACTCAGCAATCTCTTCCAGTGAGTGTGACGAGTCTCTAGCTCTTTGACAGTAAGTAGAAATGCTAACATGGACACCTTCACACATTTTTTCTAAGCCCAAGAAATTGCTGTACTTCAGTCTGGACTTCTTCTGACTGAGAATTAACATTTGTGAAACATGTGTCCTAGTGTATGTTAATTCTGACACACACTGTTAATATTGCCAGTTGGTACTCTGTCAGATTTAGTAACACAAGGATGGAAAATGATGCTTTGAAGGTTTATTTTGAATTGGAGAAAGAACATGTGTAGACAGCTTGGTACCACTCTGCTGTGAAGAGCTGGCTGTCTTTGCCAGAAATTAACCTGCTTGCTTGATGAAACAATGAACCTGTACAGTGTTAGTAACCACCACTGGGTGTTCTTTGTATTACTTTGGGAGTGTGCATTACCGTGGAAAAGGATTCTGCTTCACAAGCAGAAGAAAAATTGTGAACACCATGAAGCATAATGACATTTAACATGCTTCAGGGCATGCTTCTGGGAACACAACATGGGTGCCTGGGAGCTAGGAGGGCTGTCCACCTGTCTGGGTACAGTTCATGGCAGTGACTTTTTTAATCAGTCAAAGTCTGCAAATCTTTGACATTTCTCATGGACCACTCACCTTTGCCAAACTCAAAGGAAAAAGTGAATGTTACTGTTGGGTAGACTGCCACTGGTTTGGGACAAGCCATGGTCTGAGACACACAGTGAGTGGTCTGGGAGCCCCTGTCTATGGGTGCAATGAGCTGTAAACCTGCCTGTCTGAGGGTTTTGCATTCATCAGTGCAGACAGCCCGTCCGAACTTGGTTCTTCTGGTAAAGAGAGAGTAAAAGACTGTGGGGGGGTCTTAAGATGGTGATGCAAAGGGCATGGTCCCTGAGGAGTCATACACAAAAAACCCCATGTTCTGATTACTGGTTGTGTTTGGTGTATTTGAAGACATACTGGCAAACCTTAATTGGGTGTATATTTGTGTCTGTTCTCCAAAGTGACAGGGGACAAGGCCTTTCTGGCAGGGACTGCATGGCCTGATTTCTGCTGAAAGTGCTGCTTCTGATGGGGCTTTCTTAGTGAAGACAGGGATTTCTGGGACCTTAAAGGATTGGGACAGTCCTGGCAACCATCTCCAGTGAGCTATTGTTCTGCTTGTACACTTGCTTTTCACCATGCAAGGGCCCTAACTCTGGCCCCAGGCAGCATCTGGCTCATCTGTGGCCAAACTCTGCTCGGGGAAACTAGCAGGCCATGGCATACATACTTTGTCTGATACATACTTGCAAAATCAGGCATCCCACAAACATCAACCCTGCCTCATGCTGCCTAATTTCTGATTAATGCCCTGCTGGGAGAAGGCTCAAAGCAACATCTCCCAGTGTGATGCCCTTGTTGCCAGCCTAGGGGCTAGGCTGGGAGGAGCAGGTTTACTGGCCCCAGGGCTGAGCACTGTGCCGTGACAGGGGAGAGGACTTCACTGGACAGCAAGTGGTGGGAGATCTGGGGGACTCCTGTGGCCCGGGCTTTTCTTCACAGACTGCTCTTGTGCCTGCACCAGTGTGGCTTCCTCTGCCTCTTCATGTGAGCAGCTAATCACTGGCATATGGTCCTGCTCTTGCCTTTGCAAAAGAAGAAAAAAATGCGGTCTTTGCATCTGTTTTTGTCTTTTTGATGTGATTTCAAAAGAAACAAGCAAGTCTCTCTTCATTTTTTATAAGGAGTGAAGGTGATAGGAGTGGCTGAAGATGCCTACCTTGCACACCGAAACACTTCCCAAAGGAATTGCATATTCCTATCCAGCGCATTTCCTTCCCTGCTTGATCTGGCACACACCCCACAACATGTTAAAAGGCTCCAAGCTCACTGAATCAGCTACAGCAGGCAGCATGCTGAGAAGTTCTCTAAACCCCTCTGAAGTTCTGGGTGCTGCTCCTAGAGGAAAAGTGTGTGACTGTTGTCATGCTCAACTTTTTTAGATCCTTAAGTTTTTAATTCAGGCTGTGCCCAGAGCCATAGCTGGATGCAATTTTCTATTTAATATACTAAGCAGAGAATAGTTGGAAGCTCTTACAGCTTTTTTCTGGCTTTCCATATATCAGTTTGGATTACACTACTTCACTAATCTGTTCACGCAACTTAATAAGCAGTACCCACAGCAGACATTTTTGTCTAGTTGGTTCCTCGGCTGTATTCCACCCTTCAACCTCTTCAGCAATCCCTGGGCTGCATATATCTATTTTTAAGGGACTATACTGGCATAGGGTAAAGGTTATAGAAGGAAAGGCAATACTGCCTGTGTTTGCTAGATCAGTTTCAAGTGTTTTGGTTTTGCCTGTAGGCTAACATTTTACTAGTAGGAAATTTTCACATTTTGAGCTGCATTTTCTTTCTATCTGTAATACGCAGGGCCACATGTGAATGGCACAGCTGTGTAGCTACAAGTGGGGGGAACTATTCTTCAGCCTCCTTGCACAGCCCCCCTTTCCAGAACTTACCCCACCAACTGATGCCAGGCAAGAGGGTTTGTCAGAACATCTGCCTTCAATTCCCACTGCAGTACTACCTACCTACAGCCCTGCTCAGGGGCTGAACTGCGACATTTGCTGAAAGGTCGCTTGCTCCAATTTCAGCTGGCACCATCCAGGGGGCTAATATTTCAAATCAGTTTGAAGAGGTGTCACCTTTAAGGCACTGGGCGTGCCTATAAGCCAGTGGAAATGTGAATCATCCCTAAGAGCTCTTGTGAAATCTTTATGTATGAGGGCAAATCTCCCACAGATCTGTCAAATTGAGATGTTTATTTTTTTTAGTCTTTCTATGCTGTTCCAGCCCATCCTACTGATCTGTCCCCAGGCTCATAAAGAATCATCATACATTTTTTAAACAATCTGATTTCTTCCTCATTAAATTGTAATTATTTATATAGCTTAGTAATTCAGTTTAATCATTCTTGTTTTTATCATTCAGTGGCACCACAGTGTTTATCAAAACAGTAAAGGTCTCATGCAACCCAGTCCTGTGCCTTTTCTAAGTTTGGTTTTGGGTTTTTTTTCTTGTTCCACAATTGGTTGCAGTATTTCTGGAAAGCTTGGTTGTAGGCATCGTGTTCTTTATATATTAGTGTAAATTATGTTCTTATTGAAGGGGTGTTAATTGAGCACCAGCTGAAAGCATGTGCTTTGTGCACACTAAAAAGTTTTCAGTACTTGTAAAAGGCATTTGATGATTTATCAGTTAAAAAAAAAAAAAAAAAAAAAAAAGGTAAATAATGGACTTCTTAACTCTGAGAACACTCTTCAAATCACTAACTCCAAAACAAACTTTCTTTCACAAGATAATCTGAACTTTGCCTTTTTGAACAGAGTAAAAGATCACTTATAATCAACAGTAAAGAAGATCTGCACGTGATGTTTTGAAAAATGCTAGAAGCCATAGGCCAACCCCCGCCCCCCGTTTCTTATTTGCTAAATTGATTTGGTATCATGATGGTATTCTAGCTACACAGCAGAGAGATTTCAGTTTAAAAGCATTTCAGGATTGGTCAGGCTGACAACTGCCATATGATGAAATAACGTGCAGAATGTAATGGCTGTACTTTAAGCCAGCAGATCTATTTGCATGGATAATGTGAAACCTGTCTCCTTCTTTTCGTAATAGCACCATGTGCTATCCCAGGGCTCCCTAAATATGTTATATGTGGGTTTTCTGCAGTCTGTTTGAAGAAAAGAAGTCTTCTATCCATCCCACTATATGAATGGTATTGTATACTTTTGACTAGATCACTGTGGTAGAAAAGAGAAAAAGAAATCTTCAGGATCACTTTCCCCTTCCACAATTGCCTTAGAAGACACTGTGAAAAATCTGCCTGTTGCTCCAGCCTAGGAGCTTTGCTCACCAGTCCTTCCTGCTCCTTAGAATGAGACATGAAAAACATCCCTGAAGCTAAATGCATGTTGCTGGTGTTCAGTGCTGTCAGTCCCTGAGACCTTTGCTTGAGGCCAGGTTCAAAGTAGAAAACCTTAGCATTCAGTAACTTGTTGTTTATCGGGGAAGAGATGCTTTTAGGAAAATCCAAAGAAATGCTAAATATTAAAAACAGAATGCAAAGGGAAATCAAAATTCTTTGGCTACAGCTGCAATTCTTGTGAACAATAACAAAGCTAGGCATATATTTTGTTACTGAATTGTTTATGCCTTCCTGACATGATTTTAGTACAGTAATTTGAGTTAAATGGATGATAACAATGAAACTCAATGAAATTTTTCTTCTGTAAATATAATTTTTGTTTTGTTTCTGATTTTTCCAGATCTGCTTTAAGAGAGTGCTGCTAGTAAGTAGCATGGAGTCTGCAACATGTAATTGTTCTTACTTCCTTATCTGAGTGATATGATAGTGCTGTAATTAAAATCCATAATTCCAGTGTTTCAGATAGCATGTATTTAGTTCACTGACATTTCTGTCTACCCTCGCATTTGTATTATGTAATCCAAGTACGTTGCTTGTAAGGAACTACAGGCAGTTTATTTGCAAACTTGGACATACCTGTATTTACATGTTGCACTACAGTAACAAAGCTAATGTAATATTTCATTTTGTGACTTATGACACAGACATGCTTAAATCAGACAAGCTTAATTAGTAAATTATTGAAGACATCAGTACTTTCTAACCAGTCAAGCCACCACTCAGCAGCACTTCTCATTCATGCAAGCCCTATAATATTACAAGTAGCCCAGACTAGGAATGAAGTCATCACCCTGGGATTGCAGCAGACCGACCAGCAACATAAAGCATCTTTTAAAAATGCATGTCTAGATGCACTCTGCAGCTCCTGTTTTTTTCCCCTGGAATGTTTTGTACGCCTTCAAAACCCTCCTCTATGGAGGAGACCAAGCAGAGATTAAGGTGATACGGGAAGAGAATGTCACTGTCCAGAGTCACAGCTCTGCCACAGGGCCCTGTGGCACGCATGATTACTGATGCCCTGTGCCTTCGTTTCTTGCACCTTGTAAACTGTGTGCTTTGCCTTGGCTATGCTGAGCTCGTTCCTGCACAGCAGCTACAGGAAAGCAGGCTCCAGCTAAGCAGCCAGCCAGAGCTTTGCATTACAAGCAGTTCAACGCAACAATTGCTATGAGACTAGCTCTGCACTCCACTAATTTTAGTGCATGAGGAGGGCAGCTGCACAGTGGTTCTCTGCTATAGTCCCATCTAAGACTCCTTTCCTGTATCCCAGAGGAGCTGTGGAGCCAGCCTGGGGTGCAGTTATTCTGAGCACCCAATCACATGGTCTCAGAAACTACTTAATAAACTCTGCCCAGCAAGGCAGCCAACAGCTTTGCCTCAAAATAAAACAGCCACCCAGGATCTCAGCACAGCAAGAGAGTCTCTCATCATCTAGCTGAGAAAAAGGGACTCTGGTACCCAGCAAAAATGTCCGACAAAAGCCCCTTTGAAACGGACATGCTGACGCTGACAAGATTTGTTATGGAGAAGGGACGCCGTGTTAAAGGAGCGACAGGGGAGCTGACACAGCTGCTCAACTCCATGCTGACTGCCATAAAGGCCATTTCCTCCGCAGTCAGGAAGGCAGGCCTTGCCCACATGTGAGTACTGCCTAGCCGTTTGGGGAGGAAGAGGAGGTAGAGAGGCAGCTGCTTGTACATTCAGGCTTGGGAGAGGACAGGGATTCATAAATACACTGGAAGTGTCATTTTTTAAGCTGAGTGACTGCAGGCATGAGGTCATAGTCTGAACTATTGAGAGTGGGAAGTGGGAAATCTCTCTTTCTGGAGCATTTTAATATAGGGTGCAAAACAGACATTCAGAGTAACTGCTGTTCTGTAACATTCTACTCTAAAAATGTGAGTTAGTACTTCAATGCAGTCGTCACCTCATTATCCCTTTGAAATGTTGATGCTGATCTATTTTTAAATCTACTGTCAATCTGTAGAATATCACACCACAATATTTTTAATGCATAATATCACACCATAACATTTTCTGCTAACAGCCAAGTCTGGGGCTATGCTATGCAGATCAGGGCTTGGCTTATCTTGGGAAGCTGATGTTCTGCCTAACTGCAGTATAAGTAATGGTCTAAAGCAATGGCCCTGTGAGAAACACCATATGCAGCCATGCATGAGTGCATTTCCCCTTCCTTCCTCAAGTAGTATCAGGAGTGCAGGCGGCCAGTCTTAAATGGCCCAATATGAAAAAACAAACAACAATTCGGCATCTAGTGGTTAAGCAAATAGAACAAAGAATTGCCTTGGCTAAGGGTGGAATGAACCAAGCTTGTTCCTCACACTGCCAGCTGAAACAGACATCTGTCATTCTTTTAATGGTGAGCTGTCTTAAGCACTCCAGAGAGCTGAGGTGTCCTAATAAAAATAAGCATTTAAAGATACACATTTTGTTATGCATTGAAATATGTGCTTCTGTACATGTCTATGCATATATATATATACACACATATACACACACACATAAAAAACCTCAGGGAATATATTTGTGTAAGAATGACAACATTTATAATTTGGTTTGTGTTTTTTGGTTGGTTTTGGGGTTTTTTTTGGTCTTTGGTTTTTTGGTTTGGTTTGGTTTGATTTTCATGGAAACACCAAAATGTATGACATTCTGGGTTTTTTTGTGCTTCTCTTGACTATTTGGTCAAAGTCCTCAATGATCTTTGCAAATAACAAGTTCAGTCTTTCAGTACTTTCAACCTCACTTTACCGGCATGGACCTGTAGAGAGGACACGAGACACACTCAAAGTTAAGAGCAGTGTCAGGTTCCTATGCCCTAACTGTTAAATGGTACTATACCTCTGTACTTACTAGGTGAAGCTGTGCTGTTTTGCCTCACTGACTTAGAAGAGCAAGTTTTTTATCTTTTTATCTTTCTATACACAATGTCCGAAGTATTAAAAAGTGGGGAGAAACTTTATTTGATAGGCTAGAGGTGCAACAGCCACCTAGTTAACAGGAAAGAGGGCTACTGTGGTAGATTAATATTCCCTTCAGAAGGAAAACATCCATTATGTTAAGGAGCAAATGTATCTTTCTTTAAACAAAAGCTTCAGGTGATTAACCAGAAATACGCAAAGTACCCAATGACACAAATTAGTAAACTTGAACCATTCAAATAACTGCAACTAATAATGAAATTCCAATACCTAACATTCTGTGATTCTGTGAAATTCTAGAAATTCCCATGACAACCTTTAAATCAGGGTGACTAGCTGGTATCCATCTGGATTTGTGAAGTTAGAGAGCTCTGATTTTTCTAGCCCCTCCAATAGAAGACTGTGAAATTATTTCTTCAGTATTGAAGAGCTCAGCATGAATTTTTAACAAATTTGCCATTCAAAAGTAAAGGACTATTTCCAAATCATAAACTTCAGCTGGGAATGTGCCTGAAAACACAACTAGAGAATGGATCCTTGGCAATCCCTGAAAATCATGGTCTCTTCCAGTATCTCAGAATTGGCATTCCAAAATACAGTGCCCAAAATTTTCAATACATCTGAAAAGCTCAGGCAACCTTGAGGTTTGATCTAGACAAAAGGCCTCCTCTGCCCCATCTAAGGCCTGCTGCATCACAGGGACTAATTAGTTTACTCTCTTTTTTTTTTTCTTGTTTTCTTCCCCACAATCAATAAAATGCTTTATCTATTCCCTATACAGTTCCTTATACTTCTAAGATGCCCAGACCACATACGTTAGGTCTAAACAGAGCTTTCTCAACTGGAAGCCTCAGAAATGTATGTATTACTATTTACGACATCATTAGTAAGTTGCTAAAATAAGGATAGGGAATGGAAGCATCATCCTACCTCAGCCAGGGATCACTGAATGAAACAGCCCTTGATCCTGAGATACAGATCAGCATGGGGAATTATCTGGGGGTGTCTTCAAAGCTTCTGATTTTGGAGTGGCTTGGGACTGAGGGGACACAAATTAAAGGACCACTAAGGAGCCCTGAGCACAGTCAGTGGCAGAAAATAACATGGATGATAACTGACTCTTCTCCTTCCTCAAAACTGCTGCCATTTGCTTCATGGGGCTGTTTGGGAAGTCTGGCACACACTGGCTGAGCTGTATTTTCTTCTTCTGACCTGGGGAACATGCAAGGAGGAGCAAAATTACCCAGGTAAAGCCTAAAAATTATGCTGTCACCCACTCTCATGCACAGCTCTTTTGAACAGCAGCAACTGCCTCATAATGCACCTTGACAGTTTAATCCAAAGGTTAGAGGTGTGGGAAGATGAGAGGAAAGAGCCACTATGACTTTTTAAAATTATTATTACTTCCCCTGAAAACGTGTGATGTTGGCCTCTCTCAGGTTTCCTGATATTTTTACTTTCCTTTAGGTTTGGTATAGCTGGCACAGTGAACGTGACCGGTGATGAAGTGAAGAAGCTGGACGTATTATCCAACTCCCTGGTGATTAATATGCTCCAGTCCTCCTACAGCACCTGCGTCCTGGTCACAGAGGAGAACAAGGAGGCCATCATCACCCCGAAAGACAAGCGGGTCTGTGCAGCTCCTGCCTTCGGGGGGGGGAGGGGGGGTATCAGCTCAGACACCAGCAGGTGGCAATCTTGCTTCAAGTATGAAATCTGGGCCTGGCCCCAAGATCAACCATTCTCGGGGGAAATTCAGAAAATTTGCACCATTATTTTGATTGATAACTGTGGTGGATGCCATGGTTTCAACAGCTAAAGGAGCTGTTGAGGGTAAAATCATCACAAAAGTATAATGAAGTGGGGAGAATAATTATTTTGGAGTTTGCTGACACAGCCCATGTCACAGGTGTAAGTGTACTGTTACATTCCCTGACCGGCCGTGTAATGGTTTTAGATTAAATTAGTATGGAGGCAAGAAAAAATGAGATGAGAGGCTGGCACAACTGGGGTTTACATTACATGTCCAACGCAAACACCTGACTGCTTCATCAGGCTTCCCCTAGCAGGGGATCCTATTGCATTGAGATACTGTTCACGCTGATGTAACCTACCCTTTCCCCAGGATGTTTTCTTTCTGCTTTCTTAGGCTCAAAAATCACATCGCCGGCAAATCCCTTCATTTGCAACAAGATGTAACAAAGCAAAATAGATTTACTCAAGAAAGATGCTCTCTTCTGGAATGTGTCACTCCCTTTGCTTTCAAGTGATTTCTTGCATTGCTTGCCAGCAGAGGACTGCTCCTTTCTATTGTCAGAGTTTGTGCTGTCTGAGAACAAACGTACCCTCTCCTATTTCTCTGGCAGGCCCTGATGGAGTGGATGTTGTGCTACAAAGCCAGCTGGATCAATAGTGCAGCTTTCTTTGACAAGCTGTGTCAGGCTTTCTCAAGGGGCTAAAGACAGTCATAAAAACATGGGTTTTGTCAAGTAAAAGGAAAAAATAGTGCAAGACTATGTTTAATCTAATGCTTCCTTTGCCAATTTTGTTTTAGGGTAAATATGTGGTGTGCTTTGATCCCCTTGATGGCTCATCCAATATAGACTGCTTGGCACCAATAGGAACAATATTTGCTATCTACAAAAAGGTAAGAGCCACCAGGGCCTGGCCAGCATGTCTGCTCCCATGGGGCTGCACAAAACAGCAACTGCACAATCAGTTAACAAACTTTAATAGTTGCAGTCCTGCCAAGTCTTGTGATGTGATTGCTAATCTCCCAACAGTTGGTGTTTTTCCTAAAGTCTGAGGTCACAGTCATATGACAATGGGACACCCTCAGCCATTGCTGTTGTGAAGTAACATTTACAGTACTTGTGACTGCAAGGAACTCTTTGCAGACTCAGATGCTACACTTCAAACATATGAAGACATGTTTTGAAAGTCCATTCTTATCTTTTAGCTCATAATTTTCAGCAGGCAAGTCCTCGTTCTTTACATTTTGTTGGACAATGCAGTAACCATCACTGTTGAGAATATGCATCTACTAATAAACCAAATAGTGATGGCATGATCTCATCAGGGTCACAAGCCAGGTTCTGGCATATGGCTGTCCACACTGTTAATAGTTTGTGCAAAACCCCACCAGAGATGCAGCCCAGGACTGATGATGCCTGGGTACAGCTTGGGCAAAGGGTAGCCCAGAGGCTACCTCTAGTGCCATCTGCCACCTTTGCTTTTTTGCAGGTAAGAGAGCTCAGCTGTATGGATGCATTCCATGTCATGTGCCCCTGTAGGAAGCAAAGGGGCCTCCGCCCTTTTCATTTATCTCTCTAAAGATAGCCTAAAAGACTACAGCACCTCCCTACATTTACAGTAGGCAATAGCTGTGTTGTCCACCATTCTTAAAGGTGGTAAGAGCCATCTTACAAATACTAAAAAAGAGGTGTTTATCCCAGTGGATGAGAATCACTTAAGAAAGAAAATGTAACTTCAAGCCATTTAAGGGTCATGAACATAATTTTTGAAAAGCTAGAACAATCATAATTCCAAAGGATGAGCCTTAGCACCTGTCTGATATTTAGGACCTTTCAGTTCTCAGATGATTGCATGACTGATTTTCTCTCCATGTTAGCACCTTAAGTTCATTTCCAAAGACGCACTCTTCAGAACTTAAATATTTGCCTCATTTTAGGAAAAATATAAGATAATCAGAACTTTTCTACAAAGGCTAGATGTGGTCAATACATTTCAAAGCCGAAAATCATTCCCTGGCTGCTCCCAGTCCAGAGCCACTACCATGGCTGCAGAAAAGCAGATTCTTCCACCTGCCAGAAAAGCAATTAATTGGTTTCTTAGATAAAACCAGTGGAAAATAAATACCATGTTAGGTTTCTTTATTTTTCCACCTAGCATTATTAAAAAGACTAGAAACATCAAAAAAGTGGGGCTGAGCAGTGACCTTTTCTCAGCCAGGAGAAGCCAAAGCAAGAGATAGAACCTTGACAGTCACTGCTGCTAGGGGTTCTCAGCTTCCGGAGTGTCAGGATGTGGTGACAATAAGTATTTTTTGCTTGTCTTCTTCCCAGTTTTTCATGCCACTGAATCAAATCTACAACTCTCCATTAATTTTCCACATGCTTGCTATGAAACTCTGTTGCTTTGTTTCATTCTGATTTTACTTTGTAATGTTGCCCAGAGCCTCAGATTTGAGAGCATGTGTGTCCCCCTTCATTGTCACAAGGACAATGTCCTCCCCTGATTGTGATCGCTCAATGAGAAGGTGTAAGAATTCAGGACAAATGCAAAGGTAACTTGTAAAACATGAGATACAGAGACCTGGAAACCACGTGCTTCCAGAGCTGCTTCCAGCTCTGATGAGAACTCCCTCATGTGAAGTAAGCAAATCATACATGCAAAAATTTTCAAACTCAGAGATCACCTGAAGGTACCCCTGTAGCCAGACTCTGTGAACCTTGTTTCATCTGCTTCACACCACCAACAATGCAAAGTCACTGTGCCAATGTTTGTCAGAGCTTCTCTGCATACCCTCTACTTTGCAAAAAAGACCTTCAAAGAGATTTCACTACTGCCATCTCATAGTTAAAATAAAATAGAAAGGAAATCCATCTGTTCACCAGAGAGAAGCTAAAATATTCCACAGCTATGAGAATCTACTGGCCTGCTTAATTCCTGGTTTGTTTCACAGTACATGGTACTTGGCAGAATCAAACTTCTGCAGTCCCAACAATGAAATATCAGCTGATCTCTAGCTTTTTTACATTCTAATGAGCTCTGCAAAATGTTTCCTTGAGCTTTTTTCTTCCTTTTGGAAGCTGTCTCTTGGAAACACAGATGGGAATAAGGATGGAAAAACAAGTGAGTTCTGCCCTACTGTCGACTTCCCAAGGGAGGAGTTCCTCTGTTTTTTTCAGAATGGTCAACAAATATGTGTTGTCTTAACCATAAAAACATAGTAAATATATTTAAGAGATAGGACTGAAAAGCTCACCTCAGAAATAAATATTTTCATTCAATATCATAGAATCATAGAATTATAGAAACATAGAATCATAGAATTGTTTGGGTTGGAGGGGACCTTAAGGAACATCTAGTTCCAACTCCCTTTCCATGGGCAGGGATACCTCCCACTAGACCAGGCTACTTAAAGACACGTCCAACCTGGCCTTTAACAACCTGACATACCTCTTTACTGTATTTACACAACATTTATTTTTATTTAATGAGGAAAGCACACAAAAAGCTGGGATAATTATAATATATTTGGAACTGGTAATGTAAAGATATGTTTCATTCTACATTTAATGTTGCAAATAATTAGTCTGCTACAGACAAGCATTGCTTTTGATATTGGGATGTATGTGCCACGGGTATATATTTTTGAAAGAGATGCTATGTAGGGTATAGTAGTAGGTTCTGTAAAAGCTTGTTTTGCAAAGGATTAGCCACTAATAATCAGTATTCAAAGCTCTGTGATATACAAACAGTGGTATAACTAGTATTCCTTCATTACATGCATTATAACCACTGTGAATAAGTAGCTTGGCACAGAGTCAAGGGACTGCCTATCAGATGTATTTGCACATGTTGTATTTCAGCACCCATAAGAGCTGGCTGGCAGCTCCTTTTTTTTTTTTTTTTTTCCATGGAAGATGCTGGCAAAACAATAATAGTAAAACGTTCTGAGCAAAATGCAGCTAAAAATTGTAAGTGAAAGTAACAAAACTGGAAAAATGTTTCATCTAAAAATGAAAACTCTTGATGAGGAATTACTGTCTCTATATGCCAGGAAAGATGCAGTTTTAGTGTCCCACCTCTCAGTTTTCCTCTAGATGTTCACTATGAAGGGTTACCCTTAGTCTTCCACCCTTTTCAGACCCTGATGGGCACCCTGAGAACTCTATGCCATAGGGAACAGCAGAGAATTTATCTGATTGTTGGAACATAGAGCTGTTTTCCATGGAAAATTTCTGTAGAAGTTATTGTTGATTTTTTTAGATGTCACTTGATATTCATGAAGCATTTTATTTCCAGCACGAAACAGTCTCCAACTACTTTTCATTTTTAAGCTGGATATTTGGACTGGACCTCCTATTTCTATGTAGCAGCTACTCTATCTAATTGAGTCCATGCAATCACTGAGAAATTTTCAAGAGTTTGGAACAATAAAATGCCAAACCAGGGCCTAAAGAAAGGATCTGAGGGGCTTCTCAATTTAATTCCAAATGAACCGCCATCAAAACCTCCATAGAAGACCCACCATAAACAAAAGCTTTTACAGAAATACTAGTAACAAGATCCCCTACCCGTTTTGTAGTCTCAGGAGAGGAAGGCTGGAGCTAGCCTTCCCAGGTACTCTTGGCTGTGCTCCTTTCTTACTTCACCAGTCAAATTCTTGTAAGCTGTGGCTGAGACATGTCCCCAGAGTTGACTGGAAATATTTGCACCAGGCTTGCTTGGGCTATGGTTCTTCAGTGGTAGGTAGCCAAAGTGCCAAATCAAAATATGAGTTTTGGAAACAGATTAAAAGCCTAAAATGCCACATGAATTTTCAGTGCAGAGTAATATATGTGTACCTGCTCTCACACATACATTGCATGCACAACTGTATTTGTTATTTTATACTAGATATGAACATTTATCTCACTTCAGTTACTTATCTCTTCACCAACAGAGACCAATGCACATTCTTGGTTCCATTATGTTATACCATCTGCTCTTTTATTCTGTATTATTGGAAGCAATGTTAATTACTGTAATCACCTCTCAGAGGGGCCAGTATGCTTACATTTATGTTTACAGAAAATCAGTACCTTTGTTCCATCTCAGATTTCTGATGATCTTGAATTAATGAACTGTGCCGTAATGCTAAGGCATCAACTTTGTTGCAGGTATCATATTGATTGCATGACATATATAAAATAACAAACTCTCAATGTCCTGTCCCAGCTTGCACATGTACCTGTATCAAACTTGGCCCGAGCTACTGGGAACAATGTCTATTTTGGTTGCTTGAAAGCCCTGCATAGACACAAAAAGGAAATCTGCCCCACGTTATTACCAAAATATCGTTTTTATTGCTTCTCACAAGAATTCAACCTCAGTCCAATGCCAATTTTTTCTCAGGAAACAGACGACGAACCCTCTGAAAAAGATGCTTTGCAGCCCGGACGCAATATTGTTGCTGCAGGCTATGCCTTATATGGCAGTGCTACACTGGTTGCCCTCTCCACAGGCCAAGGAGTGGACTGTTTCATGCTTGATCCGGTACAGTCATGGTGTTAATTTCATTGCCACTGTGTTTTAGAACTTTCCATGCTTGGGCTTACTAATTTCTGTTGCTCCTTGTCACTGTTATCTAGGCAATCTATGTGATTATTTTTTTAACCCACATCCTGGAGCATCCCACCTCCACCTCAGAAGTATTTAGTAATACATTAACATGTTGGTTGCATGTTGGTTACCTCTGTGTGTTTGTTCTACTCAGTGAAAGACAGTCTAAGTTAAATAACATTTGAAACCCTGTTCATTCAAACCAGACTGCTCTTTTGCACAAACACTTAAAATTTACTCCAAAGAGTGTCTTTAGCTCCACTTAAAAGACTCCTACTTTTTTCTTGTTCCTGTTTTTTCTGTCTGTAGAAGAAACTCAGCACTTTCACTGTTTAGCCTGCAGCAAGGACCACTTTTTGCTACAGTTCATGCAGCGTTAAGTCCAATTTCCTAACTGCATTTTAGTTTTATGGGTAAGTCCTCTAAGCTGCATACCCAACAATTTGCAGAAGCACAACTGTACACAACTGGACATGTGTCAACCCTCCATGGCCAGCCCAGGAGCTCAGCAAGTGTTACTGGAGGAATGCAGGAAGGAGACCACTCACTTGAGAAACCAGCATTAGATGTGGGCAATAACGTAACAGGTTGTTAGTTTGGTTTTTTTAATAAAGAAGGCATTGCTACCAAAATTCCTTTTAACATTTAAAAATAGGCTCATTCCAAGTGGAAAGAACTGGGAGCTGAACTGCTCTACTGCTCTCTGTTTAGAGACAGAGGAAGAGACAGCGAAAGTTTCACTCAGGCTGCAGACAGCAAGCAATACCTGGGGGTAGCTGACTATATTCACTTAAAATATTTAGACAAGGCAAGTAAGGTGAATTAAAAATTGAGAAGTCAGTGAGATTTCTCAATTTGTAACCTTTTGATTTGTAGACAGAGATTCATCACCCATCTACTTTCACTGCTGGCTGGTGGACATGCCAAGTGTGACAGTCAACTGCTTTTTGTTTATAGTACCAATGTGATAAGTTTTCATTAACTTACCACAGATTCTGTACTTTCTGCTCTGTTTGATATCCTGTGAAGTTCTACACAAGATTGGTGCTGAAAGGACCAAGCTGTGCTAGTGTTTCTGCCATCTCTAGTGTGTCAACTCTAACAGAAAGTCAACAAAATGTTCTGCTTCCTGCTAATAGCTGGTCTATCTTGTTCTTGTGTAGGGTCTCGGTGAATTTATTTTGGTGGACAGAGATGTTAAAATCAAGAAGAAAGGGAAGGTATACAGTCTCAATGAAGGTTATGCAAAGTATTTTGAGCCTGCAATGACAGAATATTTACAAAAGAAGAAATTCCCTCAGGTAAGAAATATCAGCACAGTACCCAGTGTACTGTGCAGACAAGCACTGCATTCCATCCAATCCTGCCTAATGGGGAAGGATTGAAAGGCCTCACTGAGTTCAGCACCATGTAACCCTTTCATGCCACTAGGTCCATTTTGGGTATGTATCTGATGTTTGGTCTTTTGGTGTTGTGTTTTTGTTTTGTTTGTTTGTTTTAGTTTTGGTGGGGTTTGTTTTTTTTTTGTTTTGGGGTTTTATTTTCTTTGTTTGTTTGTTTGCTTGTTTGCTTTCCTGGTGTCCTGACATCTTTTATAACTTAGACTTGGGTAAGTAAATTAATAGTTCATCACTGTGCGGAGGAAAATGTGCTGTACATGAAGAACCAGGTTTTCCAGCAAAGCTCTGGAACTGTTCCAGCAATATGTGGGGCTACCCCTGCTTCCTATCTCATCTGAATATGCATCTGAGTCCTGTGGGCAGCTGGGGTTAGATTCCACATACTACCTAAAAGGTACTTGCTAGGATCTGGATGGCATCACCTTCTTCCTGTACATGCTTGTGTCTGAGAAATGCAGTATCACTCTTGCACTGTCTACTTCCATCATACAGAACACAAACCAAGCCAAGGGCTGAAAAAATCACTATGTTTTGTTGTTAAAAGGATTATACTGGATCCTTCTGAGAGATAAAGCTGAGAACATCCCAGATCTGATGAACCTCCTTGTGGGGACATATAGCTCTGTATGGCCTCTAGTCAATGCAAGGAGGACACAACACAACCTTTCCATGTGGAAAGCTGGAAGCTTGCTAGAAAGTGTAGCTATGTGACCAGCAACAAAATATGGTGACGTGTAACAAACAGCTCAGGACTGAATTTGGGTGCTGTACAAGGGAAATGTAACAAGTAAAAAAATTGTAACCATACTTTTAATTTTAATTATATTAATTTTGAATATTTGAGATTTTTTTGAAACTTCAAAGTCTGCTTTTGTTTAAGCTGTGAGAGAAGCAGAAGCCCACATTACAACTTTCATACTTCCTGAAAACTAATCCACTGGAAAAGAGATCTGTGCTTCTCATTCTGCTGCTGTTATGCTGAGCTATGTATTCAATATAATGCACTAACACTGGATTTATTAATTTGTGTTTTTGCAAACCAGCCAAGTGTTGTTTAAATTAAACTCTTAAACAAATAATTATCCCCAGGCAACTATTAAAAGACTGAAATATTTCAAACACTGTGAAAGACCAGACAGAGGTATTTCACCACAGGCTCAGTGAGGACAGCTCTGTCATGTGATTCACTAAATCCTTAGATTAAGACATACAGGAAAAAACTCATTTGCAAACACTATTTTATCTCAAGTCTGTGCTTTGAGGAAGTGCTGTGCTGTGCTAATTTGAGGAAAACCTATTGAAAGCATTGTTGCACCAAGGTAACAGAAGTTGGCAGATTGTATTTTTGTTACTTTAAAGCAAACACTAATGTACAGGTTATCTGGGGCAGCGGAAGCCAGCTCCAGGATGCTGAGCAGGCACATGGCTTTGCTGCTATGAGACATAGGGTTGTCTGTGCAAAAAGGCCCAAGGCATCAGTGTCATGGCCACACAGCACAAGGAAGGGACCTGCCCATCTGAAAACTTGCTATGAACCTGAGTTTTGGAAAGAGTTCCTTGATTTGAAAAGGACATCATATTTGCATTGTGGGAGGACAAGAGAGAGGAGGTGTTGCCACTCGTCCTGGCATCATCTGGAAGCCTGATCAGCTAGAGCAATACTGGCGATGGTCCTGCCTGAAGCACCTGGGTGCTTCAGGGAAGCACAGCTTTGGTCTTTGCCTTCCTCTCTGCAGCATGCAGAAGGGCAGTGGGGGGATCTGCTGGATACCTCCTTCCTGTAACTTGAGGGGGAACTAACCTGTGGGGCATGGGACACCATGCAGGTCTTGCTCAGGCAGACCACTCTTACCCTATGGTCTTCTGGCCACTAGAATCGAAGAGACTAGGCATTAATTACAGCTACTTGTCATTTTCTTATTTTCCCTTTGATCTTACCTCTGTTTCCTCCTTCCCATGTTTCTTGGTAAATATGCTGTTCAGACGACACTGTTAACATTGACACAGAAAACTGAAAAGTTAAAAATAAAATGAGCAAACAAAGTAAGATGTTGTCCACAGTATGTCCTGTATTCTGTATCGCTGTTGTTGGTGACTGAACATTACAAATCAACTGTTCATATGGAGAGAAGAGATTTTCTTTTACTATTTAATAACAGCATCCCAGATCAGACAGTTTGGACTACAAAGTCATGTTTACCTTCAAGGTTTTCTGTGGTCCAGCACTCATCTAAGGTGTCAATTCTGAATTCAAAGGGCTGCTTTTCTGCTGCAGATCAGCTGTAAACATTTGTCTAGACACATCTCTTCAGGAACAAGAGTCCAGAATTAAGCTAATTTTTTAGCTTCAGTATTACAAAATCTCCTGTTGCTTAACCAGCTTGAAAAGCAAGCTGCTATTTGCAAGCTTGCCTGTATTGCAACTTGTTTACTGTGGTCTGCACTGTATAGCAGTCACTGCTCGGCCAGGAACAGTTTCTGCACAGATTTTACTCAGAGTCCTTCCCAAAGTGTGTTCTTCCTTCACTAGTGCTTGCAGAGCCCTAGCTTCTAGCTGGCAAAGGTTCACTGTTGCTAGAACTCAGAAACATGCTGTGGGCACCATCATATTTTGCTATTCCAAACATTTTTATCTTTTCTTCCCATGGCCACAAGGGGAATAGAGTCTCATCACAGCATTGAGAGCCATGCAGTGGAGACCCCCTGGTTAAGGATTTATCTTAGCAGTGCCATCAAAAACTTATCAACATCACACTTCATCATGAAGCATCCTTCTGCCAGCCTGCCCAGCTGTGCCTTAATGGTACACAAAAGCTAATAAAAACACTGTGCTTTTGTCACCATAACTATAGAAAATACTTCTTCCCCCTCTACTTTCCTAGTCATCATAGTTAAAAGAGAAAAACATGGTCTTGTTCTGCTGTGGTGGAACATAGCTGTCAGAAACTAGTAGAACATGGAAGTGAGAAAGTTACTTCCATCACGTTGTGAAGAAAAAAAATGATGGGACCTATCCTTTATGAGCCATCTTTGTTCCTCAGCGTTAGGCGAAGAAAAGCAGTGGAAAGGATGAAACTAAGAGCAATCGCAAGTTTACTCAAACACCATGGACGCTGACAAGGGAATGCCAAGGTTCTCCGGCTCTTTCATTAGCATCAGCTGAACCAATGCAAAGTGCTCACTGGGCAAACACACAGCTTAGCATTACTCAGAACTTGGGATTAATTTCCCTAGCATTCACACTCTGTTATTTTGTTTGAGAATAAAGCAAAGGCAATAGGCCAACATGCATGCAACTCCTATTAACTTTCTTATTTCTTAAAAAATGCATGAGTGACCAAACTGGAGAAACAAGAAGCAACATTTCTGGTAACTAGAAGCACCATTTATTCCTCCCATGAAGGCAGCTGGATGCTAAGGGAAGTGAATATTCTATTTCAATCTGTGTTTCAAGTGATAATAGTACCAGAATAGAAGAGATTTTCATCTGCATTTTTCTCAGCACAGTGTTTCTAGCAGGTGAATTTCCATGAGAGAAAGAAGTAACTGGAATTGTCAGTAGCCTCTCATTAGCCCCACATAACACTGCCCACATATAAATGACCTACATGCAAATAGAAAATCCAACATATCCCAAATTCATCTGATTATTTGTGCCCAGGTAGCTCAGCTGTGCAGCTCGTGGTCAGTAAATTTTATACATGTGTGTTACACAGTCCTTATTTGATAATGTCATGGAAGCAGTCCTTAGCAGGATGTTTCAGGGCCTGCTTATGGGTGATACTATGACTTTTCTTAATGTTTAAGAATTTTTTCTTAAGACTTGTTTCATCACCCTCTGAAACCATAAAAGTGAGGTCTTCCTTTGATTGCATTTTGAAAGTTAATTTTAGACCGTAATCACAACTTTCCCTGAAAACTATATTCTCTTAAACTGCAAACCTGCCTTGGTCTCTTTTTAACACCTGTTAAGGGTGGGTTTTTTTGACCTCAGATTTCTACAGTTGCAAACTCACATGTGCAAGCAGCTGTGAGATGGAGAAGCGATCATTTGAAAATTATTTGAGGGTAAGCCATGAAAAATAAGGCATAAAATACTTCAAAGCATTTTTCAATTGTGGCTGGAAGTAATATGGCCAGGTTTACACAAAATTAAGTATCAGAGTTCCAGGCTGTGTCTCATCCATCTTGTCTTTCATACTTCATATTGTTTTCTTCTGTATTTTCAATAGTTCTTCTAAGAAGAAGAATTCTCCTAAGACAGAATTCTGGAAAACAGCACAATTACAGTTGAACCAGGGTTCTCTGTTCCAGTTTTACTACCAGCTGTATCAAATATCCAAGTCTCACATTTAGTGGCTTAGCACTCAGCCTCCTAGCATTCTGTTGCATTGTTTAATGTAATTTCCTGAGAGTCTTTTCCCACTTTAAAAGGGAGCAAATATAAGAACTTCACAGTTCTATAGAACAATTTGAACAAGTGATTTGGAAATAGAATTATGTTTTTCTCTTTTTGTTTTCCTCCCACTTGTGGATTTTTTTTCTCCCAGTTAACCTCATTATTTTGCTGGGAAGGGTGCCTAACATGTGACTTCTGAAGGTCTGGGAGCTGGCATTGCTGAACAAGCTCTGTATGTATTTCTCTGCATCTAGTATCAGCATAAAGCAAGCTTTGTAGAAAGTACTAAGTTATTTTATTAGACAGCTGATCTAGACAGAAAAAAAAACATGCAGAGGTATTTTCAAACTTCGAAAATCGCAATACATAATATGTGCATTAAATGTGCATGAAGTCAGAGTCTCTAGTAATTTTCTGAGGAGGCGCAAATTCCACCTCTGTTTCACTGAAGACAGCTTGAGAGATGTCAGAAAACCAACAGACTCTTGGCTTAGTATCTTTCAGAAGCTTTCTTTCAGTTTGCATTTGTGTTGTGTATCTCCCCTTCATGAAAGTATGGTGAGGTGTTGGTTTCCTTGGGTGGAGCTTATGTGGTGTATGTAACTTCTGTTTGCTCAAGACACCTTGCTTATCGTCTGTCATCTGCAGTCAAAAGCAACATCCCTCCTCATGCCCTGGCTTAAGAACAAAAGGATCAGCAGCAAAATTTTCACTCATTGTTGGCAGCCCTTGCTGTTTCACAGGATGGGGGTTGGTACCAAATTGTGCATTCAAATGCACTGTGAATGCAGCTTTTTTAAGTGCTTATTTTAGAAGCCAGTAGACATCACTATGCTTACAAAAAGGCTAACCTTAAGGCTGGTTTAGGCATTTACAATGTCCGTAAGCAGCCATTGATTTAAGCAGCTTTGGTTTCTATTTTATAACAAAATTATATTTTGCCATGCTACCAGCAGCTTAGCCTGGTATATTTAATGCTTTACTCTGTGTTTTTCAGGATGGCACTTCCCCATATGGTGCCAGATATGTGGGCTCCATGGTAGCTGATGTTCACCGTACACTGATGTATGGTGGGATCTTCATGTATCCTGCTAATCAGAAGAGTCCTAAAGGAAAGGTAAACCATTTTCCTTACTCTCTGGTGGACTTAATTTACTGAATACCTCTAGTTTTCCCAGTGATATAAAGGAATAGTTTATATATATAAACAGATAATTTCCCATCCCTGGAGAAAATGACTAATGAATATGATGGCCAGCAATTAAATTTATGTGAGAAATGTAGGCAATTGCCAATTTAGGCCAGAAATCTTACTGTGTGCTTTTATGTTGCTAATTAGTCAAATGTTTTCCACCAAGGGCTTTATTCATTTTTCTAAAGAAAACATTCCAGTACCAGAGAAACCTGTTGAGATAACTATACACAGCTGGCAGATACAACAGAGGCCTAAGGAAGAACTCTGCACTTTATACTGGCAACTAGAGTCCAGGTGGGAAACACTGAATTCCAGAAAGTTCTGTCCAATGTTAGACGAGTTTGCCTACCTATTGTTTACAAAGGATACTGAGCTTATTTGCACCAGCCCTGGTGACAAAGAAACACAAGCTTCTACTAGCTGATCTGAAAAACTCTATCACTGGAAGGTGAGTTGCATGTGTTCTGAGGTCAGTATTCTTGGAAGAGATGATTTCCCATTTGGACTCCTGTAGAAAACACACAGGACCTAATGCAGTACAATGCAATGCAGTGAATCCCTGAATCTCCTAGGCCATAGATAATAGCCAATATCTGCTTTTCTCCTGCAGTATCAGATATCCTTATCAAAGTTATAAACAAAGTTTTAAAAGAGATCTGGTTATACAGCTGATCTGTGGATCACCAGTAACCTGCAGGTCATGCTTAGCAAATTATTGGGTCAATGAGTAATAGATTGGTCGTCGCATTTTGACCCCAAAACCACCTTCTTTCCTGGTCAATACCATACTTTAAACCTTCTATCCAAATGTTTTTCTATCCTTCTTTCATATATGAAGGAATTTGCCCTTATAAAATTACTTTCCCCATCTTCCATGACGTTTACAGTTCTTGAGAGAGAGAGGACTACCAGTTCCATCCTGGTAAGCATGTATTTATCATAATAACAGCAGCTCCAAGTGGTCTGGGAAAAGAATGGAAGAGAAAAATAACTCTCATCAGACACAAAACAAAAAGCGTCTGCATGTTTGTCCGGGCAAATTTGATTTAAATATTTGATACAGCATCCCAGGAAACCAAACCAAACTAAACCCCAGTAAACAGTGTGGATCTGTTTGTGTACCAGATCAAGAGACAAAAAAGGAATTTGTTGTGTGTAGGAAAAGTGAGTGTGCTGACTAGCCTCCTCAAATTAAACTTTTTGTTTTGAAATCTGTGTTAAACCATTGTTGAGGAGAAAACATCAGAAACAGGACAAAATAAAAAATGTACAGAGTATTTAATAAATTTCTAGAAATCAAAATTTCTGCACAATTAGCCTACACTGACTATTAGACTAATCTGACTTGCACTGCCATAGTAGACTGAGTAATGAAAGAAGCAAAACTGTACTATCATTACAAATAAAAGTTTTCTTCTTTCCCTCTCAGTGTGCAAGTGTACACAGTTCTTTTCACAAAATCCTCTTCTTGTTGGAGAGATAATGCCTTTGTGGCAGGTGCCCTAATCGTAACCCCCCCTGAAAGACAGCTGTGAGGAAGCAGATGACACTGGAATTGACCCTGAGGCTTTAGAGCAAATGTAAATCACATGCATGTAGGCCTCTGCATATAGAGCTATTTCTTTAAGTTAAAGAAAGAATAAGAATAAAATTCTCAATAAGCAGTGCAGACCCAGCCAACAAATAGGTCCTCTTTTCAAATCATATATGTTAAATAATATTTTTTATGAACTTAAGGTTCATAAACTTATAGTTCTCAACTTTTAGTTTTCTACTAGGTAAAAAATGTTAAACCTACTGGAAGACAGAGCCCATCTCAAGACCTCTAAGTGCAATTCCACTACTGCCTGAAGGAAAACTGCTTTCCTTAAGCCATGTAGTCACAGTTAAGCAACAAGAAACTGAACATGTGGTTCCACATATTTTCTGTTCTCTGGCTCATCTTCCAAAAGCTGCCCAAGCACTTTGGAGAACAACAAAGGCTATTGGTCTTATGGTTCCTATCAGATGGAGTCCTTGTACCAGAAGTAGCACGTCAGTGGGCTTTAAAGATAAGAATGAAGGTAATATGTGCTATTTCAGTTTGTGATGTATCTGGGTTTATTACAAAGGAATGATAAAGGAATGATGGGTAGTCAAATCCTATCTCTGACACACTTCTTTCTCTCCATATATGGTTGCAATCTGTCATGCTTCCTTTTCCCCAGAAAACATTGCCTCTTTTACACAGATGAAAAGCCCTTTTAACATAATATGTATTCATTTTGTACTATGTACAACTATGTACTAACTTAAATGTACTGATGTTGTACATGACCACCTCACAGACCATCAAAGATTCAACTAAACCTGCAGAAATAATTTCTGTTAAAAATTACCAGCTATCATCTTCTAAACACAGAAACCTTTTGCATTTGTCCCAAGTAAGTTTGCGTTCCAGTTGAACACAGGCAACTCACAGGTAACATTTTGAAAGATGTGAACAGATGCCAGGGTTGAAACCAAACATGCCTCCATAAAAAAGGGAAAATTTGCTTTTAATAATTACTGCAGTTACTTCTGCAAACAGTCACCATCTATATGAGTTCAGGCCACTAATAACTATAAACATTTCTAGAGGCTGAAATAAAATCCTGAAATTTGAAGCTGGGAGGATCAAGTTTCAAGCTTCAAAATATCCTGACCAAACACAACACAATTACTCCAAGCTTTGAGGTAACACATAAAGCCTGTACAGGAGGAGAGATGTTGGCTTTTCTTTCTCAGCATTGTTAACTTAGCTGACTTAACAGTTTTTGCTGATATCTATGAGCTCAAAGGCTACTTTTGACATTTTTGACAAAATGTACCTTCACTGCTGCTGCACATCTGTCCTGGTTTGAGGACATCAGGCTTAGAAATGATGGTGGTTATGCCTGGATGCAGGGTCAGTACAGTCTTCCTTGAAACAGAAGGTGTGAATGGAAGAGAGGAAAGCAGCAGGGGCTGTTACGGAGACATCGCTACCTCAGTCCGTTGATGCTTGGTTCAAAATTTCCCAGAATCACAAAACAAAGGTTAGGTTCTGCTAAGTCCTTTGGTGTAATTACCCCCACAGGCAGTCACGTGTTCCTTCTTTCGTTCTAGCTCAGGCTTCTTTATGAGTGCAACCCTATGGCTTTCATCATTGAGCAGGCAGGTGGGATGGCGACGACAGGCACTGAGGCAGTGTTGGATGTGAAACCTGAGAGTCTTCACCAGAGAGTCCCTCTTATCCTCGGTTCTCCAGAGGATGTGCAAGAATACCTTGCTTGTGTACAGAAACACCAGAAGAGTAGCTAAAGCCTTTTCCAAATCAGACCTTCCTCATGCGTCTTCAGTCTACAGGAAAACCTGTACTTTTCAAGATGGTGGACTCTAGCAACTAGCACCCACCTCTCAGTGAAAATCCCACTTTATAAGAAAAATAAAAACAGTAAGAATGTTCGTTGGGAAAAACAAAAATTTCATTTCTCCTTGCAGACAAATGTAAAAATTCTTTAACTCTGATTTATGCAGTGCAAATGTAGAGACAGGAGCCTGATTATTAAACAGAAGCAGCTTACTTTATGTGTTATTAACAAAAGGAAGTGGATTGTGTCAGTACTCACATTTGATCTGAAGCTTTACATGTGATATGACATGGTTGGCATTCTTTGAGACTTCATTTTCACACCATTTGCAATGCCACTAACTGGATTTTCTGCCAGCGGGTTTGTTGCAGGTGCTTTTTATTTCATCAGCCCTGAGACGGCCAAAAATATTGTGCCGTCTGAAATACTAGTTTTGGAATCCAAGTTACGTATGTCTGCAGTAATTAAAGATTAAAAGGCTGCAATGTTGCTGTGATATTTCTGTTCTCAAAAGAACAAGAAAATGTCTTGTGTTATTTACAGATAGGCAACCTTCAAAGGTACAGATTACAATAAACTGCTGCTATGGACTTGACACATCGTGCATATTCTTGTTTACCCATTGTCCTCTGCAACAGAATACAAGCTATTGCCACAAAGCCACCATTACATCTCCATTTTCTTTTACTTTGTAAGGTTCTCAATTCAAATTGAATCTTGCTGGGCCTTTCATACACACTACACTGCAGTTCCTAGCCACCTCCAGCACACCCATCCTGTTGGTGCCCTAACATTGTGTCTCACACTTGACACTGTTTAAGGAGAGTGGGAATCAGCTCTGAAACAAGCAGGCATTCACTGACCAAGGAGAGCAAAAAAATATTTATGAAAATAAATACATTATTATGTTTAGTGATAAGGGTGTGAAAACTGGGGTTTAGGTCACTTTAAGTAGTAGACATTCTGATACCTTTATAGCCCTCCTGTCTCACTATATGGACTCTTTTTTTGGCACCCATCTTCCTGTAAGCAACTATTGCCCCGTCTCCACGCCTCTAGCTACGCTGGGTAGAAAACTTTATCAAGAATACACTGTGTCTTGCATTAGGACATAGATAGGAGTTACATTACTCCTGCCAAGAAACTTACAACCATGTTCTATTATTTGTAAAGAAGAGTCAGACATTCATAAATCAAGGCAGACAAAAAATTACACAGGACACGTATTTACCCTTAGGTATTGTTATCCCAGGATAACAAACTGAGGATGTGATTTCAGTACTGCTTCAGGTATCAAAGCACTCCTTCTGCAGGTCTTTATCTGTCACTCTTTAAAGCAATAACAATGCTACAACAACCACCTAGGATCAGCAAGAACAGTGTGTACTTGCTTATTCTGTTCCTTGTCATGTGATTCCTGAATCTCTGCTATCAACAGCAAACACATGCAACACATCCTGGAGAAAGAGGAAGCAGAAAAACACTGTAAGGGTTTAGGTAATAGCTGTATACTAGATAATGTAATTGTGCATTCTGTCAATGAAAGCTAGTAAATTACCTTTCCTTCAAAAAAAAAAATAAAAATGCACCCAATGCATGTGTGCATGTAGAGATACATGTTTTTACAAATATTTAATACATACAAAGTCACTCTGTCTCCCCCCCTCGATCTCCATGTAGGAACACAAAAAATTGTTGATGCCACCAATTTATTGAGAGACTCTATTGCATTTTTTTAATCAGAAACTGAAACCCAAGAATAATTCAAGCCTAGCCTAGTAATCTAACAGTACCAGTACTGCATCAGAAGAAAGATCACTTGTAACCTGGTCTTGCTTCCAAGGGGCCAAGAAAAATTATCAAGGTTGAAGCAAGAACAGGGACTTGGTACTTCCCAGTGTAACAACAAGGCTTCGAAAGCCAACCTCTTTTTATGGAAATTGTAAAAGAAGGTTTGTGCTGTGGTAGGCATACACGATCCGGTGCCTGAGATCCATGTCCCTGTGCAGGCGCTTAAACTCTGCATCTGTGCAATGCAATGTGTCAGTCATTCAGAGCTCTGGTGCCAGCAGAGCAGCACCTAAGCTGCCTTCATATAAGCATGATTTCACAGCAAAACCTGTGTATAATACCATCTGTTAGCCTTCCCATGTTAGTGGGAGGAGCTAGCACCAGGGTCACTGATCTGACAAACAGCTGCAGTTTGCTGGCTGTCAATGCTTAAAAAGAATCTATTCTGTGATTCTATTCTGTGATTCTAAATGATAATGCTAACAGTCTGTGGGCTGCCTGGTGGCTAATATCTAAAAAGAGATCAGTATCTTTCCTGTATAAACAACCAATGCAAACCCCAAACACAGATTATGAAAGCAGCTACTTTCTTTGGTGTGAACTGTGGATTTTCTTTGACAGATTCCCACTTTGACCTAACTCACTGCACCTACTCTAAGTAGGTATATGTTCTCTGCTACGTCTAGCGCAACCCTTCAACCTAGTGGCTCCACAAGGCCCTTCTTAAACTCTCAGGACAGAGTCTGAAGTTTCCCTTCCCAGTGTGATGACTAGTTCAGACTGTTTCTCCAGAGCTCTGACACAAACTGCAGGGTGTCTCTGGTGGGGGATCACCTCCTACAAAGCCCTTGTAATACTGAACCACAACTTTCCTTTGTGCTCAGCTGCAAGGGCATCTGAGAGCATTCAGGCAGCTGAGAAAACAAGATGTGACACCAGGAGCTGTCATCAACACTGCTGAGAGGAGCTAGGAAGCTACTAGCATGGACAAATGCTCATGACAAAGGTGCTCTGCCTCTGCCTCTGCTTACAGAAGCATGTGATGTATGATACTACTCCTCATATACTCTTCAGCATGATAAAAAATAGAAAATGGAAACACCAAGTACCTGAAGGAACAGACATGGATTTAAATAGTAGCTCACACATATACATTTTTTATCAGTATTGAATGGTTTGCTGATATAAAATTATGTATAAACCAATGCCAAATGATTTTTTGCTACATTTTGAGGAAGATCTGGAAGGAAAGTATACTAGTTGTATCATACCAGGTATATAACAAACGTGCCTATTCTTAAAGCACTGGCTTCCAACTTGTTGCCAAATCTAATTCTTATTTCCAGTTTCAGGGCACTTTCACACCTATTTCAGAAGCAAAATAAAAGCAAACTAACTAAACCTGGTGGTATCCAATAACACAAGAAAACACAGAAACCCCATCCACAAATGAGCAGTTATTCTTTAATTACTTTCACTGGAAATTCAGTCAGCCTGAACAGTCAGCCGCCAAGAATTGGCCTTGTGACTGCAATCACAAGATGGGGAATCAGAGAACAGGTTGGGGCAGGCAGGGTGCCCACCGGCCTCGAGGTGCCCAGCCTGCCTGTGCCTTGTCAGCCTAGCGCCGTGGGGACCTGATCTCAGAACCCCTGCAGCAGGGCAGCTGCAGCAGAGATGCTGTTTGAAATGTTGGATCAAAAATGTCTTTGAGCATTTGTATCAAAAATTGGTACTTTATTCTGTTTTCCACAAAACTCACACAGAGGGAGTTCTGCTGGTTTTTTAATAAAGCCAACGGGTATTTCTGGAAAAATCAGACAAGACTTTTCTTCAGTTATAAAATGGGAGCAGTATACTTCTGGCTAATCACAGACACAGAACAAGAAAAAGCTCTTAGTTTACATAGATTATACTACCCAGTATATTATATACCCAGTATATTATACTACCCAGACTCATTGTGAAAAAACGGTGGTTGGTACCAATGGAAGAGAAGAGAGTGATTAACAAGAGGAAAGATGATAAAATAATTAACTCCTGGAAGACTGCAAAGAAAAAAAGTATCTATTTTCCACAGATAACCAAGGCCCAAATGTGTGTGAAGCATGGAACAAAATGAACACAGAGATAAGAGGAACTGCACACAGTTACCCAGAGCTACAGAATCCCAGAAGTTTCAAGGAGACAGTCCGTCCCGTTCAGGGAGGCTTCAGGTCATCATGGACAATACTCATAAATCCCATGTGTTGTTACTGGAAACACTTTCAGGTTTGGTTCCTGGCTTGCTGCAAATACATATATGGTTTCAGAAAACAGAAAATAAAAATCTCAAACCAAGCATGTAATTTGATTCCACTGAGCTGATTTTAATACCTCATGGAGATAGGTAGGTTTTCCCATTGAGACCTGCCCTGGAGGGCTTGCTCTCACTCAAAGCAATGTTTTGAATCATGGTTTTGCAGGATTTTGCCCATCAGAAGCTGAGCAGTTTTCCAGTTTTTGGTTTCCAGCAGTTTTTGCAGTCCTGGCCACTGTGATCCATGCAGGGAGTTTGGTGATCCAGCTTGCAGAGGGTGTTGGCCAGGACAGCTAGGTACTCACATGTCGATAAATGAAGCTTGGCCTTAGAGTTCTTGCCAGCTGCTAAGCAGATCACCAGTGAACATTTTATCACTGCTGAAAACACACCTCGTCAGATGAGATAACACACCCGCTCAATTTTCCGGTCAGCTGGGACTGAATGTGCAAGGCTAGCCTAATCCCAGCCCAGGGGCACGACCATTCTGGATGTCCCATCGATTCAGCCTCAAACACACTGTCAGCACATGCCTGGGAAAAAGAAAAGTCAAACTTGTCCCCATGCCCAGCTGGCCTCGTGATCCCTTGCTGCTCAAAACACAGCTCCAAGAGACCGCAATGCCCTGTGCTTGCTGACCAGCTGACACACTGTCTGTGTTTTGCCCTTTGGATTGCCTGTTTTCCTGTTTTGTTCCTGTATGGGCAATTTTCTCTCTCTTTGAGCAACCTAATGTGATTTATTAGTCCAGCAGAGAAGAAGAAAAGGGAGACTGTTCAAAAGAAAAGAAAGCATGAAGGTTAAACGGAAGGCAAGGGGCCACACAGGCTAATGTAGATATGAAATTTAAACTTGGTAAAAGAGCAAGAATGGAGCTGTTTACCTTTTAACTCCGTTGAAGCTACACTTGGAGAAAACAAAGCCCAAAGAGGCAGCTAGCCTTCCCTCAGATGTAAACAGAGCTGCTAATCAGCTGCACAGCCTCTGGCAGGCAGCGTCACTGCTTTTGGGCTTTTTCCTCTCCTACTTCTCAGCTGTGTGTCAGTTTAGATTAAAAACTTGGTCGTGAGGGAGGTTCTCTTGCTTTCTGGTTTACAGAGCACTCAACAAAATAGGACTACAAAGTTTGTTGAAATACCTGGAGATAATGCAACCAAAATAACACTTCATAATAATTTCTTATGGGATTCCTGTGACCACATTTGCTTCTGAAATGCTCTACTATATAAAGAGAGAAATGTCATTTAACAATGCAATAGCACTGAATCAGAAAATACAGGTCCCCTCCAATTCTTCAAGAGACTAGTAAGCAACTAATAGCAAAATGGCAGCAGTATTTATTCTTAACTTTTGCACAAGGCATTGTAATTGTTATATAAACACTTCTGTTTCTTTCAATTACAGGTATTATCATACATCTGGAGCATGTCTTTATGAAGGCAGGCTGAGAGAGTTGGGGCTCTTCAGCCTGGAGAAGGCTCCAGGCAGACCTTATAGCAGCCTTCCAGTACCTGAAGGGGCTACAGGAAAGCCGGGGAGAAACTTTTCACCAGAGAGGGTAGTGATAGGACAAGGGGTAATGGTTTTAAACTGAAAGAGGGTAGATTTGGTCAGGTGTTAGGAAGAAATTTTTCACCATGAGGGTAGGAAGGCACTGGCACAGGTTGCCCAAGGAGGTTGTGGAAGCCCCCTCCCTGGAGGTGTTTAAGGCCAGGTTGGCTTAGGCTTTGTGCAGCCTGGTCTAGTGTGAGGTGTCCCTGCTCATAGGAGGGAGGTCAGAACCTGATGACATTTAAGGTCCCTTCCAACCTGAACCATTCTGATTCTATAATTCCTTGGCTAATAGCCATAAATTGCAGTTAATCTGTAATATGGAAAAACATATTAATTGACATTAAGCTTAAGAGATACATGGCAGGATTTTTTATTTCATCAAGGAGATTAGTTAAAGAGCATATACTGCATAACTTATGTCTAGAAGCTAGGGGGGTTGTGTTGTTGTTTTTTTTAAATGGATATTGCCATTTTCCTAAATGTCCAGTTGTCTCAGAATGATGTTTGCCAAGTGCCCTTATGCAGATCACCAGTTAATTATTCATCACAGCCAAACTTCAATGATACAACTCATCATGTTTGTTTCCCTGTTTCAGCAGAGTGAGATAACAAATACTTTGTCACTGTAGTTCTTAAAAATATTTTGAAAACTACTTTCTTGCATGAATTGTGTAGGGGGGTTATAAATTTATTCATTCCACTGTTAATGTTCAGAAATTAATTTAACATTAGCAAAAAAAATGCACATTAAAAAAAAAACAACCCAAAATTACAGTCTACTTTGCAGTCACTGATGAGAAAATAACTTCTTTTACAGGGTAAAGAAAGAATTTCCTGTGTGACAGTTGGGTTAATTCCTCACTGGAGTATAAAGCAGCAACACTTCATGTGTAAGTGGTATCATTTATTTTAATGGTTTTCCTTGCCTCAAGAATACTTGTCTTCAGAAACTCATGACCAACTTCTGATAAATACAGTCATTCACCAGAGAAATCAGATTAACTTATTCCTACAAGACCTTTAGGACAAGATCAGTCTAAGAAGCACCAGCACATGGAAGCCAAATGCAAAACCTTTTTTCTTCCCAAGTTTAAAAGGAACAGTTCATTTTTACAATGAAGATGAAAACAAACTGCACAGAACTTCCATCTACCACACATGAAACATACCACCCAAATAACATATTTAGATATGCACAAGTGTACAATGGCTCTACCTTAGGGCCTAAACAGGGCAGTTTAGACAGGGTATTTTACTGATAATACATGTTCACTAGTATCTTAAAAAATAATACATCTTAAAATAAATGCAACTTGAGCTATCAGCAG
>NW_009952160.1:253452-260082 GCF_000747805.2 Chaetura pelagica
GAATATAAAACCAAAGAAAGCCTGAGGAAAAAAATATTGGAACACAGTCATGAAGAGCTTTCATCAGTTTTCTGGGAACAACTCAGGAGCTTTCTGTTTGTGCCTGCATAACATTGATTTGCTGCATGTTCAGAAAGGAACAACTCTGAAGAGAGATGGAACTTTCTTCAACAGGACAGATACCATTATGGAATCATTTGCTATATTATACTAGCGCTTCTAAATTAAGTGGAAGAAGGAACAGCTGTACAGAAGGCAACTACAGTGGAATTGTAAAACCAGATTTAATGTTATTGTTGAAATGCAACAGGTTTCAAATTTCTACCAATAACACCTTAAGTGCTATTAAGCTCACAGTAATGTCAGCTTCTAGGATACAAGTGTTCAGAGAGCTAGGCCTCTACCCATGCCTAGTTCTCGGGCAGCAATAATAAAAAGCAGCTACTACATTAGGGATCCTATGCAGTCATTTCCCTGGCAACATTTTGATCTTGCCTCCCATTATGAATAGAGACCATTGCCACTTCCTTCTGAATGTAGCCTGTAGAGGACCACCAGTTGAGCTCTGTATTAATTTCATCCATAGTTTCCACCAAGCAGTGTGCATGTTCTCCATAACAGGCTTAGCAAGTCAGCTTAATAGCTAAATTCTAACCGGTATTTCTGCTTTGTGGCTTGTTCAACAGCCCCTGGGATGAGGGAGGCTCTTCCCCTTAAAAAAAAACACAAACAAAACCCACAAACCCAACAAACTTGTAGGGAGATTCATGTTGAAAGCATTCATCTATAAGGAGCACGTGGACAGACTCACAACTGAACAGTATTTAAGCTTCAATTATTTCAGATACCTCACTTTGTTTTTCTTGCAGAAGTGTTTATGAAATGTAAACTTAAGACTTACTTCAGCTACAACATGGAAATTCAGCTTCCCTATCTTTTACTCCAAAGATTCCCTTGTGTGCATGGCTATTAGAGTCAGGAAATACACTGCATAAAAACCTACAGGCTGATGACCTCTGACATGGCACTAGTTAAGATGCAGAACTACCCTCCTTCCATCCAGATCAAATGCAAAAGACAGTGGGTCAGCACCCAAAACCAACACATCTTCCCCCCAGCTGTTTTCAGTATTACCAGTTCATCCTCTTCTGCAGAAACTACTAGAACACAAAAAAAGTCTCACTAGTGTACAACAGCTAGTAGTCCTGTCCCAAAGAGAAAAATCCTCAGAAGAGGAGGCACAGGGTGCAGAGCAAGTCATCACAGTACAGACACAGAGTATCCAGGGTTTAACAGTGGCCCAGCTTCACCGTCCCTAGGAACAGCATTGCCCTGACTACTTTCCCCAGACAAAGCTGGTGTAGGTGGAAGATACTAAGGGTACTACATACATATAAAAAATGAGCTCTTTTTGAGCAGCCCAGATGTTCAAATATGACAGTCTAAAGGAGATAAGTGCCCTATCTACAGAAATGTGGCACCAGCTTTAACATCAGTGTTTTCTTACAGCACATCTAAGTGAAAAGCAGCTGCTGCATAAAGGACCTGAAAAGACTGAAGACATCTGTTATAAAGTACAAAGAAGCAGAGATAGTATCATGTCTGGGTCACAAAACTGAGCCAAAATTCACTTAAGTGATATTCTGGAGAACAAGTATCTTCAAAGAAGAAGTGTTAGAATTTCAGTTACTTCTGCTTTGGCTGGAACAGGCTTTTTTCTACTTCCAGTTTTAAATAAGCTGTGTCACAAATACTGCACTTGATTTTATAACAGCAGTTAATCATTCCTAGACAGGGTTTCATTTTAGTAACTGTAAAATGAGGCATGTGTATAGTGTTGAGTTAGTCATATGATTCAGGACACCTATTTGATAGAAAACCCAAGTGGAAAAAACAGACCAAAAAGCCAAATCTGTACACACTGAAATTTAAGTGTTTATTGAAAAAGTAAACCCTTGGGCATACTGCAATTTAAAAAAAGAAAAGAAAAAATAAAAAGAATCTACTAGATCAAGCAGTCAAAAACCAGCAATATTACAAGCTGTTTACATACCAACATTTACATTAATTTAAAATAAGTGGCACATGACCAACATGTAAAACACACTTCACAAGTTTTTAAAAAATCAAGTTGACTGTTGAAGAATAGAAGTCTACCATGTGTGAACATGGTTTGGTCATTCAGTTTAAATCCCCATCTTGCACTGAAATGTTCAGTCTTCAAATTATACAAGTGGATAGCTAGCAGCTGTTGCTATTCCACAGTGGTTCTTTCTGTCCTTGGCCATGTAGATATATCCTTTGTCACCCCACTTCTCACCCCAGCTGAAAATAGAAGCAAAGAGTTTGTTTTCATATTCAGAAGAAACTTCCCCCTAGTAAGTGCTTTAAATTTAAAACTGCCACCTTGCACATTTGTGGATAAAAATCAAGACAGCTGCAGCCAAACTTAAGTCAGCAGCTAAAGGCATGCTACAGAGAGGGCACAAGCCCACAGAAACAAAGGGTGCAGCCATCCTCTCACTAGGTGGAGGCCTTGGTTGTGCAGTCCTAGATTACAGGTTGTTGAAACTCAAGACACTGCTCCTAGCCAACTTCAAGAGAAGACCAAGACCACAAGCAGCATTTGAGGGTGGTGCCCCAGTAATGCTGAGAACATGAGACAAGATCATGTGATGTGCCCTTCAGCATGATCATACTGTTTTCCATTCAAACTAGGAGCCAACTCCATTTTTAAAATTCAAGTGTTACCCTATTTCACACAAGTGAGCAGCACTCTGCTTCTAGAAAACATCCATTACACCCACACAACCTGGCTTCCTTCTGCTCCCCTCTGCTCCATCACTTTGACATCTACTAGCTTAATGTGGTATGTCAGTACTGAGCTCCCTTGGATTAGTGAAAAAGAGCCTGTCATTTTGTGGCTACGTTATTAGGCTGCAAGCAGCCTGAGTCAAGTTTAACTTTTGTCATACAGTACAACATGACAAGTCTCCAGATTTTCCACGTGCAAGTTTTTATTATTGTTGTCTCCCTATACCACACTCCAAGTGACGAACTACCTTCCCTTCTCCCCCACCCCTCAAAGGGTACAAGGCACAGAGAGCTTACCTGTTCTTAACAATCCAGTATTTCTTCCCATCAACATCTTCCCCTTCAAAGCCATAACCTACAACCAGAACACCATGGTCCAGGTCTTCACTGCTGCACTCAGGCTCATAGTAGATACCTGCCAAGGCACAAGTTCACACGTGAACAGGGTAATCACAAACCATTCTACCTCTCCATAAGGGTTGTTTTAAACTATATGTTGCACAGCTTCTTGGGAGTTGGACAAAGGAGTCATAAGTTAAGCGTACCATGGCAGAAACTGAGGGACAAGTATACGCATGCAAGAGAAGCACGAAGTACAGAGAACCCAGATAAGAATTAAAGACTCCTGATTATGTCCTGTGTCACAAGATCATAGCTGTTTGTTGCTTGTTGAGTTTTTCTTCCTATTAAACTGAAGGGTACTGAATGCTGGGTACTCAAAGGAGTTCTCAGAATGCAAGTGATAACAAGTTCCCACCTGACTGATAGAACTGGAATGAAGAGTGGCCTGCATCAATGGCAACAGACACTGGACCAACAGCCGCTACTGCTTTCATGAGAGCTCTTTCATGTCCTTGAGGGATGTCAACAAAGCCAGTGTCATTAGCGGCATTGTATTCTGCCTTGTAGCGACAGTCTTCATCATCCTAAATTAAGAAAGCCCTAGTTATTACATACTTCTCCACTTAACACACAGGTAAGCACAGGAACTACCAGACATTGTGACTTTGCTGCATTGAAAACAAGGGACTGGAAAGGATTCAATTCCTTCAGCAGTGCTTTCAAAGGAAAAAAGCAGAGGGAGAACACAGAAGCTAAGGTACAGAAAAAGCAAATGACATTGGGGCCCACAAGAAAAGCTTCACTGGGAAGCTAAGTACTACCACACCCTGGAACCCTGCCTTTTGGTGGCCAGGACAAATCTCTTCTCTGAATGCATTAATGGGTGATGGAAGAGAGCCAAGTATTCATTAATTGCAAAGCAACTCAGAAACTGCTCATCGAGCAAGCACTTAAAATCCACAATTTTAGCCTGTCATAGTTTGAAAGCCTGTGCAGAATGATTTGGAAGTTAAATCATTTGTATTATATCACCTTACATACAGCTTTTACATATTTTCATATATATATTCACATTTTGTACTTTTTCAGTTTGTGCTTTTTTGTCATTTTTTTGTTTGTTTAACACAATGCAGCCTACACTATTCTGAATGCCACAGACCCTTATGTCAGGAGAGGAGCCTAGTTTGGAAGTCAGGCCATGTGAAGTCAAAGTAGTTGAAGTAAACACATCCTTCACAGTCCACACATAACCCATGTGACAAGATTAGTTGCCTCCTCCAACTAAAGGAACACAGTACACTTCAATTGCTTACTTTTTGTACTCAGCAATTTAGGCACTTCCTATAACCCACCGGGATATCTGGAAAAGCAGATATGGAAAAAACTGAGATTCCTGTTCACCTGTGTCCCTGTAGTCTAAATCCAAAGGTTTTTATGCTGCACATAACAAATGTAATTGCTGCTGCCCATCCAATCAACACAAAGTAAGCTGCAAGGAAAGATATTCTACAGTAAGCAGAACTTCAAGTGGTGAAAAGCCCAAACTATGGGCTTTCAAGTGATACCACAATTTACAGCTACTCTTTTGTCCTCTTATGTTTGCTTAACTTTTGGTAGATCACTAGAGGTATTTTAGAATACTGCCCATTATCTACATTTATGCACATTTAGCCCAGAAGCAGAGCTTCAGAGGTTGTCAACAACCATCATTAAAAACAAATCAGACCAGCTACAGGAATTAGGTGGTCCATGGGTAGCAACCCCATAATAGCTCAGTTATGGGAAGCTGAATTGCAGCCCTGTGATTAAGCAGCACTGTTGTGTCAACTGAGATAAGGCATGACATCTGGTAGGAGGGCAGCAATGATGGGGAAGAACAACAACATTTGCCCTAGTTTTTCTGATTGGTCTGGTAAGACTTTGACCTCAAAGACCAGTGCAGTGTGCGATTCCCACTGGGGCTAGCAGTCATTCTGGTTTTTTTTAGTGAAAAATGCAACAGGAATAACAGATGTACTGATTTTTACTGAAGCATTTTCCTTTCTAGGTATGAATTTCCCAACAGTTTGTCGGCACAGAAGACACACCACCTGCAATACAAGTTATTACAACTTACCTTTGCAGTGTATGGGTAAGATTCCTCTGAATCAATTCCCCCATTATCCTGCACATACTGGAAAGCCTGGTCCATGAGACCACCATTGCAGCCTTGATTTCCTTCAGGACGAGAGCAGTCCACAAGATTCTGTTCACTTAGTGAAACAAGTCTGCCAGTTTTTTTGAAGTGCTGCCCTTCAAGAGCTCCTGTTGTACTGAAAGCCCAGCAAGAACCACATTGACCCTGAAGCAAGAAATGAAATCACAAGTTACAAATCCAGACAGATTAGGCAATTGCAGTTCCTTTACCACTGATCTAAACATGAAAAACACAAAAGCCACAAGACCAACTTCAGTTTCACGCACCTAGCACCTAAAAATGAAGATGCTAGAGTCTTTTCAGTTCTTAAGGCATTTAATACCAAACTCCCAAAAAAATACTAAGTGGGATACAGTAATTCTATCAAAGTAGCACTTCATTTGCTCAACTTGCAATAGGCTTAAAGAAGTCCACAGTATTTTCTCTGTGGAAGTGTAGGTAGCTTTCAGGAAACTGGACCTGTAACAAGTAAAAAAAACAACAACAGTCTACCATCACAGAATACCTGGTCTTTAACTGGAGTCACATATCCCTTCTCTCTCCAGTCTACTGATCGTGGTGCTTCCAGGAAGCTGGGCTCAAGAAACTGTGATCCTCTGTACTTTCTTTCTGACTTCTTGTGTGCATACCCATTCATCAGCTGTCTGAACTCCTCAGTTGTCTGAAGAAAATTCAAGACATGCAGTCACCATCTATTACACACCACTCTTTAGAACTGTTTTTATGCCTCTATACATACCATGTCACCAAACTGGTTCATTCCCAATTTGTAGCTGTGTTTTCCTAAGGTATGATCCAGATTATGGAGTTCAATCATTTTCAGATTCTTCTCCCACACGACTCTCCTCCAGCTCTCCTCTCTCTGAGGGGCCAGAAAACAACACACTTCAAGGAGACAGTCCAAACAACGCTCAATGGCACGATAACAAGCCTTGCTATGGCCTGCATACTTGGGCGAACGTAGACTACTGAAATACTAAGTTGAACTATTTCAGAGTTGGCCTTTTTATTATTCCCGAGCCAAAAGCAGAGTACATTACAGCCGAGTCGCTGCACAAACACGCCAAAGGGACCTACAGAGAGGGGAATTATCCTCCGCCAGCGCAGACCACAGTTACAATCCGGCAGACGTGACTCAGCTGGCAGGGCCCAGCCGAGCTCGCTGCGAGCAGCGCGAACCCCCGGGCGCTCACCTCATGGTAGTCCTTGCTGTGCCACGACTTCCAGAGCTGCCAGTGCTCGTCTAGATCGGGGTCCGCCCTGGGAGCGCCGAGGGC
>NW_009952160.1:261218-379249 GCF_000747805.2 Chaetura pelagica
GGGCGTCCCCGGCTGCGGCTCCCCCGCAGGCCGGGTCGGTGAGGCGTCCCGGGGAGACGCTCGTTTGTAACAGGGAACTCGCCTCTCGTCGTGCGGCAGCTGCGGGAGCTGTGCGAGGTTCCCCCTGGAACTCGTGTAGAGCCAGCGTTGCTGATGGCCTTGGCGTGCAAACTTGAAAGTGTGTGTTCAGAGTGGAAAGCAGGGCCTGCAGGCTGTTGCACAACAGCAAAAGGGGAGAAATCATGTGATACGTGGTTCTCCCCTTTTTTCTGTCTTCAGACACACGGCATGACATTGAAAGGCCCAGTACATGTTGCCTTACCCAGACTGTCCTAGGAATAGTCTTTTGCCCAAGGAAGTCCCACAGGGCCAAATACATGAAAAGAAGTTGGAGGAGCTGACTGGTCTTTTTGACCTACCTGTACAAGTCTCCTGCCACTGAACTACTGTACTGATGGAACAGAAATGTGTGAATACATCAAACAAAGATGCTCCTTGATTAGTCAGTAATCATAAACAAGCCTTGAAAACCTTTGAGGCAAAAAAAAAATAAAAAATATTTAAAGCTAAAGTACTTACTTAAGTGAGATTCTGCATATGAACACTCAGGACTGAGCTATAAGGGTAGTTCATCAAGGACTTCTTCAAAATAGGGCTGCAGCAAAGGCACACTGGATGCATGATGTTTTTTAGGAATTACTTGCTCAGCCTTTTAATACTTACTTGCTTTGCAAAGCTGCATTATCAAATTTCTAGTCATCTTTGTAGCTTAAATTTCTTAAAAGTTTTGCAGTTCAGCTGACTGACTATACAGAAATCATGGAAAGGAAGCAAAAGACTGTGACATACACTGCAACAATGAAATTGCACACTAGCACAAATTAGAATAATTAATAGTGTGTGCAGGTTTGAAAAATTAAACTTTATCTTTAACCAAGTTATCCTTGTGCTTTCTGCTTTAATTATTTGGATTTCCCTGTCAAAAGTTTCAAGACCAGACTTTTCTAAGGAAAAGTTCATATTTCCTTATTTGTAAAGGAAAACAGAAATGCAGGCACTAAGACTATGCATTTGTATCTGTCAAACTTTTCATTACCAAACTGATTCACACATAATTATCTCACAAGAGTTAGATGAAATTCATACAACTCGACTAACTCATAGTTAGGGGGCTTCTTTTTTTTATTTTATTTTTGTTGTTGTTGTTTTGGATTTGAAAAGTTTTTACTTAACAGGTTTTTGCTAATACTTTCTGTGCCATAGAACTTGTCAATCCTATATGTGTTAGCTTTTTTTTGTTTTTTTTCTGCAGTTGTATCTGATATCAACTGGGCATTGAAAGGCCACGATTAGGTTCTCAGTGAACTATGGACGAGGACTTGTTTTCTAGAAGAGCAAGATGTTTAGCTGCCTTGGCAGGAGGTGAGGTCAAACGTACAGAACATCTTGCACCATAAATCATGTCTGCTGCTCTGTAATGTGCCCTGAGATGCACCAAGACCAATGCTTTTCCAGTTGGTATGGTTCTGTCTCTTTGAAGAAGTTACCATGTACTCCTATAGCATGTGGTACCTCTCTGCTACCTCTTCTCCTGAGCACTCTTAGTGCACATACACATACGTAAATGCCAGATGCAATTTTTACTAAGAATGTAAGTTCTCCCTACAAGTATGTGTTACTACTACACATGGGGAAATGTTAAACACACTTCACTGAAATTCTTGAAGGAGACAGAAATACTTTCACCTTCAGCATGTTGACTTTTGGCTTGTGCTGAATCGTAACTGTTGGGTGGAATTATCAGTTACTCAGGTATTTTGGGAAGGAAACTTGGGAGCCCAGGTGCAGAAACATAAGCATATGCAAGGAAAATCAGCTATGATCAGAACCTGGTCATCACAAGAGTTCCAGTTAGAAATCTGTCATAATAAGGTGGCCTAGGACTACCTCCAACTCCTGGATGAACATTTCTTCTCCAGGAGTTGTGTTATATTGTCATCAATGTGAAGACTGCCAGCCATGTTGCAGAGACAGTTCACCACTCCAGTCAAGGTGAAAATGACATGCTGCATAGCTACTAGATAACCCTGTCTCATCACTGTTCCTGCTGCTCCTCTCTGTGCACCATGACATGTTCACACGTGAAACTGCAAGCCCAGGATGGTGGTGGGCCACTGAAGTGAACAGAGGGTCAGTGGCAGCAGTGGTAACTGGGCAGATACTGCTAGAAATAATTTTCCATCAAATTGTGCAACCTTGTGTCACCCTGCTGCAGTCACACCAGCCACAGCAGTCTTTTCTCTATTGAAAACATCTCTGTGGGGACTAGCAACTGTGTGTGGGTCTTCTGTGCAAAGCAGTCCTTCAAGGTTACCAGAGAAAAGAGGTGAAATCAAGAGCTCCTTCAGTTCCTCTGTTTAAAAGCTTAACTGAAGCCATACCATCCATCCAGTCCAGATAGCCATGCTAACCACAGTAGTCATATGCCTTCCTGAAATAACCCAAAGATCAAAACTTGTAAGGGAGAAACCCCTTGTCTGTTCAAATCTCTCATTTTTTGAGTAATTTTCCAAACTGCTTTGAAAAAACAGCTTTTGAGGAACTCTATGTATGCAGAGTTCCAACTGTTTTGCCAAAGGCCTACTACTCTTCTAAGCTGTGGAGCAATACCTTTTAATAACTGGTCAAGTTTCCATTGCGACAGCCAAATGATGGCCAACTGCCCTGTAGCTGTCTGACACTGCAAGTTACCAGATGACAGAGGCCCTGCGTTTCTTAGTAGTCCTCAGAACTTGCATAGCAGTGTGTTGCCTCTGAAGCTGGAGTGGTGACCTCAGCATTGATCTTCAGGCGGCATCTCATCAACAGGAAACTCAGCTGTTACTGCACATCCCAGATGTGCAGCACAATCCTCCCCCTCTTTAACCCCTCTGCATATTTTAATCCAGGATTTCTGAAGCTTGTTTTGTACTTCCAAATTCTTTCTTCTCTTCACTCTCCTGCAACAAGTGCAGAGAGGAAAGGACCAACCTGTATCTGCCCGAAAAAGACGCAGAAATCAGAAATGCAAAACTCCTTTGTAATGGTAGCTGACTTGCAAAGGTACAGTGATGCAGCTGGAAATGTACCAAAAACATCTGTGCAATGTACACAGAATAAATTATGTCACACCTAAGTGTGAAGTGTGTGGCACAAGCAGCTTGACCATCTATCTCAAGGTAACTTGTGTGCCATGATCCTTCCTGAAGTAAAAACAAGTGATTTGTTGTGATGCTATTTCGCCAAACAGAGAATGAAGGACATTTTATTTAAGCAAACATCGATTTTTCCATTTCTGTGATTCAGGATGTTTCTTCCTGGAATATAAAAGGCTGAGCTGGCTTACTTAGAAGGCTATGATTGTGAACATGCTTCTTCATACCATGTTAAAGTCCTCTGGCTTAAATCTGATTTCCATCATTTTGCCATGACGTAAGGATGAACTTGTACAGCAATATTGTGTTAGTCAAGGTGTTTAAGTCTTAAAGTGTTATTCATCCTCAAATGCAAATAACTGTATTTCACAGCAAGCTGTCACTGAGCAACTTCAATTAGATGCTACAAAAAAAATACCCCAAACATTTCCAGTTGCATGTGAAATTCTATTCAGCCAAACACTGATTCAGTTTACAACAGCACAGATATATTTGAGAGAGCACTATGCTGATTTTACATGCCAGAGTCTGGTCTATGTATAAGAAATGCCAGACTCATATTTACGTGTAGGAAAATGAAACTTAAAAAAACCCAAACAGGTCAGCTTTCTTTTCAGAAAAGTAATCATGTTTTTCTCCTATTTTACAATAAAGATACTTCTCACGGAAAAAAAAGCACAGTAAATTTCCAACACCAGACTGATTCAGAAAGTAGGGAGATGTGTGCAGACAATTGTAGAATAGTTGTCCTTTAGCCATTTTAAGAAATGATACTCACTTTAATACTTAATTTTAATGCCAGTTTCAGAAAAGTTTCGGGAATTGCAGATATTTTTTACCTAATTTGTTTTGAACAAATTTGGCTCGTGAAAAGGCTGCCAAAAAAAGCATGAACAGTTTTGCTTATTCCTTGCAGCTCTGTGAAAAGTGACCAGCATTCCTCCCCAACATGGGCATTCCTCACCAAATATCTGAGGTGGCTCTGGAGTTCATAATGTCCCTCTGGCATGAATGATGTTCATAAGGACTCACTTGGGAATCTTTATTTTGGATTCTCCCTAGTAAAAAGATCAGATTAAACTGTTCTTCAGTTTGAGTATCCATAATGAAATTAGTTGCATCATTATTAGGTTAGAAAAGGAAGCAGCCGCTGCTTCAAGGGAGCATAGATAGGGTTCTGTGAGTTTTCTGAAAACCTGGGAGATGGCTGGGGAGCAGTGACACAACCCTTCTGAAGCACCTCTTTGTTTTCAGCAGTCTTGTGATCTCCCAGAACCATCATTTCCTCACCCAAGTGCCAGATAAGAAACTGCATTCCAGCTTCTCTGCTGGCCACAAAGCAAAGGCGACTTCGTTTGCATCTCAATGTAATACCTGGTCACAGGAGTTGGGGATGATGCAAGGTATTGCTTGCCTTGCAAGAAAGACCAGCTGAGGGTTCTAGTATTGCCACTACTTCAGGGTTAGGGTTTCCCAAAACCAAGGTTATTTTCCTGTGAGGTTTTCTAATGAAGTTATTTTTTTGTGTGGAAAAAAATGAATTATTTTGGTTTCTCTTTTCTTTTACCTTTTTTTATTATTAATATTCCTTTTTTTTTTGAGAGGTTAAATAGTGAAGTCAGCTTTGAAGCTTTGACCATCCTGCAACTCACGTACTTAAAATTTCAAACCTCAATTTGATTTATTCCCCATTATTTTCACAGTCACTACTCGTGGTTTCTGGTGGATAGTAATTTCTGAGTTTTGGGAGATTTGTGATTTTAAAAGCTAACCCAGGAAAAAAGTGGGATGATCTGTGGAACTATTCTATTAAATTGCTGATGTAGAATTTTACAGTTATTATGTTGTATTGATGTTTCTGTAGAATTTAAATTATATTTGTGGAATTTTTTCCTCCTAAAAAGGGTATTTTTTCAATTTTACTCAGAAGTAGTTACTATTTCCTGACACTCTTAATTGAAAATTCTATTTTAACAATATTGCACTTGCAAATCTTGTCTATATTGTAAAGTTTCTCTGACCGAGACCAGATTTTACTGCAAATCTCCACTCTAAAGATCACAGTGAAAGCATTTTAACAGAATTCAAAGAAGGCGTTGGGGACTATTTAATATTCTATTTAATATTTTAAATCACATTTTGATTTAAACAAAAACCGATCCAACATTTCTTTTTTGAAACAAAGCAGTAATGAAGCTCATAGAAGTATAAATCTTTAAGTGCTTTGAGTGCAGTGTTGGTGAAAGAAAATCTGTTTGTCTTCTGTCGTTCTTGGAACAGTGTTGTCTAAAGGGCAAGCTGACATGCTGGAAAGTGTTTCCTATGGTAAGGTTAGAGACTGCGAGTGATGTGAGGAATTATTTTTAAACTGAAAAAGTTACAGGCTGGGCTTCATTAACAGATCATGTGAGGGAAGGTTAAACAAAAGCTGCTTGCTGGTTTAAAGTTTGTTTTCCTGAAAATCAGGTAAGAGGAAAGAGACATCAGTGCCTGTGTCTTTTGAGTCTTAAAAGCAGTGTTGACTCCTAACTCATGTTAGTCCTGCCTTACAAATGGGAAGACTGAGGCAAAAAGAAGCAGTAGCAAACAGTTGTGGCACTGAAATAAAATCAATGACCCGTGGATAGATCACTCTAGGCTCTTCAATACAGAGGTTAGCCATGGTAAAGCACAGTGCATCTTTTTTTTTCTCCCCTCCTCTCCCCCCACACCTCCCTTCTGTTAATCAAAAGAAATGCAAGAGTTAACTAGTTTGGGAATGTGAACAGTGTGGTACAAATCAGGGCAGTGCGCATTGTCTTGCCTATCTCTGAGAGCTGGCTGAAGCATACTAAACCCATTGAAGACCAGGATGCTGGTAATTGTTGTCAGATTTACATAATCATTTCAAATATCTTAGTCACTGCTTAATCACTATGGCAGACACACACTATACCAGGTCTTCCATAGGACCTTTCTGGCTACCAAGGAATTGCTTGATTGGAACCTTCTCACTATCGGTAGAGCAGAGTTTCTTTTGATCTCTCCCTCTTTGATCAGCCTCAACCTATGGAGCATCCTAAGTGTATGCCCTGAAGCTTCAAGGCAGCACAGCACAAGGAAAAGGACTTCTGTTCTGGATCCTCATGGGATACGGAATGAGAGAGTGCACAAGGGAACACGCATCTAGATGTGAGATGAACATGGTTTAGTTAGTGGCCAGCATGAAACAAGATATTTTAGGATACTGTTCAATGTTGCAGCAGTGTCTTCATGACTCTGTGACAAGGCCATACGTTGCACAGCAGCTGCAGAGGTGAGCGCTGATCGCTGCTTCTCTGACTTGTCTCATGAGTGGCTATTAGCTTATGCAATTTCCTCTTGCTCCATATGAGAACATCCACAACAGTATCACTAGACCTTACCCTTAGGCTTGCAGAAGAGCACACTGCATGACTGACAAAATATCCATGCAGTCACTTCTCATCCCTATCACTAGAGTCTTCCTCTGCTCTTGTAGTAGAAGATCTCTTGGTGTGTGGTCATGCAGTGCTAGAAAAGTGGGCTGGCATGGGATGATTGCTATGGTGCTGGTGTTAGTATACAGGTGTGCTGGAGACTGTGGCCCAGATGCCTAGATTTTGGGCCTGCTGAAGTTCAAGCCTCACAATTCACAGATCAGCATCCTTTACTAGCAGGTTCCTCCCTCCCCAGCCAGTACTGCTGCAAGTCAGGGACTTGGCTATCAGCCAGCTAAGCTGTATTACACACTGCCTTGCAACCAACTCATTACCTACAATACCCATTACCTAATGCGAAAAAGTCACCTTTGCCCATCACTGGAAAGCTGATGATGAAACCTATGCCATGTGCCTGGATTGCCTTCTGCTCCCCTGCTTCCCTGCCCCCTGATAAGTGTCCCAGATGCCTGCCATTAGCATGAAGAGCAGACAGCTGCGCATGTACTGTAATCCACAGTGCTGGCAGTTGCCTCTCCCTCCATTAACGTTTTTTTAAAGATTTTTTTGTTTGGCTGTGTGTAAGGAAGAAAAGTTTGGGGCTCCTTTCGGCTTTGTTTAGTTGGCAAAGGCCGGGGTAGCCACTCTGGGGAGGCACAGGAGCCACTGGCTGACATGTCCCTTCTCTGCACTGTGGGAATTAGTCTGCCAGGTTGCTCCTGCGACCATCCCTGCTGTCAGGGGCTTTCCCTGCTGCAGGCTCCAATGTGCACAGGCCCTTAGTGCTAACACTCAGATATAGAACTACCTACATTCTGTCTGGGTGCAAAAGGTTAATCCCCAAATACTTTGATGGGGACAGACAAAAAGAAAGAAAGGGAGAAAGAAAGGAGGAAGCATACGAAAGATTCAACACAGTTGCTGTCTAGACCTGTGAAACCTTTTTTTGTGACTATTTTTACTATATGTACAGTGGCAAATATAAATGTAAATGTTGAAATATTTTTCTATTAGTTCTTTTTTCCTACCAAGAAGAGGTTTTTTTGGAAATGTTTTTGGATTTTTTTGCATTACCAATAATTGTTTCACAAAGTAATATATCCGTAACTCAACTTTAACATCACATAGGTTGTTTTGTGTATTGTTCAATGAGCTGAATTTGTACTGTCCTAAACCATTTGCAGAATATATATGAAAATTAATGAAAAAGGGTAAACTATTAATGGAAAAACATGCCTTAGTGCTGTTGCACATGGAATATACTATAATAATCTAAATTAAAATGCTCTTTCACAGTAGTATTAAAAAATTCTCCTCTTGAAGAGGAAACTAAAATTCTCTAGTAAAATACCAGATTAGACTTGGTTGAGATTTTTTTTTTTCCCTCTTTTCCTTTACTACTTACCAAAAGGCAAGCCACATGGAAGTGGCAAAGTAAATCTGAGACTAGCCCATACTTTTTGTATTTGGGCACATTTAAAAATTACTTATAAAACATTGTCCATTGGCCAGTATTCATGTCTTCGGTTGCCAGTTTTTTTCCTGAAAGGGCTGAAAACTTTGAATTAACTTCTAAAGAGCTATGAAATGCAGGCTGGTAGGTAACAATTTTCTAAATAGTTTGATTATCCAGACTCAGATAACTGGCTGGCTTTCCATGTTGACATTTAAACAGGAATCAATATATACATGTTTTTAAATGATACCAGAAAGGCTAGTACAAATATGCCTGCGTGTGCCCTTTTCACCCAGACTGAGGGAGAATTTTGAGCCTTGCAGATGATCCCATACAAACCCAGTGCCGCCAAGGCTGTTTGCTCATCTTGCTGTAACCTCGGCGAGGCAGAAGTCCACTTCCTCAGCCACAGGCCTCCTGCCACCAGTGGTCCTTTGCTTAACATGTGACAAAGGTTGTGTGCTGACGGCTCCCCACACCAAGTGAAAATGAAGACAAAAAAATGATAAGAGTTGCCAGAAAAGACTGATAGCTGGCTAAGTGGAACACATTGGTTTTCTTAATGTTTTCCTTGCCTTTTTCTCTTCTGTCCATCAGTCCCGTTTATAGTCCTTTTTAGCACTTTTTTATGCCTCAGCTTCTTCAAAACAAAAAAAAGAGAAAAAATAGGCTTTCCCTCTCTCCTGCCCCCAACTTTTATCAGCAAGACCATTCACTCTGTAAAATTCTGTTTCATTAAGTGTCAACCTTGCCTTATCACTGCTGAGGGCAGCAGCCACCCTAGATACTGTGTTAATGCACATTGTATGTTTTTGGCTAAATCTTGATTGAAGACTATCAGAACAAACAAAAAGGAGATAATAAATTACCTCGCTGTATTGATGTAGCTGCTTAATGTAATGATTTGCATAGTTTGAATGCCTTCCTCTTCCACGAATGTTAACTAATTATGCTTTGTTAATTAAGTCTTGTGATGGAGTGGGTTATCAATCCTGAAAATAATTTGGGACTGTTGTCTCTAGAAGATCTGCACACAGCTGCCAGGATGCTTTTCTATGTATTTTCCTAGCTAAAGCCTGGCTGCCAAGACAAATTACTCAGACTTACAAGTCATCATACGTGTTGCTGAAGAGTTGCCTAAAGTTTAGGGGCAGAAGATGAAAGCAAATTCCTGAACTGTTTTTTCTTTTCTTCTCCCCCCCCCCAATTTTTTTTTTCTTCAGATCAAACGTTAATAGTTCTTTGAAAAAGGTCCAAAACCATTTGTGTTTCATGAAAATACTAGGACTATGAGAATTCATCAAAGAGGCTTGCAATTGATCAGCTCAGACATAATTCTGCCTCCTGACTTCAAGACCCGGTAAGGTCTTGATGAGCCGTTGCTGTTCTCCCCAAGCACAATATGAAGAAGATGCTGCTTACTTCTTCTTACATGCTAACACAAAGGTATATGCATAGAAACACAGCTGCTCTGTGCAGGACTTTTTTTTGTAAGACTGCAGATAGTGGTGCTGTGGCTCTTTATCAATGCTAAGTGGTTGAGATTTATCATAAGAGTACAGTTTTGTCCCTAAGTCCCTGGACAGCCTTCCCCTCACCTTCAGTAATGTACTTGCAGTTGTGTACCTGCATAATTCACCTGCCTGTTGCCTGCTGTTTTTCCCCTGTGTTTCTGCTTTGTTCCTCCTTGCCACTGGTTCTGGGAACAACCAGGGTTACCTTGCATTTCTGAAATAGCTTTTTGAAATTACTAACCCCCGTGTTTTTCTCACTAAACTGCTGAGTGGGCCACAGAGCAGGAGCTTCTTATAAACAGGGGATGCAAGCAGAAATTCAGCACAAGTAGTTTTTTCCATTTTCCTGTTTTTAAAAGATGAGAAAATACTCAGTTTTGTGTGAATCATAGTGCACATGACCTTATCCTGCATTCTTATGTAGGCTGAGGTCTAAGAGCGGCAGTAAGAGTTTTGCTAGGTAGGCAATGCAGAATACTGAGATTACTGCTTGCTCCGTTTGTGTAGTCAAACCATCAGTACCTTTGGGTTTTTCCCCCTAAGAATATGAGACACACACAATTTGTGTGTCTGGTTCCCTGCTTCTGTATCTTCTGACCACATTTGACATTGCAAGTCAGGAGGAGAAAGTCTCCAACTTGCCTGGAAGGCAGCAGTCTGGTAGAAGAAAATTAAACCAGAGCCTCCATAGAGGGAAAGCCAGGCAGACCACAGCTGCCACAAAATACTTCTCAGCAGCTGCCAGTGCTTCCCCATCTGAGCACATACGGTTTCAGACTGTTTGTAGCACAGCACTCTCTGGCTGTGTGGGAATGGGAAGAGATACAGAAAGGAAAGGAGGAACAGGAAACAAAAGGCAGATCTAACAATAATGAGAATTCATTGGTTTTGCCCTCCCACCACTTTCATTTCTGCCATCCATGCTGCTCAGCTGTTTCCACAGCTGATTCTTATTTACTTGCAGAAGATCCTATAGAACACCCTATATAGAAGATCCTCTGTGTCCCTTACTGAAGACGGGTTCTTGAAACAATGAATTGTAGCTATGAAGAGCAGGAGGGAACAAATTCCTACCTGACTTTCTTTTGTAAAGAAATTGAAATGTGTTGAAACAAAAAGGCCAGTGCAGTATCCTGGGCTAGGAATATCAAGCATTTACACTGGAAGCAGGCAGATTGCAGACAAAGGATGAGGCAAAGACAGGATGAGTTTTGCTTTTCTGTTTGACTGGTTTTGATTATGTGATGTCTTCTGGGGTAAGTGAAATCACTGTAAAGATTTAATACCCTGCAGCTGCCAAGTATGATGTGAAAATGTATTTTTCATAAGTAGCAGAAGCCAACAAAGATAATAAACACTAATAATTTTTCTAACCAAACATCTTAGAAAAGAAGTTAGACCATTTAAGACAGTATTTTTCAAATGACTAAATGGAGAGTATTCTGACATTTTTCCTGTGGAAATACCTAACGAGAAATTAACAACTTTCTAAAACTTAGGTAAGCAAATTGTGTGCTATGGAGGCCAAGTAGAACTGGTGAGAAGCCATTTTCTCTCTGCCCCAAAGATGCTGTGAGCTCATGCAGCAGTTTTTGCAGATATTACTTTCTGCAAGGAAGAGTGTAAGGATCATTAGTGATTTGTTCCAACCTGTACAAGTGTTGCAGCAATATTTGATGGCTATATACATTCAGTGTCCAAAGAGTTCAAACTGAGGGCTTTAATGTGGTGGTGTTGCTGTTTGTGCACAGTATGTTTCATACTGGAGGGGTGCTTCTCATTCTCTTCCAGATCCTCTGTGTTTTCTTCCCTTAGAGATTATTTGTGTTGAGAAGACTCTGAGCATCATGAGCTGAGCATTTTCTTTAGGCAGAGCCCATGAAGTGGTATCACACACAGATGAAATAAGCAGTTGCTCACATTACTAGTACATGGAGGCTGTCAGGGTGAGAGCAGCTGACCTTGTTTTAGCCTTTTTTCCACTTGTCTCCGAGCCCTGCTTTGTATGCTTTCTTCCTCTGCAGCTTCTCTGAAGTTTTCTTTCATCATTTGAGGAACTTGATTTCTTTTGAGGTTCCTTTGGTTAGAATAGATGTGTTTGGTGGTTCTTTTCCACCACACCTCCTCCTCCCCTCCAATGACTAAATAAGGCATCCCCTGTGCTGTAAACATCCCTGCAAACTCTTGTTTTCCTCCTTCTCATGTTGTTTCCCTTGACTGAAAAGCTCAGCTATCTATCCAGGTGAAGAGGGCAACTGAAAGGAGGACTCTCTCCTCTATAGAGCCTTCTTCAGCATGGAGCCTGAGCAGAACATGGGGAATTCACACCCACTAACACAGATGGACACAGCACTCAGAGTGCAGGGCAAAGAAAGGCGCTATGCTTTTCCTTTGAAAGATGAAACAACTCCTGGACTCTTTGCAGCTACAGAAGTAGCATGTGCCTAGATATATTCCTGTCCAGCCAAGCATTTACAAACATGTTTGAATGCATTAAGCAGGGCCCTACTAGTTTGGCGACTTCCGATGCCTGTGTCCACACATGACTTACTTGGCTAGCAGCTATAGCAATTAAACAAGTTCTGCCAGTGGCTTGGGTCGACATAGTCGTTTTCCCATTAAATAGGTCACCACATTGTTTTTTGATTTATGTTCTTGTTTACCAGAGTCTTACCCTGGCTGACAGATAGCCTGAAGACATGATGTTGCAAAGGGGTAGTGGATGGCTGTAAGTTCTCTGATAAGAGATTTGTCCCTCCTGTTCAGGCACAGAGCCACTGCTGCAGTGCCCTCCGTACTTCTACAGGAGCTCTGGGAGGTGAGTGAGGGCAGGGGATGGGGGTCAGGGCACATGGTGCTCTGCAGTTTGGTGATTGTGCAATGTGATGTCTTCAGGCAAGAGAGCTGAGCCAGTGTGTGCTGCATTCAGGTGTCTCTCTGCAGCAGACACTTCCCTTTATTTGACCAGAGTATATTGCACACAGGTGGATAATAGATACGTGGCTACATTGTGAAAAAAACCTGACCATGTGAAATCACCAGGTTTGTTTACTTTACAGAATGGTCAGATGATAGACCCCTCACCTTTTTTCACAGGTGCTTTGAAGAGATTGTGCCTCTGAGAGTGACTGGAGGTGAAATGAGAGGCAAGTGTGCTGACAACAGTCGAGGAAGGACTGTAAAACAGTCAAACAAAGGAGGAATGTTGCAATGATAATTTTGAAATAAGCCTGTTCATGATGAGCAGTGGCTGTGGTGATATTTATCCTATGATTCATACTGAAGTGCAGCACCTGCAGGTTTAGTCTGGATGACTTTCAGGATAAAAGCAGCAGCAAATACTGTTCTAACATTTGAGAATGAGAAAACAAGCATCAGGGGCACTTTTGGCTCTGTGACTGCATTAACTTATAGCAGGACTGGTGTAAGAGGTGGCTGGAACATCTTTCACTGCAAGGTGCAGCTTGCTTATAACTGACAAACAGGGGGCTGCACAGCTGCACATTGTCTCTGTATTCATTTGCAATCTCTTATTTTATGCAGTAATTGCAACTACATTGAACTCTTACCTAGCATGTATTATACCACATTTGAGCTCTTTGAGGATGCCCTCAGGAAGTCCCTGACATGACCTCCATGATGACAGGTCTAAACTCTCTTATCTGTGTCTGTGCTAGATTGCCAGCTGTGTCTGTAAGCCTCAGGCTGCCTCCTTGCAGCAACTGTCACCGAGAGACACACATGTGATTGTCTAGCACTATTGATAAGCAAACTCCTACAGCCGGGAAGAGGTCAGAGATGGTGACTGCTTTCTATGCATCCTCATTGATGCTATGTGAAGGCAGCTTTTTTTTTGTATCTGCTTTTAGAAACTCATCATATTTCAGTAGACGCTTGAGGGAGCTGCATGGTAACACTGGAAAAACAGCTCTTCTGGGCAACCAAAATGTCAGGCTTCTGGTTTTTTACAGAAACACAGCATGGAGGCTTCAGAATACAGGACTGTACTCCCACTCTTGCCTTAAGACCATTGCTAAATACTGAGCTAGTGAAAATGCCTGGCTTACTGTCTGTCTTACCAGGGGAAAAATGGTATGAGGAGAGGAAGTGTCCAAAGAGTATTTCCTCCAGGAAGATCGTTGCTTCCAACAAAATCCTCAATGCACAGACTTCTCAGTTCAGTACTCAAAGGTACTCAGTGCATTTTCCTACAAGTGCTTAAAATACTTGAAATTGCAGTGGAACACCTTTACACAGGCTGGTTGGATGACTCCTCTGCTTGGCACGACATGTTTCTTTTGTTGGTTTTTCCCTGTACTTAATCACTGGAGCTAGTTTTGAACAGTTTAAACAAAACACCCTTAAATACTTAGGGGGAAAAAAAATGAAGGAAAAAATTAGTTTGTTCAAATAGACAAATGCTTGCCCAAAAGACTGGAAGAACTGCTTCATGTGGGAAACTTTTTTGCTCTTCTCACCTGACTTGAGTTTTTCACGTGAAGGATTTTTTTTTCTTTTCCTTTCCATTTCAGAAAGGAAGATTACTTTATATCCCCTAAGTCAATGTAAATGTATCTCAGATCCTAACCAGTGCATTTTTAATTAATTTTTTTTTTTTTCCGTTGGAAAGGTAGAAGTTTGTATATCTGCCCTTCAGAAGTAGGTATGTGAAAGCCAATGTTACCCACATCTGAAGCAGTGACAACTTGCTTGAGTGTCTTGAACAGCTTTTCCCCACAGCACAGCCCAGTCCTTCTTACTTAGGTATTTTCATGGATCCTTACAGGTACTTTAGAAGTGAAAAGCAAAATAATTAAAACATACAGATTCTCCAGGCCCTGCTAAATTAATGGGGTTTTTCATACACAGTAAATAAAAGACAAAGCCTACAGGTAAATAGAATTGTGAATATATTTCTGTACTCCCTTTTTTTACACATACAGACAACTTAGAGATAAGTTCAAGACTCAAGTCTTGAACCCAACAGTAATATTTTGTGTGCAAGAAGTGGAAGATTGAGCCTTGCTTTGTAACAGGACTTTGATTTTTAATTCAATTTGCTCATTATGTTAGTTTGAGAAGCTGCATTTACAGTAGCTGCTAGATATCTGTAAAATATCAGGGGTTGTTTTCCTTTCTTTTCTGTCTGAGGGGAAAACAACAAATCCAAATGCCAATAGTCTAAACGTATCTGCTGAGTATAATGAAAGAGATGACAGGGGTCAGATGACACACAGCTGAGTTTTACCTAGAAATGTTTAATGGCGACTAGTATAATATTTCTTCTTTGTGTTCTGTGTCCTCCAGCTAGCCCCTCTCTTCCTAGTGTTTGTTTTGTTACAGCCTGTAAAGCCCAGGTCCTGCTGAGCTAGGGTGGTATGGCCCATCCCTTGCAGGCAGGGACGTACTATTACCTGCTTTCATCCCACAGATGGTTGAGTCAAGGATGGACTCAGCAACTTCAGCAATGCCACACAGGAATCCTGGGGTGTTGGCAGGAGCACAACAAGCTCTGTTTTCCATGCTTCAGTACAAACCTTGCTTTCATCACCAGATGGACCAGAATTAGCTGTACCCAAAGATCTTGAGGAGAGAAGAAAAGTGCTATAGATAGCATTCCTCATTCACAAACAGGAATAAAGTAAATTGCAATTCCTGGTACTTTAGGGTTGTCCAAGAAACAGCAACTCTGAATCCTACAGCAGTGTATTTGCTGTACTGCCTTCCCCTCCACAGCAGAACAGCTGTAATATTCTTCAGGGCTTTCTTTCCTGGTTAAATGCCCCCCAGGGGAGGGGCTCTACCGTCTCAAGTTTGCTGGTAGTTCTGGCTCTGGGGTAGCTCTGAGATATGGCAGAATTTGGTTAAGGACACTGTTGTGTCAAGCTGAGCGTCAGCCAGCATCAGCATCAGCATCAAATTCACAGAATCACGAAATTGCAGAATCATTCTGGTTGGAAAAGACCTTTAAGATAATTGAGTCCAAACATAACCTAACTTTACCAACCATAACCTAACTTTCCCAACCATTACCTAACTTTACCAACCATTAACCTAGCCCTACCCAGTCCAGTGCTTAAACCATGTCCCTAAGCACTACATCTGAATGTATTTTAAACACCTCCAGGGATGGTGATTCAGCCACCTCCCTGGGCAGCCTGTTCCAGTGTTTGATTATACTTTTGGTGAAGAAGTTAACCTACCTTGCATGTACAAATTCTCTGTTTATCTCTCTCCATTGTTGCAAAAATAGTCTAGAGTAAACATAAAAAGAAGAAATAGCAGAATGTGCAAAACACAGAAGTTGCTGCAACAGGATATCTAACCCACATCAGCTGTCCTGAGTGTATTTACACACACACATGCACCACTCACACACACACACACACACACACACCAGCTACCCTGCAAATAAGAGACATCAGCCTTGACGGATTAGCTGGTCAGTTGCCAGCAGTCTCCTGACCAAAATACATGACTAAGGCTTTGAGCTGTGGCTACTGGCCAGAAGAGCGCCTGCTCCTCTCTCTGTCTGCCAAACACAGTTACGTTAGCTGCTGCATGCTTAGTTTTGTTTACTGTTTCCCACTAACCTCTGCTAACCTGCTCTGTTCCGAGACAGCTTAGATAGAACTGAGCACAGGGCTTATGAAGCTGGCGGAATTGGACTCTCTCGCAATCAGTGCACAGGGGCTGTGCCAGAACTGGACGTACAGGACTCTCCAGGAACTTGTACTAGAACATGGACTGGCTTTGGAAAGAGTTTAATTTTATTTCTCAGGTACACTCATCTCTTGTTTACTATGACTATGGACGAACCAGTCCCTTCCTCTCCTAAAGTCTCTGATGTATCATGGGAAGTAATGAAGAGGATTTGCCGTTCTCTCCTACTGCCATTTAAAACAGTTTCTGCTCCCTGCAGAAAACAGTGTATGCAAAGGTGAAAGCCATCAATATGCTTTCTAATCTGGCTGTTTCAACACTTAATTATTACATTCCCACTTCCCCAAATGTTTTATTTACTTGGCTTCTTGGACCTGGCAATCATGGATAGGCTTCAGGTAACAGACATTAGGAGAAGTATATCCAGCTTCCCAGATTTGAAATTCCTGAAGTTTCTTGCCTCAGTGGACTAAAAGTCAGAAGGAAGAATTATAGCTATTTGTGATATAGCAAAGCCAGATATCTTGTGAAATCTGTTCCTAGTGCAAGAATACCAACCTTTTTTTGACCCTGGAGTCTAATTGCAGTCCTTGGCACCTGAACACGGCATCGACAGTTGTACTTAACCACATGGCAAGGTCAAGAAGTCACTGATTTAACAGATGTCCTTATTTTACACATTCTTGTTCTACTCTCATCACCAGTTCCCTTTCATATAATTAGTAGAAATAGCGTGAGGTGACAGAGTACACCAAATAAAGACTTGCTTGCTGATGCCTTACACTGCAGTCCTCATGTTGTCATCAGGGAGTCCAGGACAGTCCCTTGGCCACACCAGCTACCACATCTCTGCCCATCAGGAAGAAGATGGTGCCGCTTCTAATGGCTAATGCTGGGAAACGTGAGGAAACAACATGTCAAGAGTCTGAACTTGGCTCTGTCATAACACTATGGCTGTGGCTGCAAATAATTTTTACTGTAACAAGATTTGGACAACATCCCTCATCAATAGTTGGACGGATTAGAACACCAGGAGGAAGGACATCCTGACAATTAAGCATGTGTCAGATGAAAAGAGGCAGTTTAATAACCACAACCACACCCTGCCTGATGGCAACACCACAGGTCAAGAAGTTGCTGTTGTTGGCAGTGCTAGTGGAGGTCTTCTCTGAATTACAGAAATCTGCACCTGCACAGTGTGTCTCGAGCAGGCATTTTTAAGCATTGGGGAAGCACCCTCAAGCTTTAATAGTGATCCAGAGCCACATGTCATAATTGTATTTGTGAGGAGATATACTTATCTTCTGATTATTCTGTTGGCCAACAGTAGTCTGATGTACAAACTTTTCTGGCCAAAGCCAGGAAACATTTCTACCAACCAGAGGAGAGAGAAATCAGACTCTTGCCTGGAGAGAGAGACAGTGCTCTTGGATAATGTTTCCAGTAAGGAATTCCAGGCAATGTCTTCAGTAATATTTCAGTATATAGACCAAATAACTAACATTACAAGCTTTCCAGACTCTTATGTTTCCTGGATTCAAAAAAGACCAACTGCTTTACTTTGCATTTCTTTGCTTGGTTGGTTGGTATTTGTGTGTATGTGTGTGTTTCTTTTAAAGCTGGTAGTTGCAGAAAGTGAGTAAAACCAGCTTATTGTTGCAACTGAAATGACCTTACTGATCTTACAGCTGATCTTACAGCTTCTCAAAATCATAATTAGCACATTTTACTTTCTGAGGCTCACCTCAGCTAGGTAAACATGTAGAGTTGCAGGCAGATAACAGGAGTAAAGGGACAGGCAGAGAAACAAAAGTCCTTAAGTAGGCCTATGACTGGGTCTGTGGTCATTTCCTCCAAGCTACAAATGGAAATCTTGGCTCAGCCTACATAAAACGCAGCTCTGGGCCTGATGGATATTAACAATAATGTTGCAATGGCTTAAGCAGTCCTTGTAGGTCTGAACACCCATAGAAGGAAACACAAGCTTCATGTCTCCTGAGGATGCATAGCTGTACAAGTCTCCAAATACCTGTTAGGGAAGGTAATCAACATTAATTTCTATCTATTATGCAGAGGCATACGTAAGTCATGACTCCAAAGTGGTAGTTACTATGCAGATGCATAACAAGGAGTTGTGGCTCCAGACTGATGGTGGATTAAAGGAGGTTCTTCTATCAGGTTTTAAACAAATTCTTCTAATGACAGAAGGAATGTCCATGTTACTTCACTTACCAGTCAAAGTAACTGTCAGTGCCAATCTCTGTTAATAGCTTCCATGAAAAATTGCTGCCAAGAGGTTTGTTTCTCAGTAGGGGAAAAAATTTTCTTTTAGAGATTTCATTCAAACCACACCATAGAAGCAATGTGGACCAGAAGTGGAGATAGTTTCCAATAGTTTCCAGCACTTGTACAGAAATCAGCTTCCTTTCTGGGAACAAAAGAGAAAAAGTGGAGCCCCATGAACACTGAGCGAGGCAGGAATGTCCCCCTTACTGCATAACACAGAGGTGCTGGGTCTTATACAAACACACACGAATGTAAAATCTGAGTTTCAGAGAGATCCCTTTGTGCAGTGCCTGTTACTGAGATCACTAGTGGAATGTGAAAGATGCTTCAGTTCAATCTCACCATAAAAAAAAGCATAAGACAGGTCTCCCTTCTATTCTCTTGAATGTATGTGATACTGTGTGTTTGCTGCTAATGCCACAAGAAATCTAAAGAGATCACATCCACCCTGCACAGCTGAACTTTGCTGGAGCCGGGAGCCAGGTTGGGCTGACAGCAGAGAGGCCCTGTGACCATAAGAAATACGCATTTCTCTGGCCAGTGACAGCAGCTGCCAGGTGTATTTGCCTCGACTTGTGCTCCTCCTCCATGCAACACCTGGCTCAACTGGCAGTGCAGATGGAATGTCACCTCAGTGACATGGTGCCCTTTCCTGTGGGAATTTAAAACAGAAAGGCAGGTCTGATAGGGGAATTGTGAAAACACAGCACTGGCTTGGAAGACTCAAATATTTAAACAACTGAATACAAAAAATAGCAAAGTAGAATACATAAAGCAAGCCAGAATTTCTCTCTACCACTTACACCTCTCTTCCATGGCTAGGGATTTTGTACAGAGCTTTTCTAGCCACAACAGTAAGAAATGCAATAACTGCATAGTTAAGCTGAGTCACAGCTGGAGAAGTGGTTCTTCCTGTAACACTCCTTGATCTTCTGCCACTCTTGGAAAAATGCTCTATTTCTTTAAGAACAAATGAATCCTTGTCCTTGTAGAATGAATGGCAAATGGGGAGGTCACTCAGCAATTTTGCATTCATTCTTTACACCCGTCCCATACATCCAAACAGACACCAGTAGATTAGATTCTTTCTCATGTTTTCCTGAGAAAGCAGCAACAATGGCTTTGCAAAGCACTTCTCAGCCAGCTAATAATACCTGCGATAGAAAGGTCTGGTAGCACTGCCAAGATCTGGGCCTTGATTCAGTTTCTAGAGCATACCTGGAAACTGTGTTAATCCATCAGTTGAAACATTCATGCAAGTCCAGTCTGAACCTCTGTAAGCAGACTTATACTACAGGCCTCCAGCATCCTCTGAAATCTTTGCTGGCATTTGACTGCCACGTCTAACAGCTGCAAGTAGTATTTCTTTCTATGAGCAGCCCAGGAAATTTAGCTTGTCCTATCTGAAGCTAATTTGGTTACAGTGACTCAGCCCCTTCCAGGATTCCCAGGCCAATTGCAACAACATCCTCCAGTTGTTGACACCATCCCCAGGGCTCTACAGAACATTTTGATTCAGTGTTCCAGTTGTAGAGGATGGTGGTTTAACTCCATATGCGTAACCAAATCAAATAATCTAAACTATGAAAGCCTTTCATGGGTGGAAATACCTCCAAAATAATCTCTCTCCTGCTTTTTGTACCCAATATCCTCTACAAAAAAATGAAATAATGCAGAATATAAGCTTAGGAAAGTGGGACCTGGTTCTGTCCTGCAAGTCACCTGGGTTTGGCACAGCCTTTCATGTGCACTGACATACTGCCTGCAGCACAAAATTCACCTGTTCTGTTTCCCACAGTCATGAAACCTTTGGCTTAGCAGCAGTTGATTACACTTGGCACTCTGCAGAATAGGTTGGTGGGCTTTTTCACATTTGCAACCAACAGAAAGAACACAAAAAAGGTGCCAGTGCTAGAGAGGTGTAGTCCTTTGTAGGTACATACAGTGATAGCAGAATTTGCTGATATTTTCCCATTTCTCCCAGCAGATGCCCTGCCTCTCTGCACTCCCTTTGCTTCGCCCACTCGCTCTGCTACAAACATTCTGGCACGGAAGCAGTCCTGTACAGGGGGGTGTCACAAGCCGATGGCGGGGGGCTCCCGGCTGCCCGGAGCTTTCGTGACTTTCGCCTCTAAAACGAAGGTTTGCTCCACAAACTAATCGGTTTGTTAAGGTTAACAAAAACTGAGGGATGATGTTTAGGGAAAATGCAAATGTAAATGGCTACCAGGGATATAAATATGTATATAGTGAGAAGATGTCCTTTAGGGAGGCAATGCAAAAGGTCGAGGTGCTTTTAAGGGCCAGGGCTCTGGACCCCGGCACACTCAGCGCTGAGGCTCAGGCTGGACCCGGGGCAGGCAGGGCAGGCAGGTCCCAGCACCAGTGTCTGCAGCAGGGGATGTCCCAGGGAAAAAGCAAAATAATAGGCCTCAGGGAGGCTCACTTGCAGAATTCCCACCTTTTATACCCCTGTGACCCACCTGTCTGGTCAGTGTCACTGTCCAGAGCCAATTAGCATCCATGAGCATGATCCATGAGTCAGGGTGGTGACTATCAGGGGCAAAATCTGACTTGTCACCCATCCTTTCTGTCCCGCACCACATCTGTTGTTTTGGGTTCGGTTGTCCTTGAATAGCAATCTTATTTTAGTCCGTTAGCTGGGAATAATCAGCAGAAGGCCTCTGCTGGCTTAAAAAGGCATTTTGTTTAGACTTAAGTGGGGAAGAAAAGAACAGTTTCCCACAGGGGGGTGCAAATGAGACTGATTCATCTTTACAATAAAAAGAAACTGTAAGGATTGAAGTACACTTCTTCATTTCAAGGCTAAACCAGCAGATTTTGCAATGCACTTAGCTCAAAAAGTGAGCACACAGTGACTCAAAGTCACACACATGAGATCTTTTAACAGCATGAGCACCATAACTCCCTAATGCAAGAGCCCTCACTGCCCTCCCATGTTTCCCTGAAAACAGTTTTGAAAAGCACAGCTTTGTTCTCCCTCCCCTGTGCACCACATGCTGGTGTCTCACCCAGTCCTTACTTAAGCAAATTTCACCTCCTTTGCTAGGTAGGCCCACCCTCAGCCTCCATGAATGCAGAGAGAAAGAAGCATCCTGGCTATACTTCCAACACTTATAGCATACACATAGTCTTCCTCTTCACCCAGGAGATGTGAGTGCATATTAGTTGTGCAGATGTCCTAAGCTTAGTGGCAGCAGGGCCCAGAGTTTGGACAAGACAGTCCAGGTGTGCCTTGTACAATCACAGAACGGGTTTGGTTAGAAGGGATGTTAAAGGTCATCTAGTTCCAGCCTCCCTGCATAGCAGGGACATCTCCCACTAGACCAGGTTTTTCCAAGCCCCATCCAACTTGGTGCTGAACGCTTCCAGGGAGAGGACATCACACATGCTCTGGGCAAAGCCACTGGACCTGCCAGTGTCTCACCACCCTCGTAGTGAAGAATTTCTTCCCAACATCTAGCCTAAATCTCCCCTCTTCCCATTCTTAATCCATTACCTCATGCCCTATTGCTACATGTCCTTGTAAAAAGCCTCTCCCCAGCTTTCCTGTAGGCCTCTTCAGGTACTGGAAGGTCACTAAAAGGTCTCCCCAGAGCCTTCTCTTTTCCAGGCTGAACAACGCCAGATCTTTCAGCCTGTCTTCAGGCTAAAGCCCTCTGATCATCTTCGTGGCCTTGTCTCAGGGAAGAGCTGTGATTTTTAAGGTACATCCAACTGACATAGCAACATGGTTGCTGAAGAATTATCTTTAAATATGCATGTTTGGGATTTGGACCTCACCCAGGGCAGTCTGGCTGGTACAGAAACACTAGATCAATTTGGTTAATGCAAACCAGAACCAGGTCCACCAAGACTCTCATCTGTCTTTGAGACTGCATCAGCTGCTTGTCCCACTGTTCCTGTAAAGCTTGTTATGATTGATGGTTTAGTTGCCCAGGGGAGTACTGCCAGTCCTCTCCTACCTACAGCTCATCTGAATTGGAGACCCAGTTTCTGCCTGGAAGTCTGAGTGGTTCGGCTGTAACCTTTTTGGAAACCAAGTACTGCAGGCACTGTTAAAAACTGATCTTCTTTCTCTTTTCTACCCACTACCTTGTCTTCAAAGTCAAAGACTGAAAAGCTATGGAAGTGAACCTGTGGTTCTGTTTAATGTTTTTTTGTGAACCGTTGGACTCAGTTTAATCAACAAGAAGCCAAATATAAATTAATTTTAATATTGTACATAGTGCTTTTGGGCCACCTTCAAAAAAGATAGTGCATGGCTCCATCTCCTCTGACCTAAAGGGAGGTTTCAGCCTCCAGAATGCTTCATTTACTTTGTCTGGAGTTACAGCTTGGGCATTACCCCTCCATTTCACTGACAATGCTGATAAATACTGATGTGATCCAAACCTGTTTTAAACAGGATGCTGCAACACAGTATCTTTGGAATACAAAGGCTGCAATGAATGAACAGGTAACAACTTCTTGGAATGGGCAGTGCAGCCAGCAAAGGTCTGGGACCGGCAACTGGCTTCAGCACAGCCAGCTCTAACAGCTTCACTGCTGTTCTCTCAGACCCAAACATTTCAGAAATTGTGCCCTGGCTCCTTTCTAAGCCTCCTGGCTCTACCATCTCTTGACACTTGGGAGTTGTTGAACCCCTATAGTTTCATAACTCTTTCTCAATCACTTGAATCACAAGTATCCTAAAAGCTGTGGCTGTCTCCAGTTTACATCCTCGTTAGGTGAGAAGAATTAAATATAACCACCTCCACCCAAGGTCACCACTGGATGCCCTCCTTGTCCCAGCCACAAGATCATATGCATGTAGCCACTGATCTCTTGTGGCTTTCCAAACTCACCAGCCAGTTTACTCCCACAGGGAGTAAAACCAGTAAAACCTAATACAAACAGGAATATGGAACACTTCCTTGGAAACACTCTACTTGGAAAAATGGTTTGAGCCAAAATGCTCCTTTCCTATCTTCTCCAGAAAATTTCTGCAGAATTTGAGCCCATATGTCAATAACATCCATTTCCAAACTGCAAGATGCAAGTAATGTATCTCAGCCTTGAGCAACTGTGATGTGAGCTTAAGTTTGTCTGAATTACGGGTTTTGAAAACAAAACTCATGTCAGGCCTAATCTGCTTCACCCTCAAAATTGTGCTTCAGAAGCTGTGATCTGAAGCTACAAAGTGCAAGGAAGAGAGCCTCCTAATGGCTAGTGTCCAGCTTCACTAATCTCACTGGCAGGAGATTCACTTTACATGTTTCTTGCACAAAATATACACAATTTACACCCATGATTAAACTTTTTTGATCTGGTAAAAACTTGCATTTCCTTCATGTCTGGAGTGAGTTAAGCAGGATCAGTGCATTCTAAACAGAGCTCTAAAAACCGTGGAATGAAGCTCTGCTCCTAGTTACATTCATGGAAAGAACAGGAAATGAGTAAAGTGAAGCAACTGAAGGTATGCCTACTTGTATCACTTTGCTAACATTTTTTTTTGTCTAAACTGTCACTTAGAACAACGTGGGTTTTTTTGTTGTTGTTTTTGGGCTTTTTTTTTTTTAATGTCAGTGGCACATGATTAATAGAAAGCAATCCAAAACGATCTTATATCTGTGATTCATTTTTCTGAAAAATGAATAATTTACATGAAAATTGTGATGTAATAGGCTGCTACTGCCACTCAAAGATTGACCAAAGCATCTGTAAAGTAATCCATACTCCCAGGGCTGCATTCTACAGTAAATGGAAGCAGAGAATTGCCAGGAACATGCTGTTGAGGGGAGAAGGAAAAAGAAAAAAAAGGAAAAAAAAAGAAAAAAATAAAAAAGATTACTACATCAATGTTGGTGAGAAAACTATGCATACCAAGTGTGCATAAAGCACATGGGGAGACAGGCAGGGGAGGAGCTGGTATCTCAAAATCTTGCCACTCCTTCACAAGCAGTACAGTGGTAATTAAATCCCAAAGTAACAGACACCACTGTCAGGCTGGCATCGGGAAAGCACCTCACAGTAGTCTCTGCTCTCACAGGACTTGTGATGTCAAGTCCCACTCCTTTGCAGTCACACAGACTCTGTGAAGGTAACTCCAAGTTTGATGCCTGGTGAATGGGCCTGAAGAAACCAGCTAGAAAAAAAGAAAGTCTTATGAGATGAGAAACGCTCTCACATACCAGAACGTGATAGAAGTGCTGAACACATCCACAGCTGAATGGTGAAACTTGGTGGTGGCCATGAAGTAACACAGGCAAATAAGAGTGCGGAAAGCTGGGCTCTTCTCTGAGCACTTCTGAGTAGTGGTGGGAGATGCTGAACCTGGTTCATCAGAGGCAGAGTATCAACAGAGACACCTCCAGGCAGGACTGCTCATTTATCATTCTTTTTGCTGAGCACTAGGCTTTCAAAAAATATTTAACAAAGGAGCCTGGAAAAGGATTTAATAAAGCAAGGGTAAAATATGCAAAGAAAGACAGTGGCAAATGGCTACTAGCACTTTAAGAAGAGATAATTCCTTTTCAGCACAGAGAGGGATGAGTTACTGTGCAGAGCTGTCTGCACAGAGTGCTACACAGAGAAGACACAGCTATCTGCGAGTGCTGCTGAGATTTTAAATGAGCAGCAGCAGCAGAGCCCCTTGTGTGATGTGGCGATCCTTAGTGCAAAGGGCCATCACTGCAGCATGGTTCTAACGTAGTTTTCTCCCCCTTTGCAAGACAGCATAGTCTGGAGGATTCCTGATCAAAAACTTGCGTCTGCTGTTTTGGTTTTCCTTGTAAAAAACAACAACAACAACAAACACAAAAGAAAAGCTATGTAGCAAACAGTTTTGGCTTGCCATTTGTCAAAATGACCGCAAGTCTTTCTGCTGCAGAGGGATCACCTCTGCAGTGAACAAATCAAAGTATTCTCCAGCTTATTGAGAAAAACCCCTGAAGAGAGACGGGAGGTTTCCAGACCTTCACAAACCAGGCCCTGCCTCTCTGGGATTGTGACTGTGAGAAAAAGAAGTTTCAGTTCCTGTCAGCTACAAAGTATGAACTACAAGGATGCAACAAGCAACAGTTTATTTGTAGAAAAATCCTTTAAAGTTTTACTACATTGTAAGATTAAGGAAAAAATAGTATTAATATATGTACATACAATATATATGAACAAACACACATCACACCATCACATGCTTTTTAAAACAGAGAATGCATCATATTCCCTCATGTCAATTTTAAAGTTATCACTGCAAGAAACCTTGCTTCCTTTTTGTTTTTATCCCCATCAAAGTTTTCAAGTACAGGAAGTAAGTAATGCAGGATCTAACAGTAGAAAACCTTTGTTATACACAAATTACAAGAGACAGCTATAAAATATTATTCTGCAGTATCCAACACTTGTGTGTTTTTTGAACTCTATAATGATATGAACTTTTACCTGAGGTGCATGGAAATAATCAAGCATGATAATTGGCAAGTTTAAGAGATTTTCACATTATGATTTGACAGTAATTGAAGCTGATTAGCTATCACACGTCTATACCCATAGCACTGGCACAAGAATGCTCTGCATGAGTCATCACCAATGTCTCAGAAATGCAGCAAAAATTAAAAGTCAAGCACCACTTTAAATGATAAGCATGCAGACAATTTAAGTGAAACAGAGGTAGAATGTTCTTGTATCTCCAGCAGGGTCATTCAAATCAACGGCATCCTCCCTTCTGCAAAAGGCACTAGCTTTTTCAGCTATAAACAATGTGGTTTTAAATTCAGTCAGATTGACCAGAAATGGTGGATTTCTCTCCTTACAAATATAAAGAAAATGTTAAGCAGAGAACACATATTTAAAAAAAAAAAAAAAAAAAAAAAAAAGAGGTTTTTGCAAGACACATTTCAGGTAACATGTGCTATTCCTCTCCCCATACCTTTTCTGGGGACAATCAAAATATTTTATAAAACAGTCACAGTATGTAATTCAAAAGTTAAGCCTTTCCAGTTAAAATGGCAGTATTAAGCAGCACATTTTTAATCAGGAATAATTTTAAAACACCAGAAATATACCAGCCTTTTTAATAGATAAAGAGCAACAATTCACAGTTAGAAGTAGAAAGTTTATGCACAAAACGGTGGTGCTGGAGGACAAAAATCCTTTGATGTAAAACCTCCTAAATGAAAATGCACAGAAACTCTTGTACTGTATCTTTTATCCTTTCTGCAATTTAGAAAAAATGTCCATGTAAAACGTGCTCTTACCGTGACACTACAGAACTAATAGAGTTGTAAGATGTGCCACTGTTGCAACTGGAAGCATAAGCCTCTTGACCATTAGCATCTAAATTAATTTTGAATACAGAAGATGCTTTCAGTAAAAAGTCTGCTGCATCTCTGCGACCTAATTCCCTCAGCTTAGACATTAGGATACCTACAGTGCTCTCAGGAGCATTACTCCACTCCTGCAGAAGGGCATAGACTGGGCTTAAGAGAAAGTCAGTTTGTGTTCCGTTATTTGTATTGTACTTTGCAACAAGATCAGGAAGGCCCAGGTTCATGGCCAGAAGGCACCAATCTTTGCCCATAGGATCAGGTGGATCCAAAAGTCGACTTAGTTTTCTCCTGGTAAGTAGATTCAGATCAGAAACATGAATATCCATTCCTAGGCTTCCCTGGGAGTAGACATCAAGACACCCAAAACACAGTATACTGCTAAAGCTCTCTTTATATCCCCCCATAGTGTTAGTTAGTGATGTCTCCTTTTGACTCTGTGCACGGAAAAAGTCTCTAGGCTGGTAGACCATTACTGGTTCATGATGTTCCCTCAGCTGCTGTGGACTAAGGTAGTATTTCCCAGTCAGAAGGCCTGGTAAGGTTGTGGCTATTAAGTTATCAATGGTGCTGCATACAGAATCCAAGAGCAAACAGCACTTGATCTTCTCTGTTTCCAGTCCTCTAACTTGAACCTCTATACCCTGACCATGGTTGACAAGCAGCACTAAAAGCTCAGCTCCACGATTCATAATCTTTGATCCATTTACCCACAGACGTATATCAGTATCTCCCTCTGTGCTTTGCTGATGAATCCACCTGCACAGATTCACCTGAACTTTATGAAAAATTCCACAAGGAAATGGGGTAAGATGTTCCACAGGAACGATTCTAACACCACCATAAATCAGCACCTCATCCTCCTCATCTGTCCAAGACCTGTGGAGATTGTCAGTCTTTATGAGTGCAGGAATATCCACCATTGTTCCACTGCTAAGGTCCCTTGCACAAATATCCATAGCATCCAAAATCTGTATCAGTTCTTCTACATCACTATCTGTCACCAGACGCTGGATGTCCTCTAGAGTGTACCGACCTCTATAGTGATGGAGGGCTTTTGGGTTCTCCACTGACAGGATTTTTCCAAGGACGTTTGAACAGAGCCAGCGAGGATCCAGAAGCACAACATCTTGGACAGTTTCACTCTGCATAATATTAATCTGTTCACAAATATGAAAGTTACTATTTACACCTTGAAAAGTACAAGATAATACCCCAAGTCCTCTCTTTCCTAACTTACTGAGCCAATGATTTAATTAACACTGCTGACAGACAAAACCAATGCAATTTAATTTAAGTATTCAGAACAAAGAGCAGATTTGCTCTTGATTTTCACCAGTAACAAAACCATTAGAGCCCAACATCAGTAAAGCCTAGTCATGTCCTGCAATCTATATATTCAGAGGTGCTAGCTTAAATTTCAATGTCTAATGGACACACATTTCTCCTATGCAGTAAGAACAAGGCACTAACTGATTTTATAGCATACTTATCCTTTCCGGGTGTTTTATATTCTTACAATCATAGCAGTAAACTGTATTTCTGCCCATCTGAAAGCAATAATATTGAACAAAATAGGAGCCACAACAAAATAACAAAAAGTATCTTTAACCAGTCTCTACTTGTTATAAAGTCTAAGAAGGGAGGAGGAAAAAAACAACTATAGATATTGGCGTAAATCCCATTAAGCAACAATCTACCAGAGCAGTAACTTGCTAGTAAAGATACACAATTTAGGTAAACACACTTACCTCTCCTATGCTATGCAACTGCTGTGCAATACTTCGTAGGTCATCTTCATTTGCTAGGGGATTAAGCTGTCCCTGCACATCATATACAAACTGCTGCAAGGACATCAGCTGGTTTGGTGCATTCATTTTTCTCCATGAAGGTAGTGTGGCAATTATTTTTTCACATAGATGAGTCATAGGTGGGCAAGTCTTACAAAAACACAGAAAACAGCCATTTGTAATTCTGCTCTGCTAGAATTACAGTACTATCATTGTTTGTTTTTGTTTTTAATGGAAGTGATAAGGTCTAATGTACCCATGAAATACATTCATGTCTCAAGAGTTCCCTCTGTGATGGACTGTTACTTTTCCATCTGGCATTCGCGTGCTGTAAAATCTGACTTAACTCTGTTAAGACATTCACTTTTAATTGATTTAAAAAAAACCCCAACCGATTAGAAGTACCTGCAGAAAGTTTTGTTGTGTGTCACAAGAGTAAAAAGGCCTTTAGCATGAAGAAATTTAAATACATTTAGCACAGGTTATATAACTATGTGACTTGGTCACCTGCACTAGGGAAGTTTTTGTGGATTCATGGTGATGACATCAATAGTTCAATAGTGTACTACATTTACAGTAATTACACAACATTTTCGCATTTTGCCTGGCCTGACCCAAACCATTAGACATTACTTACAGAAATTATCTGGCTTCTTATTTCTTGCAAGTGATTCCGGAGAAGCTTCATATCTTTAGACCCAGATGCTCCAGCATCCAAGACAAATAACTTGTCTGAAATTTGCAGATCATTTCCAAATCTAAAAATGAAAAAGTGAGCTATTATTGACTTAGTCCCAAATCCAGTTTTATTTCTTAATTCAGTTGTACTTGAATTACATAAGAGTTATATTATATTTCTTCAAGGAATGACAAGTTATGTACTGATTATAGATATTTTATAAGCAGAGACAATATAGCTGCTGATTTTCTTTTAAAATGAATACTGATACTGAGAGAAAACTGCTGTCTTTCCTAAGGAAGAAGGCTGAAGACATGTAAGAAAATTACAACTGCATCACAGGACTCACAATTACAAATACAAACATTTTACTAGAGAAGGGCTAGGAGAATGTAATTATTTTTAGGGTGTTAATATCAGTTGTTTTCTTCCATCGCACTTTACATAGCTCATTTGTCATTGCTACTGACACAGGCTCTCCTTCTCAGTTCCTTTTGACTTTTCAATTGCACATACTTTTTTCCTAGATCTGAGCTGATTCCAACACACAAGTATTTGGATTATTTCAATTGATTAAGAGACTGCCCTAAGTCTATGTTCACAGATATGGATGCTTCCTCGTACCATATTATCTGCCTACATGCTCACTATGAATATAAATTATTACTACTTTACACAATAGCATGTTTGTGAAAAATTCCCTGCTTCCACCTACAATTAGCATCCTCTCCAAACATTCTCTGAAGACTGCTCAAAGCTTCCCTAACTTCTAGCTGCCTCTTGCATGACCTTGTCACCTGTGTGACTCCACTATGTCAAGCCTTCACAAACTGTGTATGGAGTACCTCCAGGCCTGGTTCAAGTTTTTTCCCTACCCATTCTAAATCAAAGAAGTGCAAAGGGTGTCTCTCCTATAAAACTTCCTCTTTGGGAACCCAGAGTTTGTAGCTGAGAATTGCCTACTTTTCTGAGAATGGTGCAAAGCCTGAGCACCAAGATGTTAAGACAGATGGCTGATACAAGCCTTTGGATGTATTCCAGTGTTTCCAGGGTGAGACTTCTTAAGCTTCAACTCATTTTTGCACCACTTGGCTCACTTTAGCTTACTTAAGGCAGTTCACTCACTGCAGTAGTGGTATACATTTAAATTTTTGCACAATATAGGCTCCCTGGACATACTCAAAACATCACAGAATCATAAAGCTTAAGGCAGATAAAAACTTTTAACATATTCCTATGCATTTTAGTTTTTTTTTCTTTCCAATTGACATGTTTAAACACTACCCACAAATACACTCCCCACTTACCTGTTTCTGATTTCTTTCAACAATGACATATCTTTGTCATACCAAAACTCTCCCCCGACAGGCCGAGGAAGATTCACTATGTCAGCATGTGTGGCGACCAAAACAACGCACAGGGGACTTTTCAGCTTTCCACCAAATGCTAGATGAGAAACAAGAACACGAAACACTATGAAACATGCCTATGGAGATGGCTGTCTTACTGATCTGGGAAAGTACAATACATCTTACACTCTTCATACCAATCACTTTTGCAGTTGATTTACCAATAAACTCATACTGTGTTTGCACCACTGGTGCTTTGGCTGTTATCTGTCTATAGCATTCTCTATTAAATGTTCACTTTGAACAGTCACTCTTTGAATACACTGATACTACATTATTTTGTTGTTTTAACAAAGGCACTAATCAATAAAACTAATGATAAGTCTACTAACTACAAACTACAATAGTGTGAGGAAAAGAATTAAAAAGGGTTTCTCAATCTTCGGATAGTCTTTAACACTACAGGGCTACAGTAGAGCACAAAATGTCTACAACATTATTAGATTGGTATGAATGCTACTTTGCAGTACTTACACAAACAAGGACCTCTCACTTAGGTGAGAGTTAAGTAGGAGAGCCTGGCAGAAACAATGAAAAAGAATGAAAAAGAATGAAAAAGAATTAAAGACAGAGAGAGAGAGAGGGAAAGGAAGGGAGAGAGGGAGGGAGGAAGGAGGGAGGGAGAGAGAGAGGGAGAGAAGGATGGAAGGAGGAAAGCAGGCATGGCATGAATGACTACATAATACACAGTTTTCAATGTTTTCTCAAACTGATCTTCCAGAAAAGAAGATACATTATTAGACTAGTACTAGTACTATTATTATCTACTACTAGTACTAGACTAGATAGTGCATCCAACCCTGTTCTTTTTGTCTGACACACTTCACATGGGAGCAATAAGCTTACATCACTGCTCAGTTATCATCACAGAAAAGCTACAGAATCTTGACTTATTTAAAAAAAGCCACATCTTCCCAACTCTCTGCAGGGTAGTCCAATGTAAGTATTTGATAATTGTAAATATATCATTTATTTATTTTTTGGCAGCTGAAGGACTTGGACAAAATAACTGAAAGTAATTCCAAAAGTTTAAGTTTTCTGCTAACCTCAATCACTATATATTACTTGAGATACTCGTAACAGTACAAAAATGCATGGATACCCAAACTGAGCTGACCAGCATAAACACCGATTTAGAAGTATTTCAAATAGTATTTAAATAGTGCAGATAATTAGATAACCAAGAAGAAACTATGAACTCAAATTCTAATTTGGTCAAACCAAGAACCTGCTTGACTAAGGAGCTGTAAAAAGCTTTCAGCACTTGTAAATCAACTTATTTTCAGCTTTGATCCTTTTCTGCAAATTTCTGAGCTTCTACTTCCAGAAATAATGTCATGCTGGTTAGATCCAAATCACAGAATCACAGAATGTTTGGAGTTGGAACGGACCTTGAAGATCATCGAGTTCCAACTCCCCTGCATCAGCCTCCCACTAGAACAGGCTGCTCAGAGCCCCATCCAACCTGCCCTTGAAAACCTCCAGGGATACAGCCTTTTCCAGTGTTTCACCACCCTTACACTGAAGAATCTCCGCCTGATCTCTAACCTAAATCTCTCTTTTTTCAGTTTGCAACCATTACCCCTTGTTCTCTCACTGCAAGCCCCTGTAAAGAGCCCCTCCCCGGCTTTTCTGTAGCTCCCCTTCAGGTAGTGGAAAGGTCACTATGAGGTCTCCCTGGAGCCTTCTCTTCTTCAGGCTGAACAACCCCAACTCCCTCAGCCTGTCCTCACACGAGAGGTGCTCCTGCCCTCGGATCATTTTCGTGGCCCTTCTCTGGACTTGTTCCAAAAGGTCTACATCATTCTTGTGCTTCCAGTACCTGAAAAGGCTGGGGAAGACCAATTCACTAGGGCATATAATGAAAGGACAAGAGATTATGGTTTTAAAGGGTAGATTTACACTATAAAAGATTTACTCTAGAGGACGATAGATTTACACCAGGAAAAAGTTCTTTAATATGAACGTGGTGGATCCCTGCAATGAATTGCCCAGAGAGGTGGTGGAGGCTCCATCCTTGGAGAAATTAAATGTCAGGTTTGATGGGGCTCTGAGCAATCTCTTCTAGTTGGAGATGTCCCTGCTCATTGTAGGGGGGTTGGACCAGATGACCTTTAGAGGTCCCTTCTAACCCAAGACATTCTGATTCCATGATCTTGGTGAGGCTGCACTGTACCTTAGAACCCTTTTCAGTTGGACTAAGTGGTGTGTACAACTCTTCAGGCTTGTTCCATAGATAAAATTACCATTCTCTAAGAAGTCTTCTATGAAGTTTGTTTGAACACGTGGGGATGAAGACACATAACAGCACTCAACACAGAGGATGTACGAAGTTGCAGAGAAACACAAAAAGCTTTATCTTATAGTCTCCTAATATTTCATGAACAGGCAGAAGAGCATACCTATTGGCTCTTCAACAGGGACTAACGATTTCAGGAAACTGAGCCAAAAGGTCACTTGGTTTAACTGTATTTCATAAGGCTCCTCAAGACTAAAAAGCACTATGTGAATTGCAGTGGGATCATTTGCAGCAAAATAATCATAACAGCAGAAATATACAGGATTTCCAGAGAATTCCCAGATGCTGAAATCACCAACTCCTGAAAAACAGATAAACAGATGAAGAGATCACACTACGTCAGTGAGCACGAAACATCTTTCAGGGAAAGACAAACAAAAGTATCACTCTGATTTAAGCTTTTACAAAGATAAATTGCAAGCATGTGAGAAAGCAAGACTGCAAATATAATAATGAACAAAGGGTTCAGTCAGTCTCAAGAGAGTGAGAAGCTGGGTGCCCACAATCTGTTCCTCTCTCACATTCATCCATCTGACATTCAGCTGGATGCCACATGGCTGCACCTGTGAAGCCTTACACATTTAATTAGCCTTTGTCTTGCACAACAGTAATAGATCTTTTAATTCCCTTGAAAAACAAGAATAACCGCTCCCATTCTTTCCTTGCTCATCCCTCAAAGCTCAACATTTTTTAGTTTTAACTTGCCACTGCTGGTATTAAAAACAGATTAAGGACATTCTCAAAGAAGCTACTTTGCTTTACAGAACTGTACTATTCACATCACGTTATGTCAGGGATGAAGAATCACCACATTAAGGGTCTCAACAGCACCATGCTTCTTTTAGCCACCTCCTTTAGCTTCAGATGAGAGAAGTATTAGTGTGTTGCACTTCCCAGACTGAAGTCTGATGCACTTGTGCTACTTCTATTTAAATAAATGCTGATTAAGATGCACCTCACACTAAAAGCCAGAAACCTCAAATCTGTTGTTCTAAGAACAGCTATTCATAATCCAACCATGTGCACACTTCCCTTCTGTATCAAGACAGCACAGAGAAAAAAAAAAGAAACCCCTTCTGACAGTCTGTTGCAAAACTCTTTTTCAGTGCTTATTTTTACGTAGTTTCCAATTATACTGAAAGAGGAAATTAGCCTCAATAAAGAACAAGCTTTAGCTCCACACCAAACTCTTCAGCATCTAGAACAAATGCTTTGTCACTGCATGTTAGTGTGCATATACTGCACTCACAGATAGATTTCTCTCTCAAAAAACCCCACATCAGTGGATTATTCCTAACTCAGCCTCAAAATTGCAGCTGCTTAATGTATGCGAACATACAGAGACCCCACTGAGAGAGATCTTACTATCTATATAGTAATTAGTATGGTTGGTGGTGTATATCCACTATTTATATGTTCTTCACTGTCAAAAGCCATATATGTACTTATAACAACTTATCTGAATGACCCCTGTTACTGCTCAGTGGTTTCACAAAACGTATCAAAAAACCCCAAACAAACCAAACATGCTACAGCCCTGTAATGGGGAAAGAATGGTAGGTCCTTCATACAGCTGGAAACCTCACTCACATGGTGAGGACACTTGCATTTATAGGACCAGTTTAAATCTGTTAAAATCCCCAAACACCATAAAGTATAGTTGAAAGTGCTTTCACACTTTCACAGCCAGTCTGCCAACTGGCTCTTACTTCACCAAATCCCTCCTTCCTCCTGTTCCATTTACCCATCTCAGAAACATTTCTATGTATAATGATCTGCTGTAAGTGATTACTGTGTCTTACAGATAGAGAACTTTAGGCAGATTTACCTCCTGCTTGAACAAACCAAACACCACCAGTGTTGGATCCTCAAGTCACTATGATATCAAGTCAGATTTTTATTATTATTTTTTTACTTTATTTTTAAAAGCAAGCAATATGGCATTAACCATCCTGCAGCACTAAGGCACATGAGCCCAAGGCTCTGCTTACCATGCAAGCAGGCATTTTGAATGTCAATGGCCTTCGTGGACTGGTCATCAGTAGAGAAGTGAGAGTGATGAGCAGGTGAAACAAAAGCTTCTAATACCCCTTTGGTCAGACCTGGCTCAAACATCATACTACGGCTTCTCACGCTGACATTCTCACAACCAGGATAAAGATTCGTAATGCTCACTGAAACTGGGTCAGGGAAAGGAAAATGAGATTACAAACCATGTGAAAATCACAACCAGATCACTTCAAAATAAATATCCAAGGCATAAAAGCTGATACATGCTGCACTTCACAGAAAGGAGATGACTACCAAGCTGTGAGCAAACACAACCACATCCTTATTCTGAATAACAAAAAGGAATGATGCCATATAGCATTTACTGCCCTTCAGCAGATACACTGGAGGGTGTGAAGCGTAGCAAAAAACGGGAATGATTTAGAATGGAAGGTTTCAACAGTTAAAGTTCTTCTGTGTTGCAAAGATATGCTGTATTTTAAGCTAAGGGCTGCAGTTTCATAGCATTGACAGATTCGTCATGGAAATGCGACATATTCATGTAGTTGATTCCTGTAAATAAGGATAAAAATGTGATGGTCTAAAAGCTGTTTCTGGTGACACGAGGGAGAAAAGCAGGCTCTTAACTATGATTATCTTACTAATAAACAATTTTAGTTCATGCTTAATTCAGAGTCCCTAAGAGTAAATGAGAAAGGACTTCTTAATTGACTTGCACCATCTAGTGGAGAAAGTCAAGATCTCAGGTCACTGGCGAGAAAGTAGAGATGAAACCTCTACTAGTACTATTCTAACATTACTTAACAATGATGAATGAAACCTAAAACCTAAAGGTTTTCAAAGAAAAAGGCAACCCTGACCCCAGCTAAAACTTTCATAAGACTACTTCTAAACATCAATTTAAACTTGAGCTCCATAAAGTACCTGCTTAGCTTGCACAGCCTATTAGAAAAGGGACCTGGAAAACAGTTTATTACTCTTTCCTGTGTCCCTCTGCCACAACTGTAGGTTCTTCCAAAGCTGAGCACGTGTTGAAGTGTAAATCTAGCTAGTTCCTCCGCATCCTGCAGCTCTTCTCATTTCACACAGGCAAAATGGTGCTGCATGGATTAAATTTCCCTTTTATTTGCAAACATTTACTTTGGTTCAGAAAACCTTTGTTTTCATTTTGTTTGACAACAATTTTAGACAGCTCTAACTGGTCTAATCCACTCTTGTACCTTACAGAAAAGCACTCCAAGACTTCAGAGGCAGTTCTGAATCCTCTGTTTTTACTTAAAGTTCACATAAAGGTGCAGAAACTGTTTCAATTTTGCAGAGTTTATTGAAGCTACTCAAACAAAAAGGCTGACAAAACATTATCCCTAGAACCACAATGGTGTAATCTGGTTATGACACTGTTCATAGCCTATGACTTTTTGTGAAAAACAAATGCTAGTGTTCAAAAGCCCTGTCCTCCACTCTCCAAGTTCACTTACACAGTACGTAAGTAAAGAAAACCTTAAATACTTGTGGAACCTCCACACTTGCTTCTCTTCGTTGCTCTTACTTTAGGTACAAGCCTGCACACAGAGAAATCAATACCCTCTCTGCTTTGCATTTTTACACTCAGCCTGTCCCATCTTTTGCAGCAAAGCCAATACCTTTTCCTTAGGAGCTAAAGAGACTAAGAGGAAAATGTTTTCTTGTTCAAACATTACAGCTTCAAAGCCATACCTGAAGGCTTGGAAGACAAAGGAGATGGAGGAAATCTGGTTGAGTTTGTGGAGGAGAGCCTAGGCCTACGTCTTCGGAAAAAGCTTCTTAACAGGCCACACTTGAGAGACTCCACAAGGGTTGTTTTCCCAGCACCAGAATGTCCAAATAGCTTCAGTTTAATCCGGAGCTGTGGATTCTGCGTGTGCCGCAGCTGCTGGATAAAAAGCCCCCGGTGCGTATCCTAAAATTCAGCACAAAGAAGAAATGAGAACGTGTGGCAGTGAACTTCTGTGTCCCAGCAAATCAAATCTATCTCTTCTCTTTGCCCAGCAAGAGGCAATCAGACATGGATGCTACATTTCTCACAGAAGCTGAGCTTGAAAAATCATCTAAACACAGGGATGCAGTGTAGGACAGCAGACTATCAAGTGTCTCTCACTACAGAAAGAGCTGCTTTAAAGAAATGGGAAGACAGCAGAAGGGTGGAAAGGCAAAGGACCTAGCTTCATCCTCCCTTCTTTCATTCCTTCACTTGGAGCTGAGAGACTCTCTGCATTTATACTGAACTTTACATATAGGATGAGTCACTAAACAAGTACCTACCACCCCCCAAAATTGTAGACATGCAGCAGTTAAGCTGGGGATTTTGACACAAATAGTAGCGCATATAATTTAGTTCCTTCCTTGCTAACAGGCACTCTTAAATAAGCTAGTCACATTGCAAATACTGCACCTCTCATGGTCAATACTGAATCCTCTGCAGAAGCCACTATGACAGTAGGTTTGTCATGTGTGTGCTATTAGAGACAAAACTGACCCCAGTAAGTGTCAGGTACGCTCTCAACTAGATGATGTTGGTAATTTTGAGTAGTACTAGAATATATCCAGTGGTTTGACGCAGTTTATTCATCTCAATTGATCAGATTCTCTGTTGCAAAGTATACCCTGATGAAGTACATAATTATCATACATTTTTCCCCATACATACAGGCAGGCCTTCATGAATTAAATAGACTCTGCTATCAGGAGAAGAGCTACAGCTAATAACATGTATTTCAGAAGAGATTTATCTGATCGCCCTTTTGTTCTAGGTCAATTTTTATTAGTTCCATAGTATCATCATGACTAAACCACAAATTTACCCACCTGCATGCAGAGGAAATCCGTTCATTGCAGGGATACACATGTTCAGTGCAGGGATACAACTATGCAGAATGGATCCTGTTATGACAAATGTCTACAAAAACTATAATTGCAAAGGAAGCCTGAACTTTGGCACTTCCTGACATCTTCACTGCTGTATTTTGCAATTCTAGCAAGTACAGATTTACTGACAGGACTAAAGGACATGGTTCTGCTTTGACTGTGGCAATGTCTGGTACACACCATCTTCTACTGCTACTCTGAAATGCTAATTTATTTCAGTTTTCCACAGATCCATCAGCATAATTAAAGCAAGATTGTTTTAACTGGTCTGGCTGTTGCCTGGAATCTCCAGGCAAAGTGGTCCCTGTATCTTCATGGCATGAGTGATGTTGCCTACCCAGTATAATCAATGCATACCAGATGTGTCAGACTTACTGCCCTACAACAAGCCCGGATTAGCTTTGCATTCTAGTTGTCAGGGGACTTGGAGATACTGAAATTGCAGAGTTAAAAAAATACATTGAGAACTTATACAACTATTCCAGATGGTATTAAGAGTTTCCAGAAGGGACACAAGTCCTCATATTTCCTAACCCTAATAAACTAAAATGGTGATGCTGGGAAACAAGTCCTGTTGTGGGAAGTGCTAGTTCTTAATAGTTTATATACCAGTTTCTTCTAAACGTATTATTTGTTTTGCTAAGCATTGTCTGAGATAGGATAAAATAGATCAGTGGTGCAGACCAGCTTAGCCATTTTTGTTAGTATGTATATACTAGATTTAACTGAGGGACTATCTTATCATGTGATTTACCATGGCCACGCTGTTCTTGGTACCTTAAAACCATGAAAACCTCAGTTAAAACTCATAGATTCCCAACCTTTTTAAGTCTTGCAAGCAGACTGGCCACATGTTCATGCTGCTCTGCTCTGGCGAGATCTTCTGCTGTTTTCCCATCCTGTCAAACCACAAATTATTAGCAATGGTTCCTTCCTTTTCCCCATAATAAAAAATATCACATGCAACATAGCTCAGCTGCTTAAGGCAGTAACAGAACTGCTGCTAGATGAAAAAGAAATAGGAAAAGAAAACCAAACCAAAACCAACAACCAATAACAATTACCCCTCACAACCAGAATTCCTGTTTTTTTACAATACAATGTACAACAATGGCATTTCTTTCATAAATTGGCATCCAGATGCCACTGTAACAAGATACTTGGAATTCAGAGCCTGACAGCAATACCACTACTCCATGTCTGAATTCCTCTTTGCTTTTCACCAACTAGAGGATGATAGTAATTTTTAGATATTAAACGTACTAAACAGATCCAACAGTTTAAACAGTTCACACAGAGGGAACACATCACCATATCCACTCACATGAATAGCAGGCAAATTTTCTTTAGTAATGGATAAAGAACTATTGTATTATCAATCACAGCATGTTTTCAGAAAGCAAGGACACTGCAAAGGATGTGGTTTACATTGCATCAGCAAATTGAAAAGGAAAAGCAACGCTGCCTTCAGCATTCTGTACTTGCCATTTAATTATTCATGTTTCACAGGAGAGTAGTTTAATATTAAAAAGGCTGAAAGAAAAATTGCACACTACCTTCATTCTTACAACTACATTAATGGTATTGTGTTGCTTTAAATTCTGGGAAGATGAATTTATAAGCACTTTGCTTCTTTCAGTCTCTCAGATACAAGCTTTTAATTATTAAAATGCAGTACTGGAAAACTAATACCTTTTTGTTGGGTTTCAGTATTTGATTTTACTGGTTTTTCACATGTAATCTACATTGTCTTAAGTAGTTCCTGAGGTTACTGTAATTATTATCCTTACATATGAAATAAGTATCTTTGACAATTGAGTGTCCACCTACAGAAGCCATTTTCAGGCTTCCATAAAAGTTATTATGTGCTCCAGAACTTCAGGTAATTCAGACAGAACAGGATTAGAACATTAGCAAGAAACAGCCAGTATTGTTGGTGTGAAGTGACTAGATCTGCATCAATACTCTTAAATTCCTTCCACAGCTGACATGTAATCACAACTTTAGTAAAGAAACATCTAAATGTATTTTTTTAAATTAAATTTCCTTAGAGAAAATGTATTAAAGGGGAAGAACCTCTTTGTCTGTGCTGATCCTACTCTCCAAATCTCAGTTAATCCAGTGTGCCTGCTGTATGGGAGGAAGAGTGGTCTTGTGGCTGGGCTGCTAGCCTGCCCTCAGGTGAGCTCCTTGAAACCTTCTAGTGCTTCCAGAGTTTCCACACTTGGGCACAACCAGGGGAATCCAAAAACCTTCACATAAAAAAGAAACCTTGATCCCCTTCCTGAGAATTCCTGTGGTGACAGAATGTGGCCTTCAGCCACCTGAAGTGTGAATTTTATCTGGATTCCCAAATCACTGGCCTCCCCTTAATCTCTGGCCAAAGCATGACTGCTACAACCTGGTCCTGCACTTCTCCAGAGTACAAGATGTTCCTATTATACCATAAGGCTGCAGATGGCTTGGCAAACTCCAGCATCAAGCATGCATGCAGCAAGAGATCCCTGCAAGGGCACAGTCCCTTTAAATCAGAGTAGGTCCCACACCTCTTGATGGGTACACCACAAATGCCTTGGGCATGGCTTGGGTACCTTAGCACTCTTGGTTGGTCTAATTATGCCATGGGGGTTTGATTTCGCTTTGAAAGCCTGGCTTTGGCTAAGCAGCTGCGCTCTAATGCATTGTTTTTTAGCTCAGTCATAGCTATTGGGGCACAAACACAAAGGAAACAACCATGTGGTGAGCATTTGGCAAAAAAGTGTGGATGGCAGCAGATCAGACAGAGCCTGACTGGTAAGCAGGATTATAAAGGGATGGAGGTGACTGCTTCCAAAACTGGAAAAACAACAACAGGAATGGCTCAAATTGCTTACAAGTTTGAACAAATGTGTGCACGGAGCAAGCCCAACTTTAACAATGGGATGGCAATGTTGTGACCCAGAACTCCCTCTCCATGTCCTAACAGGTTCTTAAACTCAAGACTATCTGTCTGATACAGCTGTTTAATCTTAGTTCAGACTGCTGTGAAGGAAGAAGACCTGAAAAGCTGCATCATCAGAGGCTTTCACACTAGTTTTTGCCCAGGTGTTGCTCTTAGACTAAGGCTTTTGCCCTTGGTCCTCATCTGAGCCACAAGACAGATGTATGCCTCTGTGTGGCCATGTATCCCATTGACCCAGCCCCTGACTTACAGGTTTGACTATGAACCTGTCTCTTCACCATAGACTTGCCTGGCAATCACCAGACCCTTGGCTGACCTTGCTGGAGAGGGTGCAGAGAAGGGCAGCTGGGCTGATGAGGGGTCTGGAAAACAGGTCTTATAAGGAGAGGCTGAGGGAGCTGGGGATGTTCAGTCTGCAGAAGAGGAGGCTGAGGGGAGACCTCACTGTTCTCTACAACTATCTGAGAGGAGGCTATAGTGAGGTGGGTGTTGCCCCCTTCTCCCTAGTGACCAGTGATAGGACAAGAGGAAATGGACTAAGTTGCACCAGGGGAGGTTCAGGTTTGGTATTAGGAAAAATTTCTTCACAGAAAGGGTGGTGATGCATTGGAACAGGTTGGCCAGGGAGGTGGTGGAGGCATCATCCCTGGAGATGTTCAACATATGGGAAGATACGGTGTTTTGGGAGATGGTTTGGGTTTAGGAGCTCTAGGGTGGACGGTTGGACTTGATGATCTTGAAGGTTGTTTCCAACCTTGATTCTATGACTACGCTCACCAAGTCCAATTCCTGATCTTGACATAATCTCAGACTTGCCTCATTGCTACATATTTGTCTGGCAACTGTCCTGGTTTGAGCCAGGATGAAGCCAGTTTTCCTTTTACTATTTTTTTTCCCCTTCAGTAAGCTTTCTTTTAACTAGTAGCAGAGTGTTCCAATTAAGACTGATAACAGTGGAATGTTTCTGTAACTGCTGGGTCTTCAAGGTTGCACCTTTACTCTGCAGCTCAGACACTACCAGGAGATCTATGACCCCCCAATAGGAGGCTGACTTAGAAAGACAGCAAAACTGGCCAGAGATATTCCATTCCATAGATCTATGTAAGCTCAGAGGAAGGTCAGAGTTCACAGAAGACAACTTCCTTCCTGCTTCTTCTCCCCTTCTCTTCCATCTCTGGCATCTGGGGAGGACTCCGTCCATCCATCACCATTGACCCCCAGGCTCGAGCTCTCCTGACCCTCATCACTCTGTGCTTTCTCCAGCAGCTCCGGGATTCCTCGGAACTCTTCACAGCTCAGGAGATGCTGCGGGAGCTGCTAGGGGTGGGGGGAGGCAATAGGGGCTTTTGCACATACTTAAACACATTTGTATATATTTGTATATATTTTCTTATATCATTAGTGTTTAATTAAAGCTGTGTAGTTTAGTTTTCAATCCAGCCAAGTCTCTCTCTCTCTGCTCCCCTACCTGGGTGGGAGGGGGAGGGGATCGAGAGCATTGTTACGGCTATGTTCTCATTGTTATTAAAAATAAGAAAATGCACACACAAACAAAACAGCAAATGCATTTCAGTAAGTTATTTTCCTATTCAAGCTTTCTTGAAAAGTACAGGACAACTATACACTATAATAGTAATGCATAAGCCAAGCTGGCACTTGAAAAGGGCTTGGTTACAGCATCTATGAAACCATGTTTCACACTTCTTGGTAATATTTAATCACAATTTCTGACTGGCTCCTTTGATGCATACCAGACTGCTATGCCTGCAGGAGCTGGTCCTGAGTTTAACTGGCTGTTTGTGAGCACCATTCAGTTTTCAGGCAAACTGACAATTTCAAACTTGGAACAATTTTAGAAACTTCCATGAGGAGAAGCCAAGAACATGGTGCCAGCTAGCATGTGAGAACAAGTAAACTTTTTTTTGGATATTAAACCACTGGAAATTTTATATACTCCAGCAGCATAAGGTTTTCTAAGGTCATTTAAAGACATTCGTGCATTCAAATTCAAAATCAAACTAGTCCTAAAATGGGCTCAATTCTGGGAAGGAGACAGAAATTACACTGCAGCTGCAATGCTTAACAGCATTGAAAAAGTTAATTCCTCAGAAATAGCATTCTGAGAGAAGCAAAAGAGAATTAATTCTGTTGCACTGGCTCAGAAAAAGCTGTTAATAAGACTTTCCAGAAAAGGTTAACATCCATCTAGCACTCTAATGCAAAACTGAAATGCTAAACCACATGCACGTCCTCCCTTCCTCTCCTCCTCTTCTCTCCACCACAACACTGCTGGAATATTTCATAGTTATGTATGTTCAGTCTGTTTCTCCTGCCAGATTTAGTATCAGAAAAACCCCTTCAAGCTGATCTGAATTATAGAGATAAAAAGTACTTCTCTCTTGGAAGGATAAGGTCTACATAGGCAATTATACTAATACAGATGTCTTTACATAAATTAAGTGGCACAACTCAAGAATTCCATCACCATCTTTTTGTTGTACCTTATCTCTACAGGATGTAGAAGTGAAACTACAGCTACACAACAGGACAGACATTAAAAAAAAAGGGGGAAAAAGGAAAAAAAAAAGGAAAGGGGAGAAAAAAAGGTGACAAAGGAAAATATGTAAAATACTACATAAAGTCTACTGCATGCACATTTATCATTATTAATAAGAGTCACGGCAATCTAAAAATCTACTAGTGATCAGAAAGTAATTTTTAGATGCTAAACTTCAAATTGATGTTAATCAGTTAGATAGACACTAAATACAATTTGAGGTTAATTCGTTTTAATGACTACTTGCTGAATCCTTCCTCTTGCCACATGAGACAGATGCTTAGAGAAAAAAACAAACATGCTAAGTGTACAGGAAAACGATAGAAACATTTATATTTTCTACCAAATGGGTAAAGCAAATGAAACAGAAGTTTGCTCCTCTTTCCCCTCTGTTTCAGCTGTCTCATGGATACTTTGCATGGAGAAGAACACTATGAAAACCATGGATTAAAATCTAATCCCAATACTGTTTCAATATACAAAGCAGTACTTATTTCTAAGCAGAATGTATCAATAAGGGTGAGTAGCAACATAAAGTGATTCACCAAGTGTTAGAAGAAAACATGGTTAGTTTGTTCAAAACATGGGAATTGGTGTGTATGATGCCTCTGATGTATGGTGTGTATGAGGTAGGCATAATGAAAGACACTTCATTCCAGCTGTCGGTATGTTAGCCAAGGGGATGTTTCTCACTTTTGTAACAACGAAAAACACATTCAGTGGTGCTAACTGAAAGCAATGGTGCTGACTGATCAGACAAATTATTTGTTTCACAAGGATACCTGCATGCTAGTTCACTCATCCATGCACTCAAAAATAAACCTTTTTAATCCCCCAAAAGCAAGAAAAATATTTAAGATAAATACAATATATTTGAATGTTAATTTTAGCTGATGTGATATGACATACATCTTAATGCTAGAGACCCACTGTGCTTACAGAAAACACAGTGCTACAAGTAATTCTTAGATGAAGAAATTCTTAGGTGTAGATGAAGTGGTAGTTGTCCTGTACCTGAATCAAATTCAAATTTAGTTGTAAGAAGAAACATGTGGACAAGAGAATGCTTTTAAAGCTGTGGACATTCAACAGCAACTAACTTTTTTTTTTTTTTTAATTTCAATATGTAATTTTACTAAAAAATTACCCTCCCCCCAACAAGAGATTAATTTGTTTCCTACTATTACAGATAAAAGTAATCCCTCAACACTTACAGATGTTAATGCTTCTACGTTGGCACCAGTAAGACACAGGAACCGGACAACATCAAGAATGCCATTGTTTGCTGCCAGGTGTAAAGGTGTTCTTCCATACTAACATGAAAAAAAGGTGTCATAATGTTAGTCAAAGAAATTAATTCCAAATTTTATGATGAAGAACCAAACACGTAGTACAATTATAATACTGATATACAGCAAAGGTCTTGCAAAAAGTGTAAGAAAAAGTATGAAGCTAAAACTGAGAAAAAAGCTTATGCACAACTGCTTAAAGCTCGATTAAAAACAAAGGCTATAGTGACTACTTAAAAAATGGGAAACAACCTTATGGCCAGATTTCTCCAGAATCGTGGAGCAATCCTTTAGAGCTTTTTGGCTATACTTAAGGATGTCTAATTTATAATTTCTAATTTTAGAAGCATCAGGCAAGGCAAGAGAGGTGGTGGGGTGGCGTTCTATGTTAAGGAGAGCTTTGACTGCCTAGAATTCAATCCTAGACACACCAAGGCAGAATGTATATGGGTAAGGATAAAAGGGAAGGCAAATGAGGGTGATATCCTAGTGGGAGTTTGCTACAGACCACCTGACCAGGATAAAGCGACTCACGAGATGTTCTTTCAACAACTTGGAGATGTCTCACATTCGCTAGCTCTCGTTCTTGTGGGGGGCTTCAACTTACCAGATGTCTGCTGGAAGTATAACACAGCAGAAAGGGGCAACCCAAGAGGTTTTGGGAATGTATGGAAGACAACTTTCTGCTACAACTGGTAAGTGAAAGTACCAGGGGTAGTGCCATGCTGGACCTATTGTTCACATACAGGGAACGGCTGGTGGAAGACGTAGTGGTTGGAGGTTGTCTTGGGCACAGCGCCCATGATATGACAGAATTTTCAATATGTAGTGAAGCCAGGAGGTTTGTCAGCAAAATCTCTACCTTGGACTTCCAGAGGGCTGACTTTGGTCTCTTCAGGATGCTGGTTCAGAGAGTCCCTTGGGAAGCAGCCCTCAAAAACAAAGGAGCCCAGGAAGGCTGGGCTTACTTTAACAATGAAATAATGAAGGCGCAGGAGCTGCTGTCCCTGTGTGCTGAAAAGTGAGCTGGCAGGGAAGAAGACTGGCCTGGCTGAGCAGGGAACTATTTCAAGAACTCAGGAATAAAAAAAAGTTTTGAAACTTTGGAAAAAAGGGCAGGTGAATCAGGAAGTATTTAAGAATACTGTAGGGTCACTTAGAAAAAGAAACAGAGATGCAAAAGCTCAGCTAGAACTTAAACAAGCCATCTCTGCAAAGGATAATAAAAAAATGTTTTTATAAGTACATTAATAACAAAAGGAGGTTCAGGGAAAATCTTGATTCCTTATTGGATGAGAGGGGGAAATTTGTAATGGCAGACAAGGGAAAAGCTGAGGAACTCAACACCTTTGCCTCAGTCTTTAACAAAAAAACTAGCTACCCTCACAACTGGGCTCCTGAGTTAGTAGAAAGGGAGCAGAATCGCCCTCCTGTAATCCAGGAGGAAGTAGTTAGGGACCTGCTGTGCCATTCAGATGCCAACAAGTCCATGGGTCGGGATGGGATCCATCCTAGGGTGCTGAGGGAGGTGGCAGAAGCACTGGCCAAGCCACTCTCCATCATTTATCACTGGTCCTGGCTAACCAGGGAGGTCCCAGATGACCAGAGGTTGGCCAATGTTACTCCATCCACAACAAGGGCTGGGAGGAGGATCTGGGGAACTGTAGGCCTGTCAGCCTGACCCCGGTGCCTGGCAAGATCATGGAACAGATCACCCTGAGTGCCATCAAGCAGCATGTAGAAGACAACCAGGGGATCAGGTCCAGCCAACATGGGTTTAAGAAAGGAAGGTCCTTCCTAGCAAATCTCATCTCCTTCTGTGACTGGGTTGACCCACCCAGTGGATGTGGCCTGCCTCAACTTCAGCAAGGCCTTAAATACAGCCTCCTATAGCATCATCCTGGAGAAGCCAGCAATCCATGGCTTGGACAAGTGTACCCTTAGCTGGGACAAAAACTGGTTGGATGACCAGGCCCAGAGAGTGATGGTGAATGGAGCTGCATCCAGTTGGTATCCAGTGAGCAGTGGTATCCTGTTTTTTCAGTTGGTAGCTATTATTTTAATTATTAAAACTAAAGCGACTGCACTGGACAACCCTTAAGCTAACAGCCTCATGTTTCTTCAGCTGGCTAACACAGAGGAGGTCATAAATGGTAATAAATGGAAGTGTTAACTAGCAAAATGTTATTGTCAGAATATGTACTTTTCCAGAAAAAAGAAGCTACAACACCTGATTCAAACAAATTACAGATAGCAAGATAAAGACTCTTATGAATAAATAGGGCAGAAAAAGACATTAACAGCTAAATATCAAGCCCTAAGCCACAGAGTCTGTCAGCGGAGTTCCATGGCTGACCTTAACCTATTCTAACCAAAGGAAAGTCTCTTGACAAAAACTTCCTTTTTCCCTTAAATATCTCCAGAAGGAAAGACAATGTTAAGCCTGTAAAGCATTACATTCAGTTATCCCATATACTACTACACTAGCACAATGGAAGCAGCAAGCAAGGCACTAGCATCTGAAAATTTGGGAAAGGCTATTAAATGTTCTGTTTGGAAAGTGGTTTTTAAAGCTCAATTGCATTTTAATTCTGAGATTTCCTGTACCCAGCCAGTGCAAACTTGTTTAGTAGATAAATTAAAGCTATTATAATATATGTTTGATTAAGATGTATTTTAAAAAATCAGCTCAATGCATAAAAACATACATGATCCAATATGACACTTATTTTTGTAACTGCGAATAGAACTTGGAGTTGATTTAGATCTCTTGTTAGGTGACAGTTCAGGTCTTTTCAGCGTAATTTGCAAGAATTCCAAGTAGATTTTTTGTAAGAAATGTATCAGTCTTCAATTCTGTGTATAAATTACTGTTATGAAATCACATCAAATCAACGCCTGCTCAGGCCAGCAGCAACGCATTTCATCCATTTTTCAATGACCAGATTTAATCTGCACAAAGCAAAAATATACAGCTAGGGAAGTTTGGCATATACATCAACATTAGATTTGAGTGGCAAAATACATTGTGATAATTCACTTGGGCTCTTCATTGATCTTTAATCATCTATTCAGCTCAAACAAACTTAGGTATATTTGGAAGTCATTTAATGCTTTGCATTGGGCCACTTAGAGAAATAAGAAAAAAAAAGGAGAAGCATTCGATCTGAAAAAAGTAATCAAATGGAAGGTGAGGTATTAAAAAGTAGTTCAGCACCAGTATTTAATTTTACCTTATTAGTGACATCCAGATTACAACTTGCTTCACAGAGTGCCATCACAATAGGAACATTCCCATCTTTGCAGGCCACATGCAATGGAGTGTTCCCATGTCTGTCTTGGAAATCTACAAAACATCCTTGAGTGATGAGAGTTTTAACTACTTCTATTTGACACCTTCTCACAGCAAGGTGTAAGGCTATATGACCATCCTGAAAAAACAAAGAGTTTGTAAGTGAGATTTAATAATGCTAAAAATGAAAGCATTTTGCAGAGTCACAATCATTTCGTGTAACTGGGTGCATCTCCTTGCCTCAAGAATCACAATTGTTTTATTTTTATTTTGATGGTGGAGGCAGGGAGATGCACAGTATATGTCAGAACAAATCAGTGACAGGATGAAAGCAAATTTCTATTACGCCACTGGGCTTTGCAGTGAAATGGATGAAATGCAAATACATATTCCCTATGGACTTCTGCAAGAGGTGTGACAGTGACCAGCTGTAACAATCTGCTGAATGCTGTAAGCCACTGCAGTGTTTACTGACAGAAGTTAGTGATGCAGAAGGTATGCAATCTACTTAGTGATCAGTAAGTCCAGAGACAGAGCTTTCTCTCTTTGTGGAACATCTGAAAGAGACAATGTGACTGGAAGATACAATTTAATTCTTTTAGAAGCAAAAGATTTTTTTCTGAACTTGCTTTAATAAGTGTTTAGTAACTATTTGCCTTGGTGAGTCCACACCTCAGGCACTGTGTGCAGTTTTGGTCACTGCAGTATAGGAAGGATATCAAGGTGTTGGAGAGAGGGCAGAGAAAGGCAGCTGGGCTGATGAGGGGACTGGAAAACAGGTCTTATAAGGAGAGGCTGAGGGAGCTGGGGATGTTCAGTCTGCAGAAGAGGAGGCTGAGGGGAGACCTCACTGTTCTCTACCTGAGAGGAGGCTGTAGTGAGGTGGGTGTTGCCCCTTTCTCCCTAGTGACCAGTGATAGGACAAGAGGAAATGGACTAAGTTGCACCAGGAGAGGTTCAGATTGGATATTAGGAAAAATTTCTTCACAGAAAGGGTGGTGATGCATTGGAACAGGCTGGCCAGGGAGGTGGTGGAGGCACCACCCCTGGAGATATTCAACATGTGGGTAGATATGGTGTTTTGGGAGATGGGTTAGGGGCTGCAGGGCAGATGGTTGGACTTGATGATCTTGAAGGCCTTGTCCAAACTTGATGATAGTTCTATGGTTCTATCAACAAAAAAGGCACCTAAAAGGACAAGTATGCCAAAAGTATCAGCAATGAAATGCAAAATTCAGTGGTTGGGATCACACCATGCAAGACAAAAAAATTATTCTGAATCAAGTAAGAGTTGTATTTTTAAATAGCTGAAATTTAGCCTATTGGAAATGGGTGAGATTTATCCAGTTCATAGGAATAAAAGACAAAACAGTAAATTCACCTTTTTTCTCTTAAGTTAATAGCTTGTTGCACATCAAAGAACTTAATGGTCTTACAAGTTTTTGCAGCATTACTCTTAACGTGATGATTTATAAAGTGACAATGAATCAGCAAAAACCCAATTGTGGAAAAAAATCAGTGGGCAATTTTAAAGACTACTGCAGTCATCAACAGTCTCCATGCAAACTGCTTAGAAAACCCACACCATGGAAACAATGCTAGATTGCAGCATTCAAATTAAGCAATTCAGATATACTGCTCTGTGGCACCTTTGTTCTCTGAATTTAATTCCTGACCAAAAGCAATCCAAACTAACCTTGTCTGTTGCATCAAGGTCCGCTCCATGTTCTGCCAAGCATTCCACAATATCATGGTAACCCCGTGCAGATGCTGTCAGAAGCGGAGTCTCCCCTTCTTTGTTTTTAATGTTCACACTACAGCCTGCTTCACAGAGTGCTTTGGCAACAGAGTAGTAACCGTGCCAAGCAGCACAATGCAGTGGGGTTTCTTCTTCCTATTCATATGGTAAATAAAAAACCCAAACCCAACACAGCTGAACCAAATCCTAACAAGAGAAGCTTAACTTAGATAGGAAAATAATACCAAAATAAATACAGTGAAATAAGTAAGCCCCATAAAAAGATGTAATTTCTAATGCTGATTTTCTCCAAGCAAGAAAAACTCCTCCTGACATAATAAGTGGTTAGGGTAACATGCTAGATTTTCATCATTACCCGGATTCTGAGAGCCCATGTTCTGTATCTTCCACACCTTCCATGACAGCAATCTTAGTTTAGATGCTTCCATCCTTCTGAAGCTAACCATCTTGGCTCTCTCACTGGAAAACTACTCTTAATTCATACACGATTTCTACATCCTACGTGCTGAGGAACTAAGCCAGTGTTTAAAGCACATGGCTCACCGAGGAGATGCAAATCCCACTAGACTTGCAGTTTGAGGCAGATCACTGCTTGCCATGTTCAAAGAGCACATTCGGATGATTAGGTGTAGGCAGCAACTTGAGTACTTAGAAACCTGAGTCATTTAAGTTACATCATGACAAGCCTTTGAAACTGTAGGCATTTGGAGTTCATTGTGGCTGAAGATCTAATTTGCTTTTTGCTTGAACCCAGGAAACTTAAAAACAGTCACCTTCCATCTCCTTGTACTTCATAACAGTTACATGGACCATCACTAAGAAATTCAGTGTTTTACAGAAATATGCTATTGAAAGTAGTCCACTGAAAAGCAAGGAGGACTAAAACCCACAAAAAAAAAGCCATGCTGTCAAATTCTATGAAATGCTATATCCTTTCTGAACCTAGCAAATGACAGTGAAGAGACAACTGATGCTGATAGTATTAGATGATTTGGACTGTATTAAAGGTTTCTGTAAAAATCTGAGGGGAAAAAAAAATAGCTGAAGAGCCTGTTGTGTGGTCCATTTAGCTTTGAACTTTTGCTACTTGAACAATATAGAGGTAGAAGATGCAGTACCTGGGGAGGCTTGTGGAACTCTTACACACAGTTGAATTTTCGTCAAATGGATGGGTTTGTTTCCTGTTCTCTCAAAAGAGTTCAGAGGTCTAAAGATGCCCTCCTAACCCCTCCTCTCATTTTAAAAAAGGAGTGCTTGATACCTGAGAAAAATCCCATGACAGCTAAAACTAAGCTGAATTCAAGGCAAAAACAGTCTTCAGAAACTTCAACTGAACTCACAGAGCACATGTCACCACCCAAATGTTTGTGATATTGAGTTTCTCCATCTATAAGATGCAGAAAAGCTTTCATTTTTGAGACAACCTGTGTTTTTAAAAGCAGTTGGTTCATGCACACTGTTTCTGCATAATCTTCATGTATTAAGAGGCACTGAAATGGTCATGATTCTGTTACGTTTTCAAATGCGAACATACCACAGGCTGCAAGGGAAGACTAAGAGTTTTGACAACTCATAATAAAACCTTATTTATTTAAGAAAAAACAGACAGTGTCCATGACTCACCTTGTCTTGGAAGTCTGGATTGGATCCAATGCCACAGAGAAACTGAACCACATCCACATGCCCATACCGAGCTGCAACATGGAGAGCGGTCTCCCCAGACTGCAATTACAGAACGTGCCAGTGTAATTTTGTATGTTCCCCTTGATACACACCGTTGTTTCATATTCCCACCTCCCTGCAACCCAGTGGCACAACTGCAGTTAGCAAAGAGCCCCAACTCACAAACTGTAGTTGTACATGACAGGTATACCACCATCTGACAGGTTATTTCCTCAGAGGCCTTCCTTTTCCAGAACTTTTTTTTCCTACTGAACTTGTTCAAGGTCACAGCCACAATGGGGTTTCTGAGCAATATGAGGAGCCAGCTGTGTGCACAATTCATGTTGACACCAGCATTCTATTCCTATTCATACAATTTCCATATGCCACCTGTCTGCCCTGTATATACAAATGTAAACAGCTGGCCTAACACTTTGGTATATCCTGGCATATTTTGTCACTATATGTAATTATTTGTAATCTTTTGTTGAAATTACACGAAAAACAAATAGTATTTTTCTTAAGAGAGTTAACTCTTTCCTAGTAGCCCTATCAGGAGTTGAACAATAATTTTGCTAAGGTTATGCTAGTGCTTACCTTGCACTAGCTCCCCAACAACTCAAAATGTTTCACAAGTTTAAGTGCCTCTATACTGGAGCTTTGGCTAGTATGAAAACATCACTATGGTGTAAGATTTTAAAAGTAAATGGTTTCCAGGACAAATGTCACTCAAGTAACACTGCTGGAGACAAGATAAGTGCTCATCAGCTATAAATTGTTAGGCTTCATTATACTCAACTTAGTAACAGTCAAATTTAATTGTCAGACAAAAATGATTTTCAGTCAAGAGGAGTGAAAAACAGAATCACGATTTTATCCTGAGCACCAATGAGAAATCTAATCTTCAAGGGAAAATTAATTGAGGTTTGTACTTCCCCACCTACCTACCATGTACTCACTACATTGAATATGTATGCTCGGTTAACATTTGTCAGGAAAATAATCAGTACATTGCTACTTTGAAGCTGTGTTATCACAGCCCTCTATGTTGACTTATAAAAGCCAGTCAAATTATTGGAATTATGGCACCACTAAAAATCATTCCCATTGAACGACCTCTCTCCTTGCTCAGATAAATTTATGAGAAAAAAGTTCTGTATGAAAAATGAAAATAATTTTATTTTCTTACCTTATCCTTAACATCCAAAGGACATTTATTGTCACTGAGAAATTTCAGTGTTTCTATATGACCATGTCGAGAAGCCCAGTAGATTGCATTAGATCCAGCCTGTCAAACACATTTGATTACACATGTTATTCATCAATTTAAAATCCTAATTATAGATTTTCAATTGAGGTGTATTTGCATTTAGATGCAGAGAGATGTACTGAATAGCTATTGGAACTTCACATACATACCTTTTAAAAAAACCCACTTTTATATTAGTTCAACAATACCATGTATCAACAATGACCAAAAAAAGCCCTCTACACAAGGATGGTAACAGGATCACAAACTGAAAGGATAAACCTCTTCTCCTTTGTAAGGGAGAGTTTTTGGAAAGAACAATCATGAGATAAAAATCTTTCTGCTGCTTACTTTACCATCTATTAGACAAAGGAGCAGACAGTGCTTTAAGTTTGCTTTAAATGAACCCCTGGTAATTACAATAAAATTTTGAAAAATGCTGGTAGTGAAGCATACAGTCCATGACAAATGCGTTTTATTTGTAATATTCCTCATTGCTAAAAAGTGCATTTATTATTCCATATTAAATGAAGTACACCATTGTGTTTTATGGCAGTCACTAATTTAATTGAGGCAATTTCATAAGCACAAACTATGCTTTTAGATTAATATCATTAAAATTACTTCAGCTAATAAAGTGACCAAACTCAGACAATATGCACTAGTAATAAATTAAATTCTTGAAGATTTGCTTTTATCTTTTCGCTGTTGAAAACAGCAAATAGGCTCTACAGGCCAGATTTTTTTCATTTGTAATATAACTTGGTTTCAATTGCTTATCCTCTCTTAAATATACTGAAAAATTCATACAGAGCCATTTCAAAGCAGAACCTGACCTTATCTTGAACATCAATACGGGATCCACGCTTCAAAAGCAACTGGAGCATCTGAATATTTCCACAGCCAGCAGCAATCAGTAGTGGAGGTATTCCATGCTAACAGTGAAGTACAAGCAAGAACAACATAATTACCTTTTGAAGGACTAAGAAAAAAGAGTGGAAGAGAATGCAAGCATTGAATGACACCACTGGACTTCCGGTTTCAAATTTAGTTTTCAGAGAATATTGTATAGAAAATAGTTTGTCCTTTTGTCCAAAGAAACCTATTGCACAGCAATTTTTTAGATGAATTCACACTTAGTAAAACCACACATTGAAGACACGCTTTCAGATTAGCAATTTGAATGTTCACCTCTCATTACCCCAGTTTGGGAAGGATATTCACCTTTGCTATTTCTTTGTATCTACATCTAAAGTCAGGTTATCTAAGGTGTTTCGCACACCACCACAAAGAGACAAGCCAGCAGCAGCATATGGAGAAGCTGAAAGGGATTGCAACATTGCAACCAAATATCTCCTTAAAAGGTTCAAGATCCTATCATAACAAAATAGCAGATGCTTGACTTCTATAATGTTCTTCACAAATATTTCTCAAAATACTCCATAATGAAGGTTAGTATAACCATTCAGAAGAGTGAGAACTAGAGTGGAGATGATTTATCCAAGGTTAAAGAGCAGAGTGAGCAACACAACTTTGGTCTGTTGGTCCCAGTTCCAATACTTCTGTTAGTTCAGCAGCAGTACACTGAAGCACTGTAGGCAAGTAATTTCTGAAAATAAAAGGCGATCTAACACTATGTTCACATAACCAGTTTCTGCAGTATGGGACTTGTTTCTAACAGTGATTTTAAGTCAGTTTTGGTAGTCTACTTATTCCTGTATGTTCTGTCATCTTTATCTGCCACAAGAAACAACTGCAACAAAAGCAATGGCTGACAACTGGTATACCACAGCTCTTGACAACAGATTCAATTAAAACTTTTTCAAAGGCCTAGGCAAAACCCAGCATTTTGGGCTCCATTTTCAGGTAGTTTTAGAAGACTGAACACAGAATACATTAACATTTCTCCTAAAGAAAAGCAGAATTATTTTCCTTCCACTTGTCTTTCCTTTTCATTTCAGGTGTTACATTTTTATTTTACAACTATGCTGCTCTATTCAAGAGGGTGACAGCAAGTTCCCCACACACCTCAACACAGACCCACACTACCTTGTTGGGTTGATTGACATCGTAATTTGCCAGAGAACCCAGAAGGTGCTGTAATCCAGGAACATTGTCATCATTGATGGCATGAATAATAGCTTTCATCACAAAAGAATCTTCCTCATCCTTGTAATTAAATGAGAAAAAAGAAAAACTGTTAGCTTCAAGGAAAAAAAAAAAATCTCTATTTCAACAGTTGCCAAGACATCTAAAAAACCAAAAAAAGTGAAAATTTTTAAGTCTTTTAAGGGTGCTTCAGAGGCAAGTTGCATTTCTTTGTGAAGCATATGGCTAACATGTATGCATGTTATCTGAAAACCCACATCAAAAACCCCCACATTTTGTCTCGTACTATGTGCTTCCCTCTACTTCACACACAAGCTTGTTACTCACTGAGTTTCCAAACAGGTTTCTTTTACCAGGTGCATTTTCTTTTTCCTCCTAGGACTTTCAATAAATGCAATACTTGCATGAAATCTAACTAGTTCCATACATAGATGTGAACATTAAAAAAACCCAAGAGGTACACAACTAAGAACTGGAGCATCAAGTTCTGTGCCATGCAGGAATATGACACAGAAGACATTGTTTGGACCAAGACTTCATTTATTCAAATGGATCAGCTAAAAATCTAGAACACAAGTCATGAACCTACATACCTCTGTAGGTCTAACTTTATTTTTCCCATGCACTAAAATACCAAAGAACTGAACTTCACGGAGGCAAATATTTGGATCACTCTCACCTCCTCTCACCTGAGGTTTCGTATTTTTTAGAACATTAACATTAGGCTACAATCTTTTCTGCTGAAACACGTGTGAAACGCTGATCCAGTGCAAAATGGCATGCTTATAGCTGAGGTGGGGGAGGCATGGAAAGGAGGGCAAGACTGAGAGAACAGAGAGTAAGGAAGTAGACAGGTAAGAAGAGGAGAACTGAAAATGAGAGTGTGGAGTTGCACAGGAGCAACACAGGGAAGATAATATGGATTGAAAGGGCTTCCCAGAATTTTTTCAGTTTGATCCTATTAATGCTCAAAAAGGTGAGGTTTTCCAAAAATTGCTACCAACTACTTAAATTTAGTAGACATATAAAATACCATAAATTGAACTGTGGCCAGCTTGAAAATTTCCTTCTTGAACTATCACTTTTTGTGATACTGCTGTCTAGCATGCATTGGATTTAAGAGGGTCTCAATGTTTTTTAATATTCTGTTAAAAAAACGCAATACTATTTTATTCTACACAATGCCACAAAAAATTAAAATGAAACTTTTTCTCATTATAATTGCTATAGTATAAAAGCTACTCCTGAATCAAACTTCAAAACCAAGATTGATTAATTTAAGGCACTAGCTATGAAACTCATCATGGTAATTATTAAATTAAACTTCAAGGTTTGTGTCATGAAGAATGTCAGACTAAAGACAACTGACCTCTGCAGATATATTAATTAATTATGCACATTTCCAATAATCCATTATTTTTGTTAGAATCATTTCAGAAAATCACAGAATCAGAGAATTACAGATGTGGTGCAGCATTCTAAAGCATTTAAGTATACACTTACCAGAGTATCATCGCTCCGAGCGACACTCATGTTACTTCTGGACAGGAAAGATCTTGATAATCTTTGGCACAAGGATATTAAACGCACTGATTGCTTATTAAAAATAATAAGAAAAAAAGCCATATGTAAAAAAAAAATCAAACCAGAATACTTGTGATGAGATGCTATTGCAGATATTTTAAAGGACTTCTGTTGTATTAGCAAAACAGAGTGGAGTTTGAATTGAATACTTTAAATTGTATTTAAACCTTCAATTACTTTTGACATTTAAAATCCAAATAGGGTATTTTCTGCATTAATTTATCTACATAATATTTTTTCATTGCTGCTATGTCACCAAGCTGTTCAAACAGAAGGCAAGACAGATTTGTATTATGTCCTCTTGTTCACACTGGAAAAATTTAAATGTACATATTTTCAAGTATGTACACACAGAAAACCTAGAGGAAGTGCAAATTAGCTGACAGCATGCCTTTAAACGATATTACTGAAGAGGTCAAGGTATTCCTATAACCACCATTTCATTCTAAGCCAGCAGTCTAGTACTTACATTTTATAAATATCATAGAATTCACTTAACACTGACACAAAACTGTGGTCAAAAACTGCATTGAATAGCTGGATATCTTGTGCCTTTGGTCCACAGCTCAGCAAAATCATTCTATTACTTGGCCTCAGTGACAATGAGTAAAACTTCTCTAATAATAGTGACGTCTGCTGTCTCATGTTTCATCTCTCCTCATAATAAATAGATTTTGCACACAACAGTCCTGTCCTTGCTTAGTACCAGTGTGAATTCCCCAATGTGTATCCTGAAGAAGGAGGGATAACTGACTTGAACTGCTCCTTGCATGCATCATGTTTTCAGCTTATACCATCCCCCACTTCTGGAGAGATTAAGTGATACCAGGGTTCTAAACAGGCTGGCAGTCTAAGACCAAAAGTCATTTGCAAAAGAAACTAGTTTTTCCTTTCAAGTCTCTTTAAGTTTTGGCACAACTATTGAAGTAATTACTTCTGTGATTCCTGGTTAAGTGATATTTGATTTACTGGGATTCCTGTCACAAAAACATGACCTACACTTAGAAGTGCCTTTTCTCCGAAAACATTGAAAGGATAAAGCATACAGCTGGATGCACACGATAAACAATCCACACACAAGCGTTTGTATGCAGATCATTAACAAAGAAGTCTTCTCCCACACCACCACTCTCAATAACCATATTTATGCCAAATGACAGAGGAATGGGTTTCTTCTTCCTTCTTTTCCACTCTTAAAGGCACTGTTATTTCCCTGGAGCAGGTAACTCTACTGCATTTGTATGTCACCGACATTTTGAAGACTTACTGAATTACTTACTTTCCATTTTCGTCGTGCTGCAAACTTTTTGAATTTCTCCATGTTTACTGCAGATGCTTTTCTACTAAGTGCTTGCTGGGTATCTTTAGGCTATGAGCAAAAGAAAAATATAGCCATTGTAAAATATCACACAATCACAACCAGAACTTTTATAAGGCACATTGCTGTATCTAAGACTATCCTTAATTGATGACTTACAAATAATGCTGTACTTACACTATAATAACACTAAAGTAATTGTAAGCATGTAATTTTAACATCCACAGCTTAGTGGGGGATGCAGATGGAATTTCTTGAGAAAATGCCCTAAAAAAACCCCCAGGATTATGAACATTTCATGCAATACTAATTCTTCTTTTCATTTTAAAGAAAAAAAACCCAACAGCCAACAGAACAGGAAGCTTTATTCTTCACCTCCTTCTGTGACAGAGGCATTGATCATCCTCTCCTAGACAAATTTCGTCTTTTGGGGAGATTTTCTGGCTGACTTTAAATGCAGTCAAACTTTATCCCGGTCTCAGTGTAGTCAGCTAGATACTGCTGTGACCCAATAAAACCCCCAACAATCACATCCCACCTACATGTGCAGCAAACTCCAAGGCAGTATCCTTTGTGCATTCTCATAAGCCAACCCTAAGCATGAGCAGAGTATACAAAATTTTGCATTACATGATCTCATACTTTAATTCATTTTTACAGAGAAATGCATGTCAAGGTGGTGATGGAAGGGCAGAAAAGATGATATGACCAGGGCTTGAGGTAAAATGTCTGAAAACTTGAGGAACCTAAAAGGGTACAAAACAACGTATTTTGCTGCAGGAGTGCAGACTCCTTGGTCCCTAAGAGACAAACTTGAACAATGCTTGCTTCAGCTGTTTAAGAGATCCTTTCAACATGTTTCAACTGAGTAAGATTACTCCACCAAAACTGCAGCAAAGCACAGTAGTTTGGCCTACTGGTGTAAAGATGTCTAACCTAGGATGCAGAAGCGTGAACTGGAGCAGCTGTGGCAGGAATAAATACTCTGTTAATTTATTCTCTAGGAAGTGGAATGGCATCAAAAGCCCACTGGGCATCTCCAAGACCTGGGAAATCAAAGGCACTGCATAGGTTTTCTATACACAATCAGAATACAATATGCAATTGAAAAAATTAAATGGCAGGTATTACTACACACATTAAGAATGACGGGTCCTGTTTTCTCCCTCTCAACCTAGTAGCACCACTAAAGTGTGATCCAAACCAAACACCTTGGAGCACTCGAAGAAGTAGTGGATGCTGGCCTATAAGAGCTTCTTTCTTCAATCTAAAGAGGAAGGACAGAAGAGAGATGATCCTTTTTCGTCCAATCTGAATGAGACTGGAAGATGAAAAATGTAAGAGGAAATTGGATTGGGTTCAGAGAATGTATCTGAGTCAACAGAACACTCCCTGAAGATCAGCTTTTCTGCCTAAGCGTTATTTCAATCTCAAGAGTGGGATACTTCCTTATTGCTACCTTCTACACAGGTGTTCTGGTTTGGTGCGTTTCTTGGTAGTGGGGGAAGGGCCACAGGAGTGGCTCCTGTAAGAAGCTGAGAAGCTTCCCTTGGTTCCAAAATCCAGCCAAGGCGCCATTAGAGGGACAACAGATGCACCTCAGTGATTAACATACAAAAGAACAGCTACAACACCTGAATAGGCACTTACAAAAGGAGAAGAGCTGTGCTGGGGAAGGAGAGCGGTGCTGGTGGTTGGTGAGGAAGAAGAGGCAGAAGGTGCCCAAGCAGAAAGCAGAAGTTTCCCTGCAACCCATGGCGAGATGGCAGCTGTGCCCCTGCACTCATAGAGGAACAAGGTGGAACATTCCCTGAAGGTGCCAGGAGGGGTGAACTTGGCCAGTGGACTTGGATTTTGTGGCCAGTGGATTTGCTGCCAGTGGACTCTTGATTACGCAGCTTTGAAAGACCCCTGCCTGAGGAGGAAGGACCAGCAGGAACCACCAGCCTGTGAACTTACTCTAAACCCCGTTCCCTGTCCCCCTGTGCTGCTGGGGGGAAGGAGGGAGAGAAACTGGGAACAAAGTGATTTGGGCCTGGGAAGAAGGGAGGGGTGGGCTAACATATGCAAGCCCTGCTCTGTGTGTTGTCTGTGTCCTGTGTGTGTTTGATTAGTGTGAAATCAAACTATTGTTTTTTCCCCAAGTTGAGTCTGTTTTGCCTGAGACCTTAATTGGTAAAGAATCGTCCTTGTCCTTTGTATCAACCCATGAGCTTCTAGTTGGCCTTTGTCTTTCCCATCCCACTGGGGGGGGGGGAAGGGGAATTTAGTGAGCAGTCACAGGGTTGCTCCTTTATTGTCGTGTTGGGCCCAAACCATGACAACTGGATATATTAATGAAGTGAACATTCTTCACTTACTATTTTTTATTCAGACAGCTTTCCAAAATGGTGAGTTATATTACACAATTATGCCAAATTAAAGGAACTAGAAATATGAAAGCAAAGTATGAAATGCAGAATAATTAAAACGAGGAAAACAGAGAACGCATGACATGCTAACCTTAATCCAAGGATGCAGCAAGCTATCTTGAATTGTCATTCTCTTCCTTTAGCACAAGAAAAGACAGAACTGTTTTAGATAGTAATAAATACGTACTGCTATACATCTATTAAATTAATACTGCAAAATATAATGTCATTTGACATACTAGAGACATAGGCTGCAACAGTGCGTACACAAGAGAAACAACGTACTTTGGATCCTTGACTAGAAGTCTTCGTATAAAATCTTTAGCTAGGGCACTGGTATTACTGAAGAACTCTTCTTCAAATTCGTAATTCACAGCAGACACATTTGCTAATGTTTCCTGTTTGGTTTCTCCAAGAAATGGTGATGCACCACTTAGACTGTAAGGAAGACAATATTCCTGTCATTAAATGTTTTAACATTGCTGTTTCAAACCTATGAGACTAAATAACATAAAAAAAGTGAACATTTTTATTTTCTGCTTTAAGACTGCAAATATACTTTCAGGAAGATGTGATCTAGCAGGGCAAAAAACTTTGCTGTAACTTCAGAGAGTACAAATTAAAATAAAGCCACTGTGGAAAAATCACCTACAGGTTTGAAGACAGTTTCCCATGCTTTCTCAATGCTGATTAATGGCCATTCTTTCAATAATTGTACTATTACTTTTATGATCATTCAACTTCAATCATGATGTGCAATCAAAATGGTTTGACTTGTGTAGACATCACCAGAAAACCAGAAGATAGGATTTAAATCACAGCATTTGTAAGAAGCATCTGTAGATTTTGGTACTTACAGAATATAAGTTATTACACCAATGCTCCTGGAGTGAAGGAGGGAAAAAAAAAAGGATCAGGGAGAGGGGAGAGGTAGAGAAAGGAAAATAAAAATGGTTAGTACATAAGAACAATCATAAGAGACTTATTTCAAGTAAGGTCAAATAACTTACCACATATCTGCTTCAAGACCAAGAGGCTCATAATTTACTATTTCAGGAGCTAAAGGAGAAAGCAGGAAGATCAGTACCTAGTTAAGTAACAGATTTATGTCACTTAGAGCCTATATATCTCAGTGATAATAAGCTAAGATGCTGATAGATAAAAACACCTTAATGCAAGTCTAAATTGAAAGTGAATGCTACAAATCGCTTACTTGAATTACAAAATGTCAGGAATTACACGAAAATTACATAATCTGTAACTTAACCAAACCAAGCTAAGCCACATATACTGTTTCACAGTCTGAGAAAGAACAGTTTGAAGAAACAACAGTTTTCTCACCAACAAACTCTGGCGTTCCGAAGATATTTTTGAATTCATTTCCAAAGTCAATTTTGTGTGCTAAACCAAAGTCAATAATCTTGATTCGGGGTTTTGGTACATTCCGGTCCAACAACATTATGTTTTCAGGCTTTGAGAAGGAGGAAGGTGGACAGGAAGAGAGATTATATGTATGTATGAGATGTCTGACATATACCAGCATTCTTCAGCCCTGAACACTACTCCTTCAGCATCTTGAATTGTGTCTTTACCAGAAAAAAATCCTTTCTTTTCGTATTATGATCTAAGATATGCCAGAAATTAACTACAGTAAGTTAGGATTTAATGTCAAGGACAGAGTGCTATGATTTTCCCAAAGACCAGATTTTGTCTCTTGTAGACACAAGAGTTGCAGTTTTAATGTGTACTAACCCTAAGTGAAACACACTGTCTTGAGTAAAGACCACAGCCACCGCACTACGACCAGTGCTGTGAGTTTGCAAGATACAAAGTCAAATAAACTAGTATTTGGGTTTGTTTAACACTACTTCCTGAAAGAGTTTTCTTTCACGGTGCATAATCGGGGAGCTGTTGTTTTTGCCTCTGAATCTCCAAAGAAACTTCAGGAGCATCCAGCTCTCATACTTTGAGTATTAGGAGTGTGTTCTCATGTCTTTCTAGCTATATTTTAATGTACAGAGTTTGGATTCTTTTACAACAAAGACTTGCTAAAACACAAGAAAGAAGAGAAAATATCAAGTTTATAATCAAAGGACCCTTATTCAGCACTGAATCACTTCAACCAGTAAGCAGAAACAGCTCCTTAGTCTCCACACCCTGTTGTATACATAAGCTGGCGAGAAGAATTCCTGGAGCTACATCCATCCTGCTCATGCTGGTAAGGACTTCTGGAGTAATTAAGGACAGCTCTTAATCCTCACCCCTCTTTTACCTCTCCCAAGAACAGGGGCTGATATGTGCAGAAGTAATTTTCTTCGTTCCCTCCCTCTATTTCTATTGCATAATGTTATGGTTCTGCATATTTCAATTCACATATTTTTGGTATCAAGTGTAAGGATGCTTTGTTTAATCATAAGTAAATTCACAAAAATTTACATTTCATATTGTGAGAAATGTATTTCTTACTAGATTCACAATTCTTTTCTCTTGCTGCTTGTCACACAAAACCCAAATATATTACCGTAGGTAATAGGGATAAGACTGGAAAATGGACACTTACCCTGAAAACCATTCCCTTCCTTACCTTATTCCCAGAACACAGCATCCCTTTCAGAACTACACTGCAATGTAATAATTATGCCTCCATTTCCTATTACAGACATAGCTGGCAATTTCAGCAGATTTTAGGGACTGTTAAACTGCCTACCTCTGAAAATAATCTTATGGTAGAGAACACACTGAAATTGAAACAATAGAAAAGCAGTAACTGAGTTTAGATACAAAGACTCTCTTTTCACTACTAAAAGGATGCAACTAACAATTTTTCTAAAAAAATCCAAAAACACTCCAAAAGCAAAAAATAGGAAATTATCTGCTTTGTCTGCTCCTTAGGAATGTTTGTACTTAACTCTGTACCATTTCAATTGAGTAAATACAAATAACGTTCATGTGAACACAAAATGTATAAAACAGAAAAAAAAAGGTCAAAAAAAGGCATTCTATTCAGAATGTTTCATACAGATTCCATGCACATTCCATAAAATCATTATAATTTTTATTTCAGGATTGCTTCCTCAAAATGGTTTCATTTTGTTGGAAGTTGCCATTTTCCTTTAAGAATCTTATTTTAAAACCAGATGAGAACTATTTACAGTTCAGTAATTTCTTTTCAAAGGCTGAGCTTTCCCCAGTCTACATAAACCTGCAAAACAGAACTACAACCAAGATCTGCACGACGACAGATTAGTGGCTGATGTTACAAAAGACTTCTAATGGATGTGGCTTACAGTTGTCAAAGTTTTTATCTGCTCAACACACCTTAAGATCAAAGTGGGCGATTTGCAGAGAGTGGAGATACTGAACACCATTAAGTATCTGTTTGAGAAATTCTGTGGCTTCCTCCTCTGTCAGAGATTCTTTCTCAGCCAGGAAGTCGAAGAGCTCTCCACCTGCAACACTTGAAGAGTAGAAGCAGAGTTACTGACGAGCTTGCTTTAAACAACAGGTTCGTTATGGCATAGCTACTGTCAGACTAGCCTTGAAAAGGATCCAAATGTTTCAATTGTTGTCAGTAACAGAAAAGAGGATGAAAAAAAGATGAAAACTACTTAACTTGATACCCAAAATAGTAACCCCTCCTCCTCTGAAAAGAACACAATAGTCTTATTTGTGAATAAAATAGGTTTTAAAGTTGGAACAAACACGGTTCACTGCATTTAAATTTAAATGAAGTAAAACCTACCTACTCTCTGCATACATAATTCACAGAATAAAATTAAATGTGAAGTAAGAATACTTAAAACATACTCATGGAACAGGACATCTAGAAAATAAAACATTAAACTACCACCAGTACCATCAGATTTCTGTGCTTCCTCTTTTCCTGGCCCATTGAAAAATACAAAATATAAAACTTAATTTGAAACAAGTTACTGGCAGCTGTGTTACTATTCAGTTTGTAAAGCCCTCAAAGCATTCAACTTTTAAAAAGATATTCTGTTTTTTGAAATATTGTATTACATTCAGCACATACGTTCTATTTATATTGTAGTATTACTACACTTCTTCTATAAGGAAAAGCCACTACTGCCCTTAAGACTATTTTCCAGTGTTTTAGCTGCACAGGCAGAAAGAAGACAGCAAGAAGTGAGGAGGGTACATAAGCACATCTAGATTTTTGCATTTGAATGAGAGGGATAAACTGAAGATGACCCTTTCCTCAGCTCTGTCAGCAGTCTGGCAGGAGAAATAACTGTCAACAGAAAAAGAGATACTAAAGTGAACAGGGAATACAACTACAACTACTCTTAAAAAACAACCAATCTGTTTCAGTTTAAGGATGTCTACTGAGATGACTGTCCACTGTGGCAAACTGCTTTGCCTGTTTATAAAAGCAGGACACTTACCTAGAAATCTCTGAGACTGCACAAAGACAGTGATATTATTCCCTTATTTTGCATTGTATTGATACTAAATAAATAAATAAATAAATAAATCGGTAAGTACACCTTATTTATGTTGCCTTCCTGAAGGGAAAAAATAATCTATTTAAAGTTCTGATTATGAAAAAATATGGGATTACCATACCACAATAGCTAAACAGTCTGGATAAATTTCTGGAAACACATTTGACTTCTTTATAATTTGTACTTTTCAAGAGACTTAATCTGCATTATTGTAATACAAATTGCATGAAAAGTGTATTTTAATGAGTTCTTGGAGCTTTCACTGAGCTGCCTAGACAATAACGAGAGTACTGTTTTGGGTATTATTTGTGTTGTAATATTTTCTGCATGAAAGCAATTATTGAAACAGAGTGCTACTAAATACAAGAATTATAGGATGAAAGTAAGATAAGTCATTTTAATTATCTTTTGTTTTGTTTTGTTTTGAAGATGGCTCTTGACAAAGACATAAAATGAAATTTCTAAAAATTAATCATTTTACAGAGGCTAGTCAGAAACATCTTACATACATATGCAGATTCACTAATTCTTTGCTTCTGACTGAAAAAAGAGCAAAAGGTTTTCAGGCTAAGGTTTGTACCTCTGCAGCACTTCACAATACTGAACACAAACCTGGGTGATGACACAGTGCTGCCATTTCTTTTCATTTTCAATTACTGAGCTAAGGGTGGTTTTGTGGTTACAACATGACTACACTTTGTATTGTTTTTGAGTAGCAGAGCATATGTTTTTAGAAATATTTTGTATGAATGCTTTTACTAAGAGGACAGCTGGTACATGTTGCTTCCCTGATATTTCTAGGTGGAGGTGATAGCTTTACTGACCAGATCCAAGTAAAATAAACAAAGCTTTAAGTCAACTGCATTGTTTCTGATAAAATGCAACAGTGGTAAAGCATTTCCCAGCCTTTCCAAAGGAAGGCTGACAGATGTGTTTGCAATCTGCACATCTCTCTCTAGGTAAGAAAATATACCATACCTGCAGAAAAAGGAACTCTGGACAGTACTTTTTCCAAGTTGCCAGGCTTTCTTCAATAGGAAAGGGAACTGATAACCAGATCTCAGAGGAAGCAATTATGGGAACCTACACATGGAACTTAGAACCAATTAACTTTCAAAGTCAATGTGGTCACCCTGTAACAACACAGTCACATGCCATGCTGATCACATTGCTCATACTGTAGTAGCACCTAAATGATAATTAATTATTATCTAAGGATTTCTGGTGAAGTTAAAAAAACACAAACAAACCTTAAAACTTAAGTCTGAAGAAACTTAACCTAGTAAGTTAAAGCTTACAAGGTTTAATCTACCTTGCTTAGATTTCAAAACAACATAAACTAGTAGAGTTGCAGAAGGATTTCAGAACCAATTTATTCCATTTTTAAAGCAGATTCAATTTGATAATCAGCTGAATTCTTCTCTGATCCAAAAACTTCCTTTATCATCTTGCAAAATAAATGTTTTCCTTAAGGCTTCTGGAGTCCTGTGTCTCTTGTATAACTCCTTGTATTATTTTGAAACAAGCTATCAGCCCAGGACTAGACTGAGATATTGCTGCTTTTGTTTAATTTTAGGTTAAGGGGTTTTACATCTGTTTCATTTCACAGCCTTTATGAATTTTACAGTTACAAACACAGTCCTCAGAAGTGCTAAGTGTATAAAATTCTTTGGAAAAGCAGAACAGGGATGCTAACTCATTATGTTGCCTACCTGCTGAGCAACAATGTACTGAGATTTTTCTTCACCTAGCTACCAGAAAAATCACGCCACATTAGTGCAACACTACACCTTGTCATTTTCATTTTTCCAGCTTCTATCAGAGATGCCGTCATGAAATCCCCTCTAGTGTGACTAATTCTTCAGTTACATTGAATAAGCATTTGCCCCTGGCCAGCCAGAGTAACAAAGGCACCAAAACAAGGACTAAGATTTCAGCTGTTAAATCCCAGTAAGAGGGAGACCTGAACACTCCTGTGCATCTTTCCTGCACCCAAACTGGCTGATATTTATGATGTCATCCCTGAAGTTACCCAAGTGCCTCAAGACTGGATAATGCACATGGTTACTGGAAGGCTGGCCCAGTGAAGTGCCTTAATATTTGATGCCACCTTAGTTATTAAAATTTAACATAGGAAGAGCATTCAGGTTAACATACAAGAGTGCCATGCATTTTGCTCAGGGACTGCAGAGCCCAGAAGCCAAGTGCTCTCTCCCTCTTAGATGGGCTCAGTGTGTTGCAGTCACAGTGGCTCTACCTTGTTTCTTTTCAGCCCTGTCAAGCCCTCATTCTTACCTGCCTGCGCTTTCTCTGCACATATATTTGTGGGCCTCCAATTCAGAATTTTTAAACCAAAAGGTGGCACAAATCAAAGTAGCAGTGCAGAGCTTGCTTACCTGTTACATCCCCATAAGCAGCAAAGATTCAATCCTCCTCTCAAAATTCACTGCAAGGCCACTTGGGAACAACTTTCTTATAACTTACTGGTAAAATTAACAAAAATCTCTGAGCTATTTCTATCAAAAGACAACAAAAAAAGTAAAGAAACACTGTGCAGACTTCAAGCTTCTCTGAAGGTATGTTTTTTTACAGAGAGCAGTAAGAATACCTAACTCCATCCACAGCTTCCCAGTGAAATGAGTCAGCTACTGCTATCAAACTATTTTACGGGCGAGACCATCTGCATTACTTTTGAGCATTCCAAGGAACTACTATATGATTTAGGATAAGGATATTTATCTTTTTATAGTTGTAACCAGGAACTCTAGCCATGGCTCAACAAAGCACTACATCACATAAGTATATTTTGCACGTCTGCAGTCTAAATGAAGATACACTAAAGTGAAATGAAAAACAAAACAGAAGAGATAGATATTATGCATCCAGGATTACCAGTAGTCTAGAAAAATGGGACCCAAGTAGGTGCAAAAACATGCTTCAAGAAAGAAGTGCATTATCACTATGCAACAGTGTGAACAGGCAACTGATGCTGTTGCTTTGAGACTGAGCACGTTAACATCTACTGGCAGCAACCAAAACGGCAGGCGGAGTGGCTTGACATCTGTGAGCTGCAGCTTATACAGAGACCAGGAACCAGAGATACTTTTCCTCATCACTGCTCACCTTATTACACTGGCTTACTAGTAAGAAGTAAGTGTTTCTTCTTAGGTTTTGTTGTGTAATGAACTTCCCATACATAGCTGGAATGTTGATTTTCAGTTTCTCTTTAAATTCCAGAAAAAATAAGTGACACAAAATCTTGCCTGTGTCATGCTGTCTCATCTTAAAGTCATAAATGAACACAAGTCCCAGGAAAAATGCTATGTTCTAATCAGAAGGGAAAATGGTCACTTAAGATGGATTCTGAGGACTGCAAAATGGGTTATTTAATGAGCTTTCAGCTTTGTTTCTGTTTTGCTCTGTAAGAAAAAAAGAATGTCAGGGGAGTAGGTCCCTAAGAAAAAAGGTGAATATTAGAACCATAAAAACTAGGATTACATATTTAAATGCCTAAGCCTGTGATTAAAACTACAATCTTCTGCCTTTTCAATAGCTTTACATAATATAATAGTGATTTTGATAATTACAAAACTTTACAGGAATTAGTATATTCAGTTTGCAAAATGATCACTAATATGCCATCTTTCCTCTTCAATCCTTTAACTAAATAAATGTGTTACCTTTGTGATACCCCAAACAGGACTTTTTCAACTTGATGACTCACATAGCAGTTTGGAGAAGTGATAAAAAGCTTCCATCTGAAACTACATGGGGATTGTTACCTAGACAAAACAATGAGCTAAACTACAATGTAGATAGTTTCCGAAGCTTCATGCTATCAAGAATATCAAATATGAATACACATTGTCAGAAGCAATACCTGCTTCCATTCAATGAAAGTTAGTGGGTACACAAAGACACACAGAGCAACCCTGCTGCCAAAAGCTTCCAGCTCATTTAGAGAGGGAGGCAGGGAGGAGCGGAACAGTCCCATTCCTCCTACCCACTGTCCATGATTTGTGAGTCTTGCTCAGAGTTCTCAAATTCTGACACTGGCCTGATTTCATCTGGACAGACGGCAGAGAAGAAGGAAAGTGCTACAGGAGCAGCAATACACTGACAGTAAGGTTATAAACAGGAAGAATGTGGGAGCTAATATCAAGTGGGGACAGGAAGAAGCATTACACTAATTTTGCAGTGTGTATTCATGACACATCTAAGCAGTTCTGAACAAAAAACAGGAGTAGTAGATACTCTAACAGGATTATAAAGAAGTTTTCTTTCACACAGGATGATAATTTACCTTTTCTAAGGAAATATTTAGTTAAATTATCTTGAGTTAACAAACTAATGTCAGTGTGTACTTCAGGAACTAAAAAAAAATAAATCCAAAGTAACACAAGTACTACAGTAAACAATCAGATGCTGGACTGTAAGTATAAATGTACCTTCTAGCATAACAAAGCAGTATATAGACGAGAGAAAAGATAAAACTCCAAAAGTTACTTCCTAATTTTAATTTGAAATCTAAATTGTAAATCTACACGTTACTGAAAACATGCAACATTAAAGTATCCTTATAAGGTTAAATGGAAGTATCACTTACCAAAGCTAGCAAAGTGGAAGACATAACCCACGTAACAGAAATCAAATGAACAGCCAATGAAGAGGCACAAGTGCTGTCCAAGATTCTGGTACCAAATAATTTGCTTCCATGAAATACTTACTCTAAAGCACATTTAATTCATACATAACAAGTATGGCAATAACAGTGTTAGGCATAAAACCAATGTAAAGTCATGCATGTCCCACCAGCAGACACTGACAAAGCGCAACAGGTGAGTAATGCTTAATTTCTAAATTTGCAATCTTTGAGGAACCTGAGGCAAGACTTGAAAGAATGCAGAAGTGCTCTCTGCCAACATATTTACCTCAATCCACTACCAATAATCTTGGTAGAAAAATGGGAACTAAAACAAGGTTATGAAAGTTCAGTTTACATTTCAACAGGACAGAACTAGGAATATTATGTTCTCTGTTTCGTGGGTTAAAAAAAGAGAAAAAGCATTCAGTGATGTGACTTTACAGTAATACAAAACACAGTAAAATTTACTAAACGAACCTCCACTTAGAATCTCTATTTCCCTCTGTTCTTATCTTCAAATCAGTTTATTTAGCCCCAAGCTATTCTTCTGGATCCAAAACACCAACAATGAATGAAGTAATGAGCACAAAAAATTCCTAAATATACTAGATTTTTTTTAACCTTTGTAGTCACTTACAGTGAAAAATACATGTAGACATCAAGAAGCTACAACACTGACTTAAAAATACAGAATTCACAGGCTATTATCTGCCTTCTTTTGGAGTGGTAAGGAACATCCATTAAATCACTGTGATTCTCAGAAAAAGCATAAATTCTTTTCAATTGAACAAACAAATATTTTGTTACTCCACCCCCGGTCTCTAGAGATACTTACAGTTCCAGAATAAGAATGACATCTGTTTTGCTCTCATAAACATCATGCAGCGTGATCACATTAGGATGTCTAATCTCTTTCAGTATGCCAACTTCTCGTTCGATATCTTCCCGGCTCACTCCACGTCGACTGGACTTTGTTCTTCGTTTCTTGATGAATTTTGCTGCAAATTGCTGACCAGTGCTTTTTTCACGGCATTTTTTCACTACAGCAAACTGCCCACTGAAGAAAAACACAAAACCAGCAAAAGCAAACAAACAAACAAACAAAAAAAAGGGAAAGAATGAAGATTAGCATTTGGTTTGAGGAAGCTTACAGGTAAATGTATCCTCTGTTTTCTACTGTGGGGGAAAACAGCTGTACCTTTGAGTTATAAACTCCGCAAAAATGTATTACTGCCCTTTTTGCAATCTGGAACAACAGCTGAAAAAAAAACAACTAGTGAAGGCAGAAAACCTAACGTACCACTGTTACATCACACAAACATACAGACATAGAATCACAAAACCATAAAATGGTTTGGGTTGGAAGGGACCTTAAAGTTCATTTAGTTTCAACCCCCCTGCAGGCACATCTCCCACTAGACCAGGTTGCTCAAAGCCCCATCCAACTTGGCCTTGAACACTTCCCAGAAGGGGACATCCACAAGCTGCCTGAGCAACATGTTCCTGTGTCTCACCACTCTCACATGCACATATACCCACACATCTAAGCATAACTGGAAGTAAAAGATAACACTTGTATAGACCATTGGATTTTTGACTAATACATGCATCAGGGGTTACTAGGGAAAAGTAATGGTTTCTGGATTTCTCCTTCCACGTGCATTTTGAGGATAACTTCTTTTGTTCTGCAAGAGACAGTCCTTAGTTTCTTTCAATCTATACAATATGTCACCATTCATTTAATTCTATCCTCAAGTTTGTTTTTTTAAAAGTTTTTAAAATAATAGAAGGTTTCAGGACACTGCTTTCATTTTTACTTTTAAAAGTGTTGACTAAAAATAATTACAATTATTGCACCATCTTGCTAAGTGGGAAGAATCTAAAGTCGAGAAAAGTACTGAGGAACAAAAAAAACCTGCAATTGCATGACAAACCAGAAGAAACCCCAAGAAGCTGCTGATTCCAGCATGTTATCATTGATGTATAAAAGCCTGTTGCTGCTACATGTACACATTGATTCTGACCAGAAATCTCCAGGAATGTAATGTTAATTTAAAACAAGAACAGGATTTCTAATACTGCTGAGTTTTCTTTCAAGTTTTCTTAATCTCCTATTGAGGGCTGTCTAACAAGCCTCTTCTTGGTTAACTTCACTGTTATGACAAATTCTTTTTACAAAGGTATGGAGTGATAGGACAAGGGGTAATGGCTTTAAACTGGAAGAGGGTATATTTAAGGGTAGACATTAGGAAGAAATTCTTCACTATGAGGGAGGTGACACACTGGAACAGGGCAGCTGTGGATGCCCTCTCCCTGGAAGTGTTCAAGACCAGGTTGGATGGGTCTTGGAGAAACCTGGTGCAGTGGGAGGTGCCCCGGCCCATGCAAGGGGGCTGGAACTAGATGATCTTTAAAGTTCCTTCCAACCAAAACTACTCCATGATTCTATGATAATTCACAGAATTACAGAATGATACCAATAAGAAAAGTTTCTGAAGTTAGCCTATCACCCTGTTAACTAAAGAAGTGATATCCCCTAAAGAAGAGAGAGTGGTTAAATCAAAGCTAAGCTTAGTAGGCTTGACTGTCTACACAACAATGTAATATGTGTAATTCCATCCAGCACCTGGAAGAGAACCTAACCTCTATTAGTGGTTAATTAATTACAACTGACAGAGAGATCTCTTGGAAGGTGCATCACCTGCAAAAAGACCATCACTTAATGACTAAGTGGCAAGTAGGAACTGCTCAAAGCTTTGTATGTCATGTGTGCACACAATGCATAATACTACTTTATTGGAGAATGAACATGTGACAAATAACACTGACAAAGTAATTAAACAATTAAGGAATGTGTGTCAGATAGAGAATAAAATATTGTAACCAATCAGCAGCAGTGTTATGCAATAAACAAAGATAATAAAATGCTGTAAGGGAAAATAACAGTAATGATTTTTGAATGTAGAGGGCTGAGCAGCTGAGAAAACTTTATGCTGCTAGGTCACCACTGCCACCATTTCTATGCTGACCCCATACAGAACCTCAAGCGACAAACTGCCTTGAACTGGGACACAAAGTTGGGCAAGGCTAAATGACTGTAACCTGCAGAAAAGAGGGTACAGATGGATACTCTTCTATGAATTCTTAGAAAGGGACTCATAAAGTAGAAAACACCAGATGGGAAGCCTTTGAAGGCAGCCATGGGCTGTAAGAGAAGTAAACCCTGGAAAGAAGTAGTCAGTATTAAGTTTTGAGGTTTGGTTTCATGTCAATATTATAATCACCAAGTTTAGTTCTTAATGGTTCCATGAAAACAGTTTAAGAAGTTGTGAGATGGCTTCAAGTTTCATGAAAGAAATCCTTGCCTTGAATTCCTGCTCCCACCCTCATCTCACCTTGCCCAAAGTCTGCACTAAGTTGTTATGGGCCAGGTCCAGCAGACAGGTCCCTGTGGACAGAGCAGTGCTATAGACCTCACCATATCCTCTTCCTCACTACACATAGATTGGAATACCTGCTTCATTTGCCTAAAATTAGTCACCTAGTGCTATCTGAGATGTTCTTGGACACCTGAGATGTTCATATGGGACTGGCAGGTAAGGGAAAGATCTGTATCATGCTAAACTGGCAGCAGAGGGCTAGAAACATATTCTAAGGTACATCAAGCCTCTCTGCTTGGCTCTGTTCAACTCCACAACTCTTCCTGCAATTGTGGCTCTTTGACCTCCAAAATCCAAGCAATTTTGCACTATGGAGCAGCCAGCCAGAGTGGAGCATGCACGTTGGTATTTGCACTCCTGCAGAGTACTGCTGTGTCTGCTTACAGCAGGGAAAAGCAACAATTCTCTCACCCTCTCTCCTCACATGCACATCTCTCCAGATTTACTCAGCTTTATTAAGAAAGCAATCAGCTTTTCAGAAAGTTCACAGTTCCAGAGAAACTGCAAAGTTGGGCAGTAGACAGACACAGGCATCACCACAACTCCAAACAGTTACTCAACCTCACAGGTCAGAAGGAAGTAACAGGCCATTGCTCAGTTTTTGGCCACCTGGCTGGCTTTCAGACTGGAAGCCCAAACTGTCTGATAGAGGAAGAATAATATTTCTGCTTATGATTCATCCAAAGGCTTGAATCCTGTGTGGTTAACCACTTTCTTACTGATGCTTATTTTTTTAAGTCTGGCAACAGCTACCACTTTATTTAAAAAACAGACAAAGAAAACAAAACCAACAATAACAAAACAGCAGAACTAAAAACCAACAAAACAAGAAGAGATTTAGATTAGATTTTAGGAAGAAATTATTTCCTGTGAGGATGGTTAGACACAGGAACGGGTTGCTAAGAGAAGCTGTGGATGCCCCATTCCTGGAAATGTTGAAGGGCAGGTTGGATGGGGCTTGGAACAACCTAGTCTATGAGGAGGTGTCCCTGCCTGTGCAGTGGGATTGTCTCTGGATGATCTTTAGGGTCCCTTACAACACAAACCAGTCTGTGAATCTGTGAAAAAAGCCACACAATGCAAACCAAACACAACAGACAACAGCAAAACCTAGTACACTAAAAATCAAAGGTACTGCTAAAATAATCTCTGGAGAGGTGGGAACTGGAAAGTCTCAAGTACATGGACATACAATACATTTTGATATCCAGGAATACTTAATTATAAAAGTTGACTGGGATTAAGTGTTATCTCAATTTCACTGATGATGCATGCATCATCCACTGAGTTTTGCAAAATTCTGGTATTTTAATTTTTGAACTTTAGCCTTCACTGAAAAGTGTAATGCATTTTGGGCTTCTTTCTAAATAAAATCATTTTGCAAACATTTTAAAACATGAACTGGCTGTGTCCTTAAAAGGTAAATAAAGATGAATTTTCCACAGTATCATTCATATTTTAATTACAGCATTCCCCAAACCCACTTCATATTTCTTTCTTTTAAGGCTAAGACTGTTTCATCTTATTTTAGCAATGTGTGAAGTATGACTTTACAACATGATACTGACCTACTGAAACAAAGGGGATCAAGTAAGACAAGTAGGTCATCTCTCTCCTCCTCTTCTGAGCTATGTAGCTTTGTTTTTTCAGTCTTCGGCTTTTTCTACAACTACAACCACCTCTTTGAAGGATATCCTGAGCTATCAAAATTTAATGTGTTATCAGTATGTTTTAAAACCACATGATTTTATAAGAGTGGTCCCATCCGTGTTTTATTAGGATGTCAGTTTCCAGAAATCACTGACATTGCTCCAAGAAAGTTATCAACTAACAAGTATCTAGAATAAGTTCCAGTTCGACACCAAGTAACCTTCTTATTGTTGCTGTTGTGGTATTCAGCACATAACCCCACAATTAGCCGTTTGTTATTAAATGCTGTACATGCTGATCAAACTTAAGCTGCAATCAAAAGGGCTATTTCATGTCTGGGATCCTTAAGCCATGCTATTTTACAACTCCCTCTAAACTCCTGTTTGAAAACAGAGGAGAGGTGTAAATCAAAGGGGATTTACTGGGCTTTAACCTGCAAAGCTGTAGTGACAAGCTGTTATAAGTCAGCTCTGTATGGGCTGACACATTTACATTCAGAAATATTCTACCACAGATCCTACAGTTTCAGATCCAGCATTCACTCATAAAGCATCTTCAAAGCCAGAAAAGACCTTTAGTTTCTTAAGTTCTCTTGCTTTTGCAGGTTTGATTTTAAATGGGTGGGGTATAAAAACTACTGCTATTTTAGAATTGTAGAATCATGGAATAATTTTAGCTGAAAAAAAACCTTTAAGATCAAGAAGTCTAACCATTAATTAAGCACTGCTAGGCCCACCACATCTACATGTATTTTAAATACCTCTAGGGGTGGTGATTCCATTTCTTCCCTGGGAAATCTGTTCCAGTGCCTCATAGCCCTTTTGGTGAAGAAATTTTTCCTAACATTCAATCCAAGCCTCCCCTGGCACAACTTGAGGCCACTTCTTGTTCCATTGTTTATTACCTGGGAGAAGAAACTACCCCCCTCACTTCACTACAACCTCATTTCAGGTAGCTGTATTGAGTGATAAGGTTTCCCTTCAGCCTCCTTTTCTTCAGACTAAACAACCCCAGTTCCCTCAGCTGCTCCTCATAAGACTTGTGTTTCAGACCCTTCACTAGCTTTGTTCTCTCCTCTGGACAAGCTTCAGCACCTCAATGTCCTTGTTGTAGTGAGGGGTCAGAAACTGAACACAGTGCTAAAAGTGTGGCCTCACCAGTGCTGAGGACAGAAGAACAATGACTTCTCTGGTCCTGTTGGCCACACTATTTCTGATACAAATCAGGACGCCATGCAGGACCTGGCACTTGGCTTTGTTGAACCTCATGCAATTGGTCTCGGCCCATTGATCCAGCCTTTTCAGGTCCTGCTGTAGATCATTCCTACCCTCAAACAGATCAACACGCCCACTCCACTTGGTCTCATTTGCAAACATACTGAGGATGTACTCGATTCCCTTGTCCAGATCACTGATAAAGATGATAAAGAGAACTGGCCCCAGTACTAAGCCCTGGGGAACACCACTTGTGACCAGCTGCCAACTAAATTATAAGAGACAATAACACTGAAAAAAACCCAGAAGTAAATTCCAAGCTCACACTTAATGAAGTACCTGACATAATGATTTTTCCATGGGGCAAAACCAGGTTAAACAGTGAAGCAGGGTGACAGCTTGACACAAGAACAAATACTTCTGCTAATAACAGTAATTTGGTTTGTGATCTTGGAATTCTTTACACAACAAACAGTTAATTACCACCCTAGGTCTACTCTTTGCCAGTGATTTTCCAGACTTGCTTCTGAACAAGTACTTCTGCCATTACCTCATCATGACATTTCTCCATCTATTTTACATCATAAAATGGCACATGGTGTTCTGCAATTCATACGCACATATATGCATCAGTTATATAGAGAGGTGATGGAATTAACAATAAAGCACCTATATCCTACCCTTTATTGGTCCTGTAACAAAACAACTACTCATTCACATGAATTATGGACAGTTTTAACTACAAAGAAGGAAGTTGTAGAATCAAAGGCAACTAAGTCCTTTCATTTTTTCAGGAGGATGATCACAGTGATTAGGGGTAGTAGACACCTTCTGTTCCTCCCCACTCCCAGCCTTCTGTACCAGCTCTTCACAGCTTGCTCCTTCTGCAAGGGCTGAAACTTTTGCCCCAAGAAAAAGAGGTCCAAATGGAACACAGAGATGCTCAAGTAACCCCCAGGAACCAATTTTCTAGTATTTCGTGCTACAATAGGGCAAGGAAAGAGAAATTCTCCATACTATTTTTGGAGGACTACATTCAAAAGACAAAGTTTAATGGGTACAGGGCACAGGAATAAGGAAAAGGCATCCTGAAATGTTTTTGACATGAGCACTTTTTTTTCTATTATAAAATTTTTGCATTGACTGTTCAACTCTGAAAATACTATACACTAAACCCAACTGCTTTTGCTATTTGCTTTACTGCTTTCCTATTTAAAATTATACTACTCCAACAAAACAAGACATACATAATACTACTATGTTAGACTGTGAAAGAAACTAAAACTCAACCATAGAGCCATTTGTTTTCCCAATAAAACAGTTACTTACAGACTGCAGACACCTCTTGTCTTTCCTTAGGAGATCTGCAGCAGGAAAGGCCAATGAAGCAGGTGATTCCCTCTCCCAGCAGTGTCTCAGTGTCAGTCAACTCTGCCAGTCACCACTACCACTACCACCCACATACTGCTGCCTGTCATCAAGGGCATCCGCACTTCTTCTGCTAATAAGGTTGTGTACTGGGTTTGTGTGGCAAGGTTTTGGTAGTGGGAGAGACTACAGGGGTGGCTTCTGTGAGAATCACAGACTAACAGAATCAACATGGTTGGAAAGGACCTTTGGGATCACCAAGTCCCAATTGTCAACACAAAAAACCCCAAATGAAAGTAAACAACCACACACACTCCACCAAAACAACAGCCACAAAAGCCCTCACAACCTTGGCCAAAACAGCATGCCCTGAAGCACCACATCTACATGTTTCCTGAATATTTCCAGGGATGGTGATTCAATAGCCTCCTTGGGCAGGCTGTTCCAGTGCCTGACCACTCTTTCAGTATAGAAATTCTTCCTAATAGCCAATCTAAACCTCCCCTGCTGCAACTTCAGCCTATTTTGTCTGGTCTTGCTATTCACTTGGGATAACAAACCAACACCCACCTCCCTAAAACCACCTTTTATGAAGTTGCAGAGGGTGATGAGGTCTGACCTCAGCCTCCTCTTCTTCAAACTAAGTATGTGTAGTTCCCTCAGACGCTCCTCGTATGACCTGCACTCTAGACACTTCACCAGCTTGGCTGCTCTTCTCTAGACACACTCCAGCACCTCCATGTCCTTCTTGTAGTGAGGGGCCCTGAAATGAACACAACTTTTGTGGTGTGACCTCACCAATGCTGAGGACAGGGAGACAATCACTTCCCTTTTCTTGCTGGCCACGCTATTCCTGATGCAGGCCAGGATGCCATTGGCCTTCTTGGCCACCTGGGCACACTGCTGGCTCATGTTCATCTGGCTGTCCACCAGCATCCCAAGGTCCCTCTTTGCCAGGCAGGTCTCCAGCCACACGTCCCCAAGCCTAAGCCCTGAGGGACACCACTGGTGACCACCCACCAACTAGATTTGACTGCATTTACCACAACTCTCTGGGATCAGTCATCCAGCCAGTTTTTTGACTCCGTGAAGAGTACACTTGTTTATGCCATGATTCACCCGCTTCTCCAGGAGATGCTGTGGGTGATGGTGTGGAAGGCCTTACCAAAGTCTAGGTAGACAAATTCCACAGCCTCTCCCACATCCAATAGGTGGGTCACATGGTCAGAGAAAGAGCTCAGGTTGGTCACACTACACCTCTGTTTCATAAACCCATACTGGCCAGCGATGATCCCCTGACTGTCCTGCACTTGTTGTGAGAGCTCACTTGACTCTCTCCATTATTTTTTCTGGTACTGAGGGCCAGACTGACAGGCCTATAGTTCCCTGGATCCACCTTCCAGGCCTTCTTGTAGATGGACGTCACATTAGCCACCCTCCAGTCATCTGGGACCTCAGCTGTTCAACAAGATGGTTGAAAAATGACAGACTGAGGCTTAGTGAGCTCCCCTGCCAGCTCCCTCAGTACTTTAGGGTGGATCCCATCAGGCCTCAGAAACTTCTGTGTGTCCAGGTGCAGAAGCAGATAATTAACTAGTTCCTTTTGGACTACTGGGGTGTTGTTCTCCTCTCTGTCCTTATCTTCCAGCTCAGGAGGCTGAACGCCCTGGGGGTAGCTGGTCTGACTATTAAAGCCAGAGGCAAAGAAAGCATTAAGTATCACAACCCTTTCCTCATCCTTGTTAGCAATGTTGCACTTGATTGCAGTAAGGGATAGAGATTCTCCCTGGCTCCTTTTTATTGTTGATGTATCTGTAAAAACTTTTTTTGTTGTGCCTTATGTCAGTAGCCAAGTTGAGCTCCAACTGGGCTTTTGCTTTCCCGATTTCCTCTCTGTATGACCTAATGAGATCTCTGTACTCCTCTTCAGTTGTCTGTCCCTCCTTCCAAAAGTGATAAACCCTACTTTTTTCCTAAGTCCCAGCAAAAGCTCTCTGTTCAACCAGGCCAGTCATCTTCCCTGCCCTTTAGTCTTGCGACAGCCTGCTCCAGGGCCTTTAAGATTTCCTTCTTGAAGCCTGTCCAGACTTCTGGACCCTTTTGCCCTTTAGGACTGTCTCCCACGGAACTCTCTCTCTCAACTAGTGTCCTGAACAGGCTGATGTCTACCCTCTGGAAGTCCAAGGTGGAGGAGGTTTTGCTAACTCCCCTCCTTACATCACTAAGGACTGAAAACTTGATTTCCTGATCACTAAGCACAAGATGGCCTCTGACCACAACACCTACACTAGTCTTTCTCTGTTTGTGAACAGAAGGTCCAGCGAAGCACCTCTGCTGGTAGGCTCACTTACCAGTTGTGTCAGAAAGCTATCTGCCACACACTCGAGGAACCTCCTAGACTGTGTCTCATCTGCTGTATTTCCAGCAGATGTCTGGTAGGTTGAAGTCCTCCACCAGAACAAGGGTGGGCAACTGTGAGACTTCAGCCAGCCACTTGTGGAATACTTCTATAGAGTATTATAGAATAGTCTATAACAGACTCTCAGCACAGTATCTGTTTTACTTGCCTTCCCCTTCATCCTTAGCCACTAACACTCAGCTTTATCATCACTATAATCAAGCTCTGTACAACTGAAACACTTGCTAACGTATAGAGCCATCCCACCACCTCTCCTACCTTGCCTGACCCTTCTGAAGAGCTTACATCCATTCATTGCAGCATTCCAGTCATGACAGTCACCCCACCATGTTTCTGAGATGCCAACTACGTCACAGCTGTCCTGCTGCACAACGGCTTCCAGCTCTTCCTGTTTGTTGCCCATGCTATGTGCACTAGTGTAGGTGCAGTTAGTCTGGGCTACCAATTTCACCCCCATCCTTGGCACTTCACCCCTAGGCTCATCTCTGGTGGGTCTAGTTTTATCCTCTTCCCCTTTCACATGTAGTTTAAAGCCCTATCCAGCTGAGAGTCCTGCCAACTCTTGCCCCAGTATCCTTTCCCTCTGTGAGACAGGGTTTTCTCATCCATTGCGAGCAGGCCCAGTGTCCTGTAAATCAAAATATGATCAAAAAACCCTAAGTCCTGATGGTAGCACCAGGTTTGAAGCCAGGCGTTGTTCTAGTGGCTCTTCTTTTTTACCCATTCATTATGCCTTGGAACTGGAGGGATAATGGAGAACACAACTTTTGCTCCCAATCCCTTGGTCAGTCATCCCAAGGCCCTGAAACCTTTCTTCATTGCCCTCAGACTTCCTCTCTCTACCTTATCACTGCCTGCCTGAAAGATCTAAGGAGCAAAACCCTAAAACCAACTAATTTCCAAATAATCTTGATTATTACTCCACAAAACACTTCCAGTTAGAAAAAAACACTGCATTATAAGATACTATTTTTTGTCTGTAAAAATCAATTAAACCTCTACTGTGCTACCTAGTAAAATACAGTTAAAACTTATTAAGGAAATTTATAGAAAGAGAAACACTCTGGTAGTATCTATAACAGATGGTACCACAACATGAAGTAGTCAGAATTTGAGATTTCAAACACTGGAAGAAGCAGATGGGCTAAGTTATTTTTTTAAGCATAGCAGAAGACTAAACTACCTACCACAACAGAAGCCACGTTGTAGGATGGACCAGAATATGAATAATCACAAAAGTCGGGAATTTGTCCAATCTGTTATTTTCTCTTGCATTTTATAAGCTCATGCCTCATATTCTTGTGGTTTGGTTATTTCAAAAGCAACTCTTCATACATTACAGTTTATGTCCTGCAGAAATCCTCTTGTACTGTCAGCACATGACACTCATGAAACTGGAGATCTGTGTTGCTTTGCTGCTTTCTGCAATTGCACTAGGCTGCCAATGTCCTTCTCTAGATGTATACTAAGCTTACAAAAAAGTATTTTTTCAGTCTCTTAATTGTTTCCTTAGAAACCCAGATGAAGCCACTCTGATGGCAAGTCTAGCCACTAGTCCTAAAGGAAGACTTAACAGCATCATAAAGAACTTTTCCTATGACAGAGCACAAGAAGGATACCACATTGTTTACAGTTTGTTATTATTTCTTTTGTGATTTATACTGCCCTAAGTATGATAAATTTTAGAGGAATAATTACATGGTATAATGGCCTAAAAGAGACAGAAAAGCGAGTGATTGACAAATAAAAATACAGACTACTTCTTTACATATAAATACATGTGAAAAGTATGTGTATCCAGTATTTGAACGGAAATCTACCCTACTGGGTGCCTTCATAATACCAGTTTTCCATATTGCTTTCCATATTGCTTTCTGGACCACAAATTCAAAACCACAAATGATCAAGTGTGACTGGCACTGCAAAGGCTCACTACACAGTCTGTTATCCATGCTCTGATTCTATTAAGATCACATCTGTGTGAACACTTGTCATTCTACTCATAGAACTTCATCAAAGTTCTTCCAACATTAACAACAGTTAATGAGAAACAAGTTAAACTGCTGGAATGTGGATGCATGTGAACACCTGTGCATACATTTGCTGAGCTAAAAAGTACTTATTAACTAGTAGAGTCCACCAGGTAGAAATGATGGAAAATGGATCCCACGTATCAGCAGTTTGACAGTAAATATCAACTGCAGATCACTGAAGAATTCTTCACATTTAGAAACAAAAAGTTCAGAAAAAAATGCAACCTTGTGATGCTTAGCCTTTATTTTGTGAAGTGGAACAAAGGACAAGTTAAAAAGAAAAATCCACCTCCTCCCCTTCTGTTTACATGCAATACATGTAAATGCTTTCACCTACTCTGTGTATGCATAAATACATCAGTATGTCTCTATACATCAAAAGAGCATTGTTAAAACAGGATATAAATACAAAATACGGCTACATGATTTTTGTTTATTTTATATACACTATCCTGTGGAGTGAATAGATATTTGATACATTTTGGCTTTGTAAGTATTAACAGTTACTGTCCCTTTAAAAGGGTTTTAATTAGAAATGTAGCACCCTGAAAAAGAAATTAAGTGTGTGAAAAGCTTGCAACATTTGCATCCTGCTGATGTACTTCTCCTAAAGGCTAATGAATTGATATCCCTCGTGAAGCACAGCTGCTGCGTAACCAAATCAGAGTGCAGTCCTCTCTTTTATCCAAGGAGAGTGCCTTCACAATTTTTCCCTTTAAGTATGGGTATGGTTCAAGTCAGGGCTTTTTTAAAGTGTGCAAAATGTGGTCTGACTGGGTAACACCAGATCTCCCCATAAGGTTGCAAATACATCTGCTCTGCATGACTCCTAAGTATTTGCACATCATCTCAGAGCACGGAGAATAGTGGAAGGAATTAAGAAAAGCAAAGCTAGAGATGGTTTATTGCATGATTCAATATGAAAACACTTACAAAAACACTTGAAAAAAATACCTGCATAGGTTCTGCTTGAAACAAAGGCCATTTGTATTTTCCTTATGTAGTCCACCTCCTTGATATTTAATTAGATGTAACTGAACTGTAGTTTACTTCACCACTGTAAAGGGATGTTTAGATAAATATTTCAGTCACAATGCATCACACATTGCAGCACAGGAAAATGTAAACGGTGTGCCAGAACATTTCAATTACCTGAAATAAAGATACTAATTTATAACCAACCACTAAAATAGAAACGTATATAGTGAATTTAATTTAAGCAAATCACATGAAGAACATCACCTCTGAAGACTTTATCTGCATTCAACACAGATTTGTCTCTATTTAAAAGACATCACTGGTCTTAATTCAAAAAAACAAACAAGAAGAATATGGGAGTTAGATGGAAGAACAGAAAGACCTGTACAATACAGATACGAGTCTTTTCTATATAAAATACTTCAGCAAATACTTACTGTCTAAACTAAGTGCCACACAAAGCCTGTCATTGTAAGACACAGTCAAGGCATACCAAGGTATTTCATCATTGTTTAAAAAGACTAAGTAACAAAGTTTACCTAAGACTTTAAATAAAAGTTAACATCCGTAAACTCAAATTGACAGATAGAAACTCAAGAGTGTAAGAGGACTTCACTAAGTCCTTCAAAAGCAGCTGCCTGCTCAGAAGAAAATGTTTTTCAACAAAGATGCATCGTAAAGAGTCTTTGCACATAAACTTAAACTCTGAAGCTGCTTAAGTTGTGCATTTCTATATACTACATTAGTCTTACATTCAGCTTCACATTTGCATTGATTTTTCTTCTTTTTTAAGGGAAAGGAAATTTTCCTATTACTTAATTTCCCTCAATTTAAGTAACTGTAAAATTAATTTAGGTTCTGTTTTCCCAATTTGTCTTCATATATCTTATGGCATTAAAAATAAACCTTATAAATTTGTCATAGCCAATAAAGGAGGAATTTCTACAATTTGGATGCAAAGTAAGTAATAAAGCCATACGTGAAATAATTACATTATGATCAAGACACAAGACAACCTTATACAAAAAGTTAAGTAATGTGTAAGACTTCAGGCTGACACTTCAGAAGATTTAAGCACTCGTGCATAAGTCTTCAAACTCTTTTTCTGGGCAGTATTTCTCTTTTCAGCAGTGATACAATAGAATAACTTTGGGAAACAACTGAAGACTCCTGGAAATAGATCTCACCTGTTAAATGTAATACTATGTCTGCTCTTCAATGAAGACATTTGAATATAAATGTAAAGCTGCAACTGTCTCATGAGTTAGATCCATAGAATCACAGAATGCCTTGGGTTGGAAGGAACTTCTAAAGGTCGTCTAGTCCAACCCCTCTACAGTAAGCCTGACATTGAATTTCTCCAGGGATGAAGCGTCCACCACCTCTCTGGGCAACCTGTTCCAGTGATCCACCATGCTTATATTAAAGAATTTTTCCTAATGTCCAACCTACATCTATCCTTCTCTAGCTTTAAAATCATTACACCTTGTCCTATCTTTCGATGCCCTTGTGAACACCTCTTCTCTAGCCTTCTTATAGGCTCCTTTCAGGTATTGGAAGGTCACTATGAGGTCCCTCCAGAGTCTTCTCTTCTTCAGGCTGAACGACCCCAACTCCCTCTGTCTGTCTTCATAAGAGAGGTGCTCCAAGCTTCTGATCATTTTCATAACCTTATTCTGGACATGCTCCAACAGGTCCACATCCTTCTTGATTGGGGTCTCCAGAGCTGGATGCAGTACTCCAGGTGAGTTCTCACCATGGCAGAGTAGAGGGGCAGATACTAAACAGCACTGGTCCCAGTATGGACCCCTAAGGGACACCACTTGTCACCATTTTCCATCTGGACATCAAGCCATTGACCACTATCCTCTAGGTAGTGTTTCCAGTCATTAGGGACTTCACCTGACTGCCAAGACTTTTCAAATATCAGGGAGAGCAGCTGGGCAATTGCCAGTTCCTTCAAGACTCTGGGATGCACCTCACCAGGTCCCATGGACTTGTGTATGTTCAGGTTCCTCAGATGGTCAAAAACTTTGTCTTCGCTTATGGTGGGAGGGACTTTGTCCCCCTGGTCTCCTTCTTGTGGACCATCAACGTGAGAGCCATGAAGAGAGGGGTTGCCAGTGAAGACTGAGGCAAAAATTTGAGAATCACAGCCTTCTTGTCTGTTGTTACTAGTTCACCACTACTGCACATCAGGGGGGCACACTTCCTTTAACCTTCCATTTCTGGTTTACATACCTGTAGAAGCCCTTCTTGTTTTTCTTTACATCCCTTGAAAAGTTCAGCTCCAGCTGCACCTTGGCTTTCCTGACGTCATCCCTACACAATCAGGTAATGTCTCTATACTCTTCCCAGGATACTTGTCCCTACTTCCACTGCCTGTTTAGTTCCATTTTGCCTTTCAGTTTGACCAGCAAGTCTCATGCTGGTCTCTTGCCTTCCTTGCCTAACTTTTTACACCTGGGGATTGAGACCTTCTGTGTTCTATGGAAAACATCCTTAAAGACCTGCCAGCTCTGTTCTGCTCCCTTGTCCCTGAGGACTGTTTTCCACGGGGTCCTATTTATTAACTCCTTGAAGAGCTGAAGTTTGCTTTCCTAAAATTTAGAGTCCTGACTATGCTTCTCATCCGCCTTATACCACTTAGGACAGTGAACTGCACTAGCGTATGATCACTGCAGCCCCGGCTGCCTTCAATTTGACATCCCTGATCACTTGCATTTGTGACCATGAGAGTCTAATAATGCATCTCCCCTGGTAGGGCTGTCAATTTCTTGTCTTAAGAAGTTACCATTGAGGCACTCCAGGAGTCTCCTGGATTACCCACAGTTTGCCGTGCTACCTTTCCAACAGATGTCAAGGTGGTTGAAGTTCCCCAGCAGGATGAGAGCCTGGGACCAAGATGTCCCCTTGTGATTCACTCAATCTCCTTATTAGAAATAATGGCAAGGACAAGAAAACTGTTAAGTTAAAGATTTAAGACAGTTTGGGACATTGCATCTCCTGCTACACATCCTCCTTTCCTTTCTTCCACTACAATCATGAATTGATTTCCTGGTTACAATACATCCTATAAACAAGGCTTGCAGGTGGCCCACTGGTGAGACTCTTTCAATGTGCACCAATCATTTTGCTGTAGTGCCAGTAGTCTTTATCAGTCAAAGTTTTCCAATACAAATGAAAAACCACTTGCTTGCCTTTCACCTTATTTGAAACACTGATTTTTTAAATAAGATGCACGGCTTCACAGGCTGTGGTGTTTAGCACCTTCAGCCCTCTTTTTTTCTATTTGCTGTGCTCCTCTAATATAATTTAAAGGTTTCCTCATTATTTTCACAAGTCTCAGCCCACTGTATTTATATTCCTTGCTAGATACTCCTAACTCCATATTTTTATGATCTCCACCCTTACGTCCAACCTCAGCACAGCTGAGTCCGCCTTTAGTGCACCTTGCTTGATAAATTCTTCCCCACTTCTTCCAACTCTGCTCTCTTCTTTATTTCCATGTGCTAAAACATTTACCTCATTCCAGTGGGATGGTTGGGTGCTGAGGTGTCTTCCTGAGGCACAATTAAATAAAATAATTAGTATTCTCCACACAGTCTCTCCTATGAGAGATGCCCTTCTCCAAATTACCCTCTTTCTGCATATACTATGTTCACTTGGTTTCTTTCTAAGTTGTCTATCTTACCTTTCTAAGAAAACAGCAGAGCTCATCAAAGAAAGATACTTGGAAGGAAAACAAAACCCAAACTATCCTGACAATTATGCCTAATTTCTAGAGTAAACAGAATACTCCACCCTAAATGCAGCACTCACACTTTCCCAGCACCAGTAGAGCATATTTATCACATAGAGATAAACAATTAAACAAAACCTATTCAGTTCTGTACTACAGATGTATAAAAATGGCTGGACTCACAGCATGTCCAAGTTAAAACACAAGAGCCTTAAACAATTTTTTTACTAGAATCTAAATGAAGGAATAAAATAGTAAACTGTAAGTTAATAATTTAAAGTAAAGTCTCTACATACTTCATATTAAAAAATACAAATACAGTACTTTCAAAGTTACCTTTTTATTTAGATAGCTGATTACCACTTTCAACAAACGGTTCAAAAAAGAAATGAAAAATTAAAAAAATCTAAGCACAAAGTCTAAATTTATTTTAACAGCTAAATGACAGATGGCACATGTGGTTACCTATCAATCTGCAGTAACGGCAAAATCTACAAATCCTTCTGCATAACCATCACCTATACAGAAAGTATCTTCCTTCCCCCTCACCTCATCTTTTATTCTCCCTTTCTCCCAATTTCACACACACACAAAAAACTATGCTCCTTAGGCAATGATGTTTCAGTAGGAAATTCTTGGACATTTATCTATCCATCTACTTTTGAGCCCACGTCAGTCCACTTTTCAGTGCTGCCCCATTTAAAGTACAAACCATCTGAAGTTCCTATATTTACCAAAATGTTTACTTTCAGGAATTTTGTTATTTAAGATGTTAATCTTCCAAAGATGTAAGCATATTTTCTACTGGTTTGTTCTAGGTTTTTTATTTCTTTTTTTTTTTTTTTTTTTTTTATTTGGCTTACTGCATATAGCTCTAATTTACAGCACCTAAATATTTTTTTAAAGTTACTCCAAAGCCAGAAAGGGCTGGGACACTCATATGCTCTCCAATCAGAGTCCATAGTAGAAATTTAATAGTTGGAGGGAGTGGAGGGAGAAACAGTCACAAGCATTTTTATTTTTAAAAAAACCCCAACAAAACATTTCTACCTAAATCCCTGGAACTTAACACTTAACTCTCCACCTCTTTCCTTTCAGGGAGAACAAAGCCTGTGACCTAGCAACTCGAGTTATGCATTTTTATGCTGAAACATAAAAACACTGAAAGATGCTGAAGATCACTGCTCTTTGGTACTTTGGTCTTGTTTAACATGGAAATATTTTGATTTAGGACTCTGTGCTACAGAAACAATCCCAGCGTAGTTGTGAAGGTAATGGATGAAAACCACTGGCACCAGAACCAGCCACTTTGATCTCTTCATGAAAAACACAGTGTTCTCTTCCTTTGGTGAGATTTGAAAGTGCTCTTGTCCAGCAGCAGAAAGACAGCAAATTTGGAGCACTGCTGAATAATTACAGGGGCTCAGGTTAAGCATGCATTTTATTCGCATGAGAGCTCCTTGTGGAACAAGAACAAGGTTTCTAGTTATGACTTCCAGATGGAATGTGAGAAGAGGAAAATACCAAGTCTTTGCAAGGCTGATTGGCTAACTTTTTCAGAACTTAAAAATGAGAAACAACAGCAGATCACTGAAAACAAAAAATCTTTTATCAAATTAATAGAAGAAATAGGTGCATCATCATTTAGTTAATCTATAGTCCCTCTTTTAATTGTCTGAAATAAAATAACACCACCACCGTCCCTTGGGATTCCATCAATATGTATTCCAGATTCTGAATGCTATCCATTTCCTCTTAAAACACATCTGATTACCTTGCATGGTTTTTAACATGCTTTTTGCCTCCAAGCACTTACTTAAAACTACCATGAAAAAGGCAGCAATATGTACTCAGTTAAGAGTAGGAAAAGCTTTATTTTTCAGTGTTTCTGCTGCTCCACAGATAATACCATAAACATTTTTCTATACTCCTAAGCAGCTGAGTTGATCTTTTGAAGCAGAGAAACAGCTAAAGTGATTCCTAGAGATGTCATGATGGTTTAGCTTTGTATCTTATATAAAACAGCTCACTGGTAAAAATTCTTGTTTTTCCAAAAGTTGCAAATCTGCATTTTACTCATGTAGATAGAAAAATCACTATACCTTGATACAGATTAGGTAGTGATCCAAATTTAAGGTTGTTTCACCAAAAAGGATCTCTGGAGACAGCAACACTCAGCAGCAGCCAGATCTCACCTGAATTCCGTGACCAGGGATTCAGACTTTCATATTTCACAAGATCACAGACTTCTATACTTCCTGTATTAGTACAACCTACTTTAGGGTCAAGTTCCTTGAGTGCCAAGTGATGTCTTATTTTCACTCTAAATTGTACTTGGGATGATAATCTACTGCATTGCTTTTAAGTTTAAACTTGTTAGAGAAAGCAACTTGCTTCTGCACAGCTGGACTGGGGCTACTCTGGAAGGCAGCACGTGCACAGGTAGCTGTCAGTCCAAAACAGGAGCTCTCTCTCATTGACATTCTGTGGGCACCAAATGCCTACTCTAGCTGCAGTTCTGCAAGTGGGTGTTGAGTACAAAAACTCTCTCCTGTAAGCTTTGACCTAACACCACCTCTATTTCTTACTTCAACCATCAGTATTTTGAAGTAGACCAAAATTCACATGCCTACTTTGGTGATCATTGTGAAAGCTATGAAAACCATTAGATGGAAGGAAAGGTCAGTGACTGCTGTAAGCAATGTACACAGTGTCATGAATACAAGAAGTATGCTCAATTAATATCAACCATAAGAATAAATACAACTACAACACAAACTGAAAAAAGAGCTGCAGGTCCCTATTATCATTATTAAAAAGAATTATTTCTAAAATTCAGCTTCTGTGCCAAAGCAGACAATTTTCTAAGTTTGGTTTTGAATAACAAGATGCAAGCAGATTTGTCATTCAACATGGTTATGTATCTATAATCACTGATGTTGCACTGGAGAAGTTTCACCTTCTACAGTCTACAAAAGACTTCCATGCATCTATTTCAGCTTTCAGTGCTGCAGCTCTTTCTACTCAGATGTAGAGTTAGTCATTAGAATTAAAATGCAGTCACATGGACATCAGCATAACAGTCAGTGCAAGCTGCAGTTGAAATCCTTTTTTACTCTGTTTAAAAAGATTGTAGTGCATAAACTACAGGAAACATTTTAGAAATTACAGTCTTAATTACAGTCTTTCTGTAGACTTTGGCATTGCAGAATTAGAAATTATCACATATAGCCTGGTCTTGCTCCCCCCTCCCACCTATGGCTTTGTATATTACAGATAGTTATTACTAGATCAGAGATAAAACAAGTCAGATAACTTGGGAACACTCAGCTAAGGGATGAAGTGTGTCTCAACACAGCTCCAAAATAAAGCAACCATTTTTTAATTCACAGATGACTTTGTAAACAGAGCTTCAATAATAGTATTCTTCTAGATAGCTGGTATTCTCTGGTTAGAGCTAGGAAATGAGAAAGCAATACCCCAACAGAGAGCTGTATGAATCCATCCCTCAGCCATGCTCTGCTCCAGACAGTTATAAACGAGGAAGTTTAGGATTTGCGTTTCCTCTCAATTGCCACCAGTAGTGTGCTCCCTAGATTCAGTTCTTCATCCTGCCTCTACCTGGGACCTCACTGCACCCCAAATGAAGATGGGCAGAGCCTAGGAAAAAAAGCAGAACCGGCCATCCAGCAGCATTTTGGTATTTCCAGTAAACCTCTGCATATCACTTCCCCCTCCACCCTTCAAAAGGTACTTTGCTGCACCCCCTTTGCTGTCATGACTTCCTTAAAAATAACATATGAAATTAACTTCCTAAAAGCACCAACTCTTACGCAATAGGTTTCAGAGGCTTAGGGTGGAGTACTCTTGGCATGCTGGAAGGGTCCAGAGGGCTCTTGGTTAATTTTAACCCTGTATCAAAGTTCTCTTTTGAAAAAGTTTTGGTCAGATGTTTCTGTATTACATGGTATGCTAATATAAATAGGTTGTCTACAGGGACAGCCTGCTTTATGGAAGATACATTCGTTCTAGTTACTATATATTTTTGCACATGGGAATAAACCATAGATCACAGAATCACTTAGGCTGGAAAGGAGCTTTGCGACCATTGAGTCCAACCATTAACCCTACTCTACCAAGTCCAGCACTCAGCCATATTTCCAAGCTCCACATCCGATGACTTTTGAACACATTCAGGGATGGTGACTCAACCAACTCCCTGGGCAGCATGTTCCAATGTCTGACAATCCTTTCAATGAAAAAGTTCTTCCTAATGTCTAGTCTAAACCTCCCCTGCCATTTAGGCCATTCCCTCTTATCCTATAATTATTTACTTGTAAGAAGAGACCAGCACCTACTTCTCTACAACATCTTTTCAGGTCGTTGTACAGGGTGATGAGGTCTCCCCTCAGCTTCCTTTTCTGCAGACTAAATAGTCCCAGTTCCCCCAGCTGCTCCTTGTAAGATTTTTTTCTCAAGGCCCTCACCAGCTTTGCTGCCCTTCTTTTGATACACTCCAGCACCTCGGTGCCTTTCTTGTATTGAGGTGCACAAAACTGTACACAGTATTCAAGGTGTGGCCTCATCAATACCAACTGCAGAGGGAAGATCACATCCCTGGTCCTGCTTGCCACACTATTTGTAATAGAGGCTTGGATGCCATTGGCCTTCTTGGCCACCTGGGCACACTGCTGGCTCATATTCAGCTGCCTATCAGAATTCCCAGGTCTCTTTCTGCCAGACAGCTTTCCAGCCACTCTTCCCCATGCCTGTAGCATTGCATGGGCTTGTTGTGGCCCTAGTGCAGGACCCAGCACTTGGCCTTGTTGAACTTAAAGACATCCTCAAATATTCAATTTCACAAGCCACAGCCTATGTTTTTCTTTGATCTTCTAGATACAGAATTTCTGAGTAAAGACTTAAAATATTAAACAGCACTAATACTTGGCATTTTCTTTTATCTTTTTCCTTATTGACGAAGGTAGATTTCCTGAGGCTCCAGTAGTGCAAATAAAGTTGTAACTCATTTTTTTGGTGTGTTTTTGTTACAAATCCAGATGACAGAGGTATTTTATTTTTGCCTCAACACAAATTCCAGTTATGTGTTTCCTTCCTTTTCCTGTCAAAATACTTCAACAAAGAAGTACTCATCTGCATGAGTTGCATCTGCTTGAAACACCACCTGGAGCAAGGTTTGCTTAGCAGCGACTGCTATTGCTTCTTTCACAGAAGCTTGAATCTCCAGTAAAAACTGTTAGATCGGACAACCATGTGCCTCTCCACAGCTTTCCGCAGGCACCCCCTGTGCCAGTAGAACTGTAAGCAGCCTTCTTTTCCTACTGTCAGCCACTAGCTTTTCAGCTCAATACAGATTGTCTCAGGGAGGCCAGCACAATGTGCTCTTCTCCAGTGTCATGCTTAATTTTGCTTTTTTCATGTTAAAGTGTAAAAGAAAAACTCCTCTTACAAGAGGTTTCTCTCAGCTCTTTATATAGGGAAAAAATGTCAGTGAGGAACTGCAAGAGAGCAAGAGATCAGCACGGCAGTGCGTTTGCCATAACTGATCTTGAAGAATAGTCTCATGAAGAACAACAGATTTTAATTGCCTTTTTTCATTCCCAGGAAAGAGGTCTTTAAGAAGGACTTAATTGTACTCTGTACTAAGAAAACCTGTGCTGCCAGAGGCAGAATTTGGCAAGTAGCATTTTCTGATTTCATCTCCTGTGAAGATCTCACTCCCAGCCAGAGAAGGCAGCAGTGACTGCTACTCAAGAGGTCAGCACTCAAAAGCAATTTATCTCAAGCTTTGACTCAAAGAACATTTGAGAAAACCAGCTGAAATCCTCTTTAAGTGCGTGAGTTCAGGCTTCCACTAGGTAATGAACAGGAAGCACAGGCATTGTTGCAAGCAGCCAGACACAGCCTTTGTCAGGGATGCATATATAAACTGTCTTCACAGGGAGTACAGACTTCTCCAAGGAAAGGTTCCTCAAAATTCCATGTCTTTTAGGAAGACATAATACAGTGGTGGCTGCACAGGAAAAACAGAAGTAACGACGCAGCTGTAAACAACCCTGCACATAACCATTTCACTGTGGTGCTGAAGAAGATCCTTTATCAGCGGGAATGTGATGATAACACAAAACTGGAAGACAGAACGGCTTGAAGCAACATCCACATGAAAGATAATGTGATCGCTGCTGAGTGGGCTGTAAACACTACTGCTAGCTCTACCTAAGCATAGAGCTTTCTCATGATTGCATGTGCAGGGGGAATTGGAATTACAGTGAGCACACAGGACACTACCCTCTTCCAAAGATGTTACAGAAAACCCACAACTACACAGAATCAAGAACACCACCAAGAAATAGTCACTGTTTTTCTGGCCTCACATGATTTTTCATGCTGTAATGCTGAAACTCTTTTCCTCATCTGCCACATGACTAGCAGGAGAAATAATCTTCAGTCAACACCACCCAGGTAGCAGAAAAAAGGCCAACACTGGAACTCTAAAGAACGAAAGCAGGAAGATTATGCAAACATCTTAAGTAAATCAAAGGATCACATAAAATTAGTTTTAAAAGCAGTACTATGAAGAACAGGAGACTCATCTATGCAATTTATAAAGAAGTTATGATTTTCTCCACTCATAGTCTTCTCATAGTTCAGTGTAACTAATTTTCATCATATACTTTACATACATTTCTTGGGCTGGATTGTGAGCACAGTTGCAATTCTGCAGCATATGACAATGAAGAAAGGGTCTCCAACATGTTTATCCTTTGTCTCTTAAGTGAAGCTGGTTCAAAAATGTCTGTGTATACCTTACCTCATCTCCTGCACACCCAACTCTTTGTTCCTGTTGTCATACCCCTTCATCAACTGATCTCACAAAATAAAAAATTACCTCTAACCATTAATGGTCTATGATCCAGTTTAAAAGATTAAAAAATGTTCACACAAGTAATGGTAGAAAGTGCCACTGCATGTCCTAGGATGAAATGGTAATGAGCTGAAATTCTTTGAACCAGTGTTGCTCCATATCCAGCAGATAGATTTGGAAAGACAATACTCTGAAAGAGACAGGAGAGACTTCAAAAAAGCTAATAGACTAGAACTTAATAGATTGCTTTCAACTTCATTTGTAGTAATTTTTTATTATTATTATTTTTTAGCAAGAAAAGGTTGCTTGCAAATACTTACAGAGTACTAATTTTCTGCTCCCTCGGTTTTCATTCATGATAGCAAAACCTCTCACTCAAGTCTTCTGCTCCACCAAAGGCAAAAGATGAAGTTAGTTATCATGCAACATGATGTAGCTAAGGAAAGATTTCTAGGACTTAATGGGGGTCAGACAAAAACTCCAGTACTCTTCCACCGTGCTCAGTTTCTTCCCACTACAGAAAATTAGCTACTGTCAGGTATAAAAAAAACCCCAAAAACTGAAATAATGTATTTCTAGTTCATTACATTCAGGATCCTATTCTGGAAACATCAAGTTTGATTTGTATATAGGGCAGTTACAAAGATGGCATACCTAAAATGAAATATAAGCTCACTGTTTTGAATTAACACAAACCAAAAAAGCAAAACAGGTTAGAAAATTTTACCTATTGGTCAATTCCTCCCTGATATATGAAGTTCAGAGGACAGAACAGAAAAGATTACTCTTTGTCACACTACCTTTCCAGCAGGGGCACCAAACCACCTATGTGAAGAGCTGGAAAGTAAAAGGCAGACATTTTCAGTAGCTCTCACTACTAGCAAACTAGACCCAAATGCCAAAGAAATAATCAAAAGGGTCACACTGCAATGGTTCTGGAGGCCACTTCAAGTGAGCAGACGGGTCCAAAGTCACAGTTGTCCCTGTAACCTAAAATCCAGTAAAAATGCATAAGCTATTAAATGCACTCCTTTACTATGTAGTTTTCCTGTCCTAAAGAAGTACAGGTACGCAGTTTGAACACTTGGGAATTTCAGCAGAAAGGTTTGTATGGACAACAGTCAAGTTATATGCAGGACCAGCTTTGATGTCTCCAAAGAAATAAGTTATTAATTCAACTGGTTCTTCATTATGAACAGATAAAAAGTCCACATTATAGCCCCAGCTATGAAACAGTTTTTAATTCAGGGTCAGAGTAACCTCCTCTAACGTTAAATGCAAAAGACTGCACATCCTAAACACCTGAAAAAGAGCTTGAATGCAATATAGGTACTACAAAAGGCAAGGAAAAGACAGTAAATTGATCTTTAGGGGCATCTCAAAAGAACATGAATGTGAAAAACATTACATTTACACTATTTTCTCAACATCTTCCTACCCTATGTAAAAACACAGTTAACTTAAAATTTTCAAAATAAAAATTCTAAATGGCTACAGAGAAACGAAACTTTCCAACAGTTACATATGCAGAGGAAAGACAAGTATTAACAATTAGCAATCTTGATTAAGATGGATACAAGAATTCACTGTAAGGTGTCTTGCAATACTAATGATTTCAGCTTCATTGTTATTTCATGACTGCTGTTTAAGCTGAAGTTACCTTATTCCGATAATTGTTGCTTAAAACAGATACTACTACATAAAAAAATCGCCTGAAAAACTTCACCACGTACCTAGGTGAGCTTGTTACTACGCAACACAACTTTCTGAGGCAGATGATACAGTCAGGATGATGGACAACAATAGGCTAAGAGCACACCACAAACAAAGGAGATGCCTTCAGACTAAAACTGAAGACCTTGCCACCCTTTTATGACTTGAACACCTGGAAGAAAAGAATCCCAGCTTCTGGGTGTTGCTCAAGTGATTAAGGATAACATAGTGCATTCTGACACTTGAAGATAAAGTCAAGATAAAAATCCAACAGGCAGCAGGAAACAAGTGTTGAGATTGAATAGCTAACAAAGTGCAAAGGACAAAAAGCAAATGCAAACAAAGGTAACACCCAAGAAATAGATCAGAATGCAGTTATATCTTGTTTCTGACGGCATATAGAACTGTACCATGCTACAACAAGGGAGAAAGAGAAGAGCAACGAAAGCATAGAAAAAACAATTGATTTAAGCTGTCAAATATACTTAACAATGTGGTCTGAGCTTTACAAAGATTAACCAGCCTGTCTCTGTGCAATCTTGACACATGGGGAAGCTACTGAAAAGGTAAGGTGAACAGCAGCACTCCAAGTAGCACCCAACACTTGCAGCTGTGCTTCACTTTTGTTAGTGTAAGTGTCCCCTTCCACACTGTACAAGGACACAGCCATTACTGTAAAACTAGAGTAAACACGCTCTCACTTCAGCGTAAGGCTACACAGTATCTCTGAGAAACGTGCATTATTTTCTACCTCCACGGAGGTACCTGCCACCCAAACACACACATGCACATTTTGCAACTCAACCAGGTGATACTAAGATTAAGTTCTTAGTTCAACAAGCATTACATTACATTATCTTTTAATTTGACACTGTCCCACACAACATTCTGATCTCCAAACTGTCAAGGCATGGATTTGATAGATGGACCACTCAGTGGATAAGAGATTGGCTGGATGGCCACACCCAGAGAGTCGTGGTCAATGGCTCAGTGTCCAAGTGGAGGCAAGTGACAAGTGGTGGTCCTCAGGGGTCAGTATCGGGACAAGACCTGTTTTAACATCTTTGTTGGAGATATGGACAGTGGGATTCAATGTATCCTCAGCAGGTCTGCTGACAATACCAAGCTGTGTGGAGCAGATGACACTCTAGAGGAAAGGGAGGCCATCCAGAGGGACCTTGACAGGCTGGAGAGGTGGGCCAGTGCCAACCTCATGAAGTTCAACAAGGCCAAGTACAAGGTCCTGCACCTAGGTTGGCACAACCCCAGGCACAAATACAGGCTGGGGGAAGAATGGCTGGAGAGCAGTCCTCAGGCTGAGGGGAGAATGGATAGAGAGCAGTCCTGAGGAGAAGGACTTGGGGGTGGTAGTAGATGAGAAGCTCAGCATGAGCCACCAGTGTGTGCTGGAGCCTAGAGAGCCAGTTGTGTCCTGGGCTGCATCAAAAGAAGTATGACCAGCAGGGTGAGGGAGGTGATTCTGCCCCTCTACTTCGCTCTGGTGAGGCCACACCTGGCATACTGTGTCCAGCTCTGGAGCCCTCAGCACAGGAAAGACACGGAGGGGGTCCAGAGAAGGGCCACAAAGATGGTCGAAGGGCTGGAGCACCTCTGCTACAAAGACAAATACCTTACTTAGTAGATACGAGAAAACTGCATTCAAAATGAGCTTACAAGGCTTTTAAAAATTCCTAAGCCCCCAAAATTAGCAAGAGAGTTGGTGAGCAAAGAGAACTTTATTATTAAATAATTCTGTGCAACTGACTAAACACATGAACTCTCAAAACATGCCAGTTACAATACAATCTATGTGTGAATAAATAAATGGAAGAAAAAACAAGCACAAAAATGCAAATACCTGTATGACCTCACAAACAGACACAAAAAGGTTTTTTTCCCCTTGCCTTCTACCCTTGTTTTTAAGAAATAAGTGAGTAAGCTCCTTCATAAATAAATTCTCATTTGTCTTTACCTCTTATTGCCTCCAAAAGATCCATTGCAGGAGGACTTAATGTGAAAGATCTTGGTCCATAAAACTTTACAGTATAAATTACAGAAAAACAGAAGTGCGTGAGAAGAATAATGTTAATTTAAAAAAAACACCCTTGACAACACACGGCACAGTACACACAGGCTATCTGAAAGTCAGCTTTTTGTTTCCTAACTTTTTTAAAAAAATAAGTTACAAAAAAGGACAGAAATATGGATAATACTGGAACATACAAAACCAAAACAAAACCAAAAATCAATGTAGTTGGTATTCTAATTTTCAACTGATAATGACAGTCCAAAGATCTTTTCCACTTCAGCTTGCTTTCTCTCCTCAAAAAAAAAAGTGCCACTGACAGCAGAATGAAGGATACTACTAAGTGATGCCTCAGATGAGTTTTGAATACAGCAGGAGTTGCACAACAATATAGAGGTCTCCTACAGAGGCACAATCAGTCTTCCAGGAAAAGAGAAAAACTAGTAACTCAGAAATAATTTATTTAGCTAATTATTCCAACTGCAGCTAGGAGACACCGATGTTTTTCCTGCACCATGCTTTGCAGACCATTAACTTCAATAATCCTTATAAACTTCCCACTTGACAGTGAAGGTCTTTGTTATTAGCAAGTGGATTTTCCTGTCACTAGGCTACTTCACAGGCTAGAAAAACTCCCACAACCGCACTTAGTCGGGACTTGTATTAGTACAGATAGACATACACAAGGTACTCAGAAATAATTTCTACCTGCCTCACAAAACAGCCAGAGAAAACATTTCTTCACATTACTCTCATGTATGTTACTATTATGCACAGTTTAAATCAGAAGTGTGTTAAGAGCGTTTTCACAGTATAGCCCTCTCATTCATTCCTGTAATGAAAGACAGCAGGAAACAGCTCTCAACAGACGGAGGATTCACTTTGCAGCTGGCTACAGCTTCAAGTTTTTGAGCGGCAGCCTGGCTGATGAGCTAGACAGAAGTATCTGCAGTACTGAAAAGAAGGCTGAAGGCTTGCAGCAAGGGGAAGTGAGGAAAGCACTGCGAGCTGCCAGGGTTATGAGCACAGATACAAGAGCCAGTCAAACTTGTTGTTACCACCACGTTCGCTTAGTGCTCTGCTTTGAAGGTTTTCAGAAAAAAGAACCTAATAGCTATCACTGCATCCCCTGCTTACTTTGTCTTCTGGTCTCTCATTATTTGCTTCCAAATCATCAGAGCATTAAAATTTACACTATGCCTGGACATAAGCCTTCTGAGGTAAATATGCAGGAACATATGCCCAGGTATTTTTCATTTGGTTAGAAAAAGAAAGTACAGATTCATTATTCAGTCAGGCACAGATTCAAGTTTGTCTCTTTCTTCAGTGCCAAGCAGCATGAAAGATAAGGGTTTTCAGGAAGAAAAGGTGGCACTGACAATGGTATTTCAGACAACGAAAGAAAATAAAGGGGATCTTGCAGCTGCTAAATCCTTCACAGAACCAGCACACACCCCTCCCTCCCATAAATGTGATTGTCTTCTTTCAAAGAAGCACATGACTTTAAAGAAGTTATGACCACAGGGCTAGCAGACAATATATGGGATTTCTCCATGATCATACTCTACTAAGCAATTAGGTCAAACCCTGCTCTTTAAAATTAGTTTAGTGCAGCTGAAGGTCAAGCAATGGAAGCATGCAGAGGAGATGAGGCAGAAAGGGAGTAGAAAGATTTATATTAACCCTCAAGCACGTACAAAGCCTTCGCCAGAAAGAGAAGCTGCACTATAGCTAGAACTTTAGAGTCTATGAAAAGAACATTCTTGGCACTGAAAAACTGGCAACTGTGTACAAATAGAGAAAATGTTGTTCTGTTTTACAAGCTATACACAGAACCAAAAAGGAACTCCATTACATCAGTGTGCTCACCAGTACACTCTTGTTTATTCTAAATTACACTTCTGTAAATGCATTGATGTAGCTTAATAGTCATGTAAATAAGCAGATTTTTGTTCTTAACCATAACAAAGAGATATTACATGCTTTTACGGAGTTCAGTAATTCTATTTTTTTTAAACATATTATATTGCATGAGCAGGAATTATGATGTCAGATTTTTTTTTTCTATTCACATTCAGGTTTTCAAATGCAAATTTGAATGAATAAAGAACTCTGGGTCTATTTTGGCAGATGTTCAGGAGAGCAGGCACACTGAAAAGTTGGAAGGATTACTGAAGGTTTGATGATTCTGTCCTCCTGGAAACCCCTAAACTATTGCAGATACATAACAAAAACATACAAACAACTTTACAGATTACTAAGAAGTTCACTCGCTTATTTCAATCGGAAAGTAACTGTCCTTGTTTGAGCCGGGATGGAACAAATTTTTGGTAGTAATTTTACTTTTCAGTTAAGTCCCTTCTAAGTAGATGCACTTGCTGAAATTAACTGCATGTTTTTCAGTCCATGTCTGCTTCTGGAGCTAGTAACGGTGTTTATAGTTACTGCTAGAGAATGGTGTGCTGATCCAGGGCCACTGCTTGGATCCCAGAAAGATCTTATGCTCCAGAAACAAAAGGGAGTAAAGAGCTCACGCCTGTGACCCTCTTGCGGGGAGGAGCAGACCAGAAAGGTGACTAAATTAACCAGATGATTTATTCCATCCCATACACATTACAGTCAGTACAAATCTGAGAGATCACAGCGTAAGGCTCTCTTTGCCCATGGCTGGCATCCTGGGAGGACCCCATCTGTTTGTCCACCTTTGATCCCCATCTGTGTGTTCCTGAGTCTGTGCATTCCTGGCTCCAGCTCCTGTCTGCCACTGACTCCAGGAGTTCAGCCTTAGCAGTGATGTGTTATGGGCAGACCAGTGCTATAGTAGTTTTATATATATTTGTATATATTTTACACATTTTATTATTTTATTTTTATCATTGCTGTTTCATTAAAGCTATATAGTTTAGTTTCTAAATCGTGAATGCCTCTCCCTTATTGTCCTTCCTTTCCCTTTCTGGAAAGGAAGAGGGGTTAAAAAAGAGCATCTGTCATTTATTTAATTGCTGGCAGTGTTAAACCATGACAGAAGCCAAACAAAGACAATCATCTTTTCTGCTTTTTACAATGCTTTGAACAGTTAGAAGGTGGGTGAGAAGCAAGCACCAGACAGGCACAGACAAAACTTTCCCTGCTTCCTGTATGTATATAAACAATTCGGCTCTGTCTTCAGTTTCATTTTATCTACCCAACATTCACTTCTACAGTCTGGGTAACACCAGACATGCATGCTTGTCACTGCGCCAGTAGACAAGAAATGCAAGTTATCAACATCACTGAAACTCTATACAAGAGGCTGAGCAAGGGCCAGACACTTTTTTTTTTTTCCTGTTCTCTGTTCCAGTTACTGCCTAGGCAGAAATAGCAATTGCAACAAGAGAAAAAAAATACCAAATTGTTATCTATTCCTTTGTAAGTAAAAAATACAAAACCTAAATGCTGTGCCTTGCTCTCTTTCAGAACTGTTAATACTTACTGCTCAAGAGATACACAATATTCTGTGGTTCCTTGTTGAGAATTCACTTTACATATGATTACTTTTTACTATTACTATATCTGATACAGTTCAATGTGACAAGCCAAAGTGCACAGGTATTATACATATAGTTTCAAAACTAGTTTTTAAAGTTTTCTCCATGGTACGCTCAATCTCTTTTTAAAAATATTTTTTAATATGGAACTAAGCCATACTGCAAAGCTTGGGCTCTTAGCTCAGTATATGCACAACAGCAGTTCTAAACCATACTTTTGCATTCACTTTCTGTTTTTCTCATTTGTACTCTACAGTTCACAAAACACAAGCAGAGTGTAAAACAGACTGAACCTCTGTATTTCATGGTCCTCTCTCAATGAACACCTCTAAGTCACTGATCTTTTGACATACCCTATTAAAAAAGGGGCAATGTACTTACCTGTTCTAGAGGACTTTGGAACTGGTCAAAAATAATTCACTAAATATGGCATCACTTACCTCATATGACAAATACAAGATGATGTACACAACCAGTATGAAAGCGAACTCAGTCTATCACACACATGTACTGTTCTTGTAAAACTTGGGAAATGGTAAAAAAAAAACAACAAAAAAAAGTGAAAATGTAGGAAAGTCTCATGCCAGAAGTTCCTTAATACAAGCACTGAAGTTATTATCAAACCCTAGACTGTGAAGAACAGGGTATTATTTGCCCAAACAAGGACTCAAGGAAGTGCTGTAGACAAAAGTGTACTCACAGACACAGTGGTTTTAAAATACCAACCTGAAGTTCATGCTGAGATGTAGTTCTACTTCATGTGTGAGTTTGTGGAGTATGTATGGCTGTAAAACTTCCAAGGCAGCTGGTTGTCAGCCATTTCCTATTAATGATGTTTGGATTGGAGCTTGCTGAAACCCATTTGGTCTGAATACATCTGCTAAAAGTCTTTTCAGAAACCACCATGTAGTATGAAAAACAGAGTAACCACACTTGTAAACAGTTCCAAGTAATAACTACATCTATGATGGAAAGTAAAAAGTCAGAATTAAGGTGAAATAACGCATAAAAATGCAGAGATTTTCAAGCGAAGTGCTACCTTTACTGCTATATACAGCATCAAAAAGAGGTTGTACCTAGAAGTACTTAATGCATCAATGCCTAAGTCCATACCCATCAAAATAAAGAAGATAACATATCATGCCAGTACTTAATACCAGAATTTGAGTCTTAATGCTTCTATTATTCTTCAGTACTCATTTGGCTGAATATTAAAACTAGTGAGCAGTAAAAACATTTTATTTTGATGATACTTAAGACTGTTGTTGCTGCTATGTCAGAAATAACATTTTGAGCTTTCTGCATCTCTTCTGTAGCAATGAGTTTTGCAGCATGTCTGAAACGGGTGTTTGCTCTTCAGCTTGGGGAGGAAGAGTCCTGTGACAATGGTTAACAGATCTAAGTTATGCCATCCACTTTTTGATCAGAATGAGCAACTTCCCTATATTGCACCTTTTAGAGCATACCATCTATGATGTTAAGAAGCAATAATAATATGCCTCTAGGAAGCATTTCTATGCAGATTTTGAACACTGAATTGCCACAAATAAAAATAATAACTGCATGACACTCATAGCACAGCTGCACCCGTTAGATATATTAAATTATGCTAATATAATAAAATGTTGCTTTTCCAGTATATTTGAAAAATAACTTCATACAGTGATAGGGTATGGATCACTCACCAAACACTCTCTAGAAATAGGGTAAAATCACTAAAAGCAGAAGTAAGGATGGACTGCAAAGCCCCAACAGGCTATGACTCAGCTTTCCCACGAAATGACAAGTTAAAGGTGTGGAATGGATTTCATCAGGTATGAAGAATCACTGTAAAATCCACAGGTATCTTACTAACCTTTCAGTACCAGGACACAGGAGAAACATACAACCTTAAGCTTATACTTCACAGAAGTTGGCAGAGTCATTTTTTGCATGGGAAAATATCTCATTTTATTCCTCCAATCATTACATTTTTATTAGCTAAATACATAAAAAAACCTCATTAAGCAATGAAATCTATAGACTCATCATTTAAGCAAAAAAACTTTAGCGAGTGAGGTAAATACTGCTTTTCCATAATTGAAGACAGCTTTTTAAGACAGCACATTACAAACAAAGCAGTTTTTGTCACATACACACCAGGCCTGCTGACATTGGATGGGAAGACCCCGTCCCACAGGGGAAAAAGGGTACTAGGGCAGGAATTAGCTGGAATCATTGATAGGTCTTTAAACTAGGTTGGAAGAGGTGGGGGACAAAGCCAGGCTTACTACAGATGAACCTAGGGGTGGTGTAGTGGTCAGCTCAGCTAGTCAAGCAACTTCTCTGGAGGCCCAGCTTACATGTCGTTGTACAAATGCACACAGCATGGGGAATAAACAGGAGGAATTAGAGATGAGGGTGACCTTGCAGGGATATGATCTTACTTGCATCAGTGAGACCTGTTGGGATGGCTCCTATGACTGGAGCATCAGAATGGAGGGCTATAAACTCTCTAGGAAGGATAGACAGGTGAGATGGGATGGAGGTGTTGCCCTCTATGTCAAAGACCAGCCTGGAGTGCATGGAGCTCTCCCTGGGGATGGATGAGGAACCAACAGAGAGCTTATGGGTTAAAAATCAGGGGAAGAAAGGTAAAGGTGACATCAAGGTTGGGGTTTGCTTCAGGTTGCCTGAGAAGTAGGATAATATAGATGAGGCACTATATGGACAGATAGGAGAAGCTTCACATTCACAAGCCATGGTTCTCATAGGAGACTTCAACCACCCTGACATCTGAAGAACAACTCTGCTAAACGCAAACAATACAGGCGGTTCCTAGAGTGCAAGGATCACAACATCCTCTTCCAAGTAATCAAGGAACCAACAAGGAGAGGTGCTATGCTGGATCTTGTCCTCACTGACAAGGAAGGGCTGGTGAGAGATGTGAAGCTCAAGGGCAGTCTAGATTGTTTTGACTATGAAATGGTGGAGTTCAAGATCCTTAGAGCAGCAAGAAGGGCTCACAGTAAGCTCACTACCCTTGACTTCATAAGGGCAGATTTCAGTCTCCTCAGAAACCTGCTCAAGAGAGTGTCTTGGGATGACATCCTGGAGGGTAGAGGGGCTCATGAAAACTGCCTGATATTTAATCACCTTCTCCAGGCCCAAAAAGGTTACATTCCTACTAAGAGGAAGTCAGGTAGAAAATCCAAGAGGCCAGCATGGATGAGCAAGCAGCTCCTAGAAAAGCTCAAACTGAAAAAGGAAGCATAGAGGAGGTGGCAGCTAGGGCAGGTATCCTGGGAGGATTACAGAGGTTGTCTGAGCAGCTTGGGATCAGGTTAGGAGAGCCGAATCCCTCATAGAACTAAAACTTGCCAGGGATCTTAAGAAAAATAAGAAAAGCTTCTTTAGGTATGTTGGGAGAAAAAGACATCCATGGAGAGTGTAGGCCCTCTCCTGAAGGAAACGGGTGAGGTAGCAACACAGGATATTGAGAAGGCTGAGGTCCTCAGTGACTTCTTTGCTTCAGTCTTCTCTAGCAAGTGCTCCAACCTCAACACAAAGGCCACAGAAGGTGAAAGCAGGGACTGGGAGAATGAATTACCCCCCACCGTAGGTGTAGAGCAGGTTCGTGACCATCTAAAGAACCTGAAGGTGCATAAGTCTATGGGACCTGATGGGATTCACGCATGGGTCTTGAGAGAGGTGGCGGATGAAACTGCTAAGCCTCTGTCCATCGTATTTGAGAGGTCATGGCAGTCTGGTGAGGTTCCTGCCAACTGGAAAAAAGGAACATAGCCCCTATTTTTGAAAAGGGGAAGAAGGAAGACCCAGGGAACAACAGGCCAGTCAGTCTCACCTCTGTGCCTGGGAAGGTCATGGAGCAGATCTTCCTGGAAAGTCTACTAAGGCACGTGGAAAATAAAGAGGTGACTGGTGACAGCCAGCATGGCTTCACTCAGGGCAAGTCATGCCTGACCAGTCTGGTGGCCTTCTAAAACAAGGCTACAGAGATGGTGGATGGTGGCAGAGCAACTGACATCATCTACCTGGATTTGTGCAAGGTGTTTGACACCGTCCCACATGACATCCGGGTCTCCAAACTGACAAGGCACGGATTTGACAGATGGAGCACTCAGTGGATAAGAGATTGGCTGGATGGCCACACCCAGAGAGTTGTGGTCAATGGCTCAATGTCTAAGTGGGGGCAGGTGACAACTGGTATCTCTCAGGAGTAAGCACTGGGACCAGTGCTGTTTAACATCTTTGTTGGAGACATGGACAGTGGGATTGAGTGTATTCTCAGCAAGTTTGCTGATGATACCAAGCTGTGTGGTGACGCTGACACCCAAGAAGGAAGGGACGGCAACCAGAGGGACCTTGACAGGCTGGAGAGGTGGGTCAGTGCCAACCTCATGAAGTTCAACAAGGCCAAGTGCAAGGTCCTGCACCTGGATTGGTGCAACCTCAGGCACAATACAGACTGGGGGAAGAATGGCTGGAGAGCAGTCTTGAGGAGAAGGACTTGGGGGTGGGAGGAGATCAGAAACTTGACGTGAGCCACCAGTGTGTGCCAGAGCCCAGAGAGCTGGCAAGGGAGCTGATTCTGCCCCTCTACTCTGCTCTGGTCAGACTCCACCTGGAATACTGTGTACAGTTCTGGTGCCCTTAGCACAAAAAAGATAGGGAGCTGTTGGAGAGGGTCCAGAGAAGGGCCACCAATATGATCAAAGGTCTAGAGCACCTCTGCTATGAAGACAGGCTGAGACAGTTGGGGCTGTTCAGCCTAGAGAAGAGAAGGCTCCAGGGAGACGTTATAGTGGCCTTCTAGTACTTGAAAGGGGCCTACAGGAAAGCTGGGGAGGGGCTTTTCATCAGAGAACATAGTGGTAGGACAAGGGGTAATGGTTTTAAATTGAAAGAGGGAAGATTTAGGTTAGAAATTAGGAAGAAATTCCTCACTAGAAGGGTGGTGAGGAACCGGAATGGGTTGCCCAGGGAGGCTGCTGATACCCCATCCCTGGAGGTTTTTAAGGCCAGGTTGGCTAAGTTTTTGTGCAACCTGATCTAGTGGTAGGGGTCCCCGATCATGGCAAGGGGGGTGCAACTTGATGATCTTTAAGGTCCCTTCCAACCTTAATGATTCTATGATTCTACACAAATCTCATACCAAGTGCATAACTGTCCATACACATTATTGTTTTATCAGCTGCTATTTACAGCCAAATAATTGTCCACTTCCCTAGCTCTGCAGCCTTTATTCTAAATTACTCACTCTAACAGACAAGCTCAGGCACTGAGGAATTTAGAACATTTAAAAAAAATATTCAGAGTTGCCCTCTCTGACCCTTGTGCAAAAGAGGGCTTGTTTGGCTATGCTATAGCTGCTGCCACAGGAAAACATACTCAGACTGTGCAGTCACCCACCTCGTGGTCTAGCAAAGTTCAGGTTTAATCAATGGTGTTTTGCTTCCCACCTCAGAGCAGGTCTTCCATGCATGCGGTCTTAGCTGGGGACACCAGCATGGCCCTGACACAGAGTGCAGGCTTTATGATGTGTGTTAGAAGACTGAGTCAGCATCCATCACAAACAGAGGCTTCCCCATCCCTCTGGCCACGCACTCCTACACTGTGCCGGCAACTGGCACTGATACTTGCCCCGTGTGCCCACAGTGACCCAGTTCAGGGAGCTCAGTCTGTAATCCCCTCCTGCTTCCATCCTGCGCTTGGGATGGTGCCAGTGCCAGCACAGGAGAAGCAGCAGGAGAATGCAACTCAGTGGGTGAGGAGCAGGATCGTCCCATTCACTGGCCCTCTCATTAGGCTGGTTTAGCCACCCTGTAAAAACACTCGGGCAGGCCAGCACACAAGTAGGGCAGTACTGATCAGGAACTAATACACCCTTAGGAGGGGAAGTAATGTAAAGGTTTGTTTTTAGAGGAACAAAAGGGTCAGCAGAAGTGGACCAGCTTTGTAAAATACAATCTGGAATGGTTTGTTCTCCAGCTACTGTTGCAACTGGCAACAAAATCAGGAAAAGCGATCCTTCTTTTAGGCAGGAATGTAAAGTATATTGTATCAGAAGGCCCTTTCAAATAAAAGGCAATAAGGAAAGATGAGACATAAGGAACTAAGCCATTCCCTGATGTACTTTCCTTTCCCAGGGAATGAACAGCAATTCTGTGCAGATGACCCTGCTCAGCAATAAGAAAATACTGCCAGACAGATGGTGTACCAAAGAAGTCCTAACTCCTGTACCAAAATGTTTGAAGTCTATGCATGTAGGAAAAAAAAATAAATCCCAAAAAAACCCCCTGAACAAACAAAAAACTCTCAAACCTCCCCCAAAGAAAAAAGATTAATAAAACAGAGACAAGGTAGAATTTCCATCTCTGGAATTACATCTGCATCATCTTAATTAAAGGTAACAGAAGCCAAGTGTCCCAAAAAAGGATCAGAGTCAGCAAGAAGAAAGGTATCAAAACAAAGCTAAAAATTCATTACCATCCAAGACTCCTACGTACTGTTTTTTCTTAGGAAATAATAAACTGCCAGTTCTGTTGATTGCACTGAGTTCCTGGCCACAAAGCTGTAAGATCCAAGTAAAATTCCCACTATTATTTTCCTTAGTGGATAAAGAGGAAAAAGTTCACACTCTAATCTGAATTAAACATGTCAGAATTATTTATTTGTAAATCAGGTGAGAACAAAACACAATAAAATCAATTAACATAAAAGTTAGCTTCATGTAGTAATACCTACATAGCTAAGTAAACTAAACACAGTAGCTTATGCACGCACCGTGCTGTATACGCTTTATACACATCACACAGAGTGCATATGATTTTACATTGTAAGCATTAGTTTAGTGCTGTTTAGAAATACAGGATTACAAAGGACCATCTAAGCACTTAAGTCCAATCCTCTTAGGCTGCAGATAACTCTGCAACAGTTAATGAGACTAAAAATTTAAAAAAACAGAGAAAGAAGGAAGTAGAAGAGAGACTGTTTCTCTATAATCACAAGACTGTTGAAAGTCACCAAAGACTCCAGAAAAATGAACACACTTTCTCTGCCCCATAGAAGCAACAACTCCAAAGCACCACAGCTTCAACAGACTCCATGACCTGGGGAAAATATTGCTCTGCTATCAGTTCTCGTGGCACATGCACAGGTACTCTGAGCACTTCTACCGGCACACACTTCCCCAGTACCTCAAGTTGTAAAATTACTACTTACTGATTCTTGAGAGAAAACTGAGGAAAGGGACAAGAGTCCAGAAGTCACTTTACATACCAGACAGAAAGTAGGGCTCCTCAAGTAACTTGTGAAAACTTAGAAACACAGTCGTAATTGCTCACAAATAAATTTACAGTGAAAATAAAATATTTCCAGTATACCAATTCAGTTACAGGCTAACTTGGAATCCTGTTCAAGCAAGAAGCACACAGGCAGAACGCTACTGCCCAAAGCAAATTTCTCCCTTTCCAAAGGCTCATGCCTCTGGATAGTTCAGCAGAAAACTCAATTAAACTATACCTTTCAATCAGGTTGTACACACAGTTATAATTTACACTGACCATGAACTCTTCAAAGCTTCAGATATGTTTTACGCTTATCTTTGTGACCATCCAGTAAGAGATAGTTTTTCCTCGTGTTAACATACAGGCAAGATCATTCTAAGCTTCCTCAGAAACAGTCTTGCACCTGCAGGTAGACAGTACTGGGGAAGACTCAATCTAGTACAGAGTGGTACACCAGTGCACTGTGAGGCCCCTGCTGCTCATGGTCAATGCACGCACATGGTCTGGGCAGCCCTGCAATGGCTCAGCAGTATTGCCTCTTGAAGTGGAAACTGCCTGTCACATTTGCTTGTGTAATTAGGAAGGAATAAGCGAAGGAAAAAACCAAACATCAAAACCAAGAGTATAAGTCTGCAGACCATCACATGGGTTACTCAGTGTAGTGTTTTACAGCAATCCTAAACCATGTGAACTATTGTGGATTTGAGTGAAAGCACCTACTACAAGACATCCTCCTCAACATCAATGTCTGCCAGTACCAAAAAGCCCCAACTAAATCCAACACACTAAGAATATGATGCCTTTAGTACAGAAGGACAACATATTCAAGGATGACAACGTGCACAGAAACTTTGAAAGACAGAACTAAAAGTGAGCTAAAATACCTACAATGAGTTGTATCCTTACCAGCTTCCTCCTTCCCCACCACACCATCCCTTCCTTTAATTTTACATGCTCAATTTACAAGCTCAGTCTTGATAAAATTTAGGTTCCCTTTCACATCAGCTTAACTTCAAAGTCAAATCCCAAAGTTCACTCTCCTGGAGGCAAGCAGCCTTTCAATTTCTAGCCTACACATTCATCTGTGAACACTGTAAATGTAATTCTAGTTTCAAGTTAATTTTTTTTTGTGTTCTTCCAGTATTTAAAAATCATACACCCCCAAGCTTTGTGGTGCAAGGCTAAATGTGCCAAAGTCTTAAGTCTTCTCTCTTAAAAAATTTCCCACAGCTCCACCACCCTAGAGTTTCTTCTTCACTTTAGGACAGAACAGCAATGGAGGTACGAGAGCTGTGAGTATCATTTAAAGGATATAGCAACATATTGCACAAGGGTATCAGGAGACCCCTGTTCCTAAAATTAATCTCTGGTATTAGCCTGTTTCATAACTGCACCAAAACCAACAGGAATGTCACTCACCAACTAACCATGCAGCTTCCATTCTTGCTGTGTTACCCCCTAAGGAATGAGATCTCAGAGTTTAACATTACTTTTATCAAACTCCTTGGCACAGGCCCTTGTACCCTGTTCTACTAAACTTCACATCATTTATGTTACTCCAAAATTCACCGCATAACTAAGACATGAAACAAAATAGTTCAGGTTTGAAGATCTATAGGCTTTGTCCACATTTCTCTCAGGTTTCACCTAACTCAGAAATTAATTAGTGATGGCTAAGTAGGATCTACTATACTGCATGGTAAGTCAACAAACTTTTTTCAAGTTTGTTGGATAATCCTTCTTTGCATCATGTATCCTCCTGCAATGTGGTCAAAATACAGTTTGAGAAATAAGTATTATTTGAGATGGAGCTCCTGTGCAAGCCAGTATCATCTGGGAAACAGAAACTACCGAGCCGGGTCTTTAACTAGCTCATTTCCTTGGAATATAAAATTGTGCCAACAATTTGCACAGGTTTTTGAACCAAGCTAGTTAAAAACACAACACCTGGCCATCAAGCCTCCCTGTGGAAACATGCAATTTCCCTCAAGAACTGATACAGTTTCGAATATGTGTGACCAATTGCAACAACTATTCATCGCGGTTACTGCAGAACCACTGCACCATCTATCCCTCTCCCAGTTTCCACCCACAGATCGAACTTGAGGTAGATTTCTGGAGGCAGTCATAACTTGACAAAGGCTGAGATTTCACACTGCTTTCAGCTGATCTGAGTGTGTACTGCTGCCATAAGCTAAATACAAAGTGTTTTTTGCTCCCTTGACAGAATGACTGCATTAAAAAAAACCCAACATAACAAGCAAATACCGCCCCCCCAAAAAAAAACCCCACAAACAACTGCACAAAGCAAAGTGATAACTGCTCCTTTCCAGTACCAATAGAATGGACTGAGATGGCACACAGCTCTCATGAAAATACAGCCTCTCTTTTACTAAGCTAAAGGGAAATGTATGTTCTGCACATACAGCTCCAGTAGAGGAAGTGACACACGCAAACATCTGTAAAGAGAGATAACCTCAAGAAAAAAGCAGAACACCAAAGGAAAATCACAAACACAGAAAGCCAAAAAAGCAAAGCCCAGTGTCAGAATGAAAGTTTCAGCACACCTCTAGTCTTACCAGCTTCAGTACTGATCGAGCCTCACTGAGGCTGGCTAGGAAAGAAATCAAAGACTAGCACTTTTATCTGCTTCCCGATGAGTTTAGATTTACAGATATTTGTGCATTTAAACTGCAGGCACAGAATAATCAGCAAGTTCTAGTTTTAATCACACTTAATTTTAAAAGAACTACAAAGCAGGCATTGTTCTTCCCCTGAGCAAAAAATTAACTAAGCAGGACCAAGCAGTTATACCCAAAAAAACATCTGCCACTCTTACACTTTTCATGTAGCAAACCTCTCAGAACATAAGGCAATAATTGTCACCAGTACTACTTGTACAGTGAGTCTCATGCAGCCTCTGCCATCAGCATCTCACAGGTTATTAAAGGAAATATTTTGAGGCATGGCTGGGAGGCAAAGTGACTTGAGGCACAGACGAGTAGTTCCTCCTAACAAACTTCCAGTTACAAGACCTTTTTCAGTACCCATGCAACCACACAACTAAGACTTGCACACAAACGTAGAATAATAATTAACTTCTGTGAGAAGCTGACAATACATTTATGCTGTTCACAAACAGCACAGAAAGGGTTCTTTGCTGTTTCTGAATGCCAAAATTTCCAACTCAAAAAAAAAAAAAGCAGCACACTAATACACCAATCAAGCAGATTTTCTGCTCAAACAGCAGCTTTGGGGCCAGTGTCTTCAGGGTTCCTTTCCAGGCCCTTGTCCCTGAAAAACTACAATAGTCCACTCAATTTATTGTAATTAATTATCATGTTCTACTGGAATTTGTATACATACAGTTATAGAAGGAGTGAATACCACACTGGCAGTATTTATCATTGTGCCTGTATGAATAACACAGGAAACTGTACCATGGAGGTTTGCACTTTCTGATCTTCAGTACTTAACCATTTTACTTCTGTATGAAAGGTTAATGTGTCTTCTAAAGGAGCTATGGAGATGACTTCATAGCAAGAAAAAACAAGAAAGCAAACCCCACAAATTTCAGTGTATCATTTGACATTTTTATACCTTACATGCAATATTTTCTGCCTTACTACACCATCTATCACATTGCTCCTTTCCCCTATATGACTTTATAATCTGGTAATTAATAGGAAAAAATATTTCACTATAGTATTATTAAAGACTGTTGGCATAGTTTTAAATGTGACTCTTTCAAAAGGAATTAACACCTAAAGGAATTTCATATCCTATACACCTACTAACAAAGTCTGACAACACTCACACAATTTTAGCAAACTGGCTCGTTCTCAAGATCAGTTTAGGTTGTCAAGCCTGAAAATTGCAGTAAAGGTAAAATTCTAATTACCATTCATGTATTTTTTGTTTGGTATTTTTGCTTTCTTCTCAACAAAAAAGTAGTTTACTTACAGTTACAGTGTGTGGACAGATGACAGCCTTCACAGCTTTAAAAAGCACCATTTCTGAAAACTAATATATGAATAGGCAAAAATACATACACGCATACGCATATATGTATGTATGCTCTGCCTACATATTCATACTCCCTGCTTGTTACAGTTTACAATGTCCAGAAAAAAACAACTCCAACCAATGAAAAAAACAGAATCACAGATTGTTATGGGTTGGAAGGGACCTCGATCGATTCTCTAGTCCAACTCCCCTGCCAGAGCAGGATCCCCTAGAGTAGGTTACACAGGAACGCATCCAGGCACGTTTGGAAAGTCTCCAGGGACAAGACTCCACAACCTCTCTGGGCAGCCTGTCCCAGTGCTCTGTCACACTCATAGTGAAAAACTTTTTCCTTATGCTTATGTGAAACCTCCTATGCTCCAGCTTGCATTCATTGCTCTTTATCCTATCATTGGACATCAATGAGAAGAGCTTGGCTCTGTCCTCCTGACACTCGCCCTTTACACATTTGTAAACATTGATGAGGTCACCCCTCAGCTAAGGAGACCCAGCTCCCTCAGCCTTTCCTCATAAGGGAGATGTTCCACTCCTTTAATCATCTCTGTGGCTCTGCACTGGACTCTTTCAAGCAGTTCCCTGTCCTTCTTGAACTGAGGGACCCAGAACTGGACACCATACTCCAGATGTGGCCTCACCAAGGCAGGATAGAGGGGGAGGAGAACCTCCCTTGACCTACTAACCACATCCTTTCTAATACACCCCAGGATGCCATTGGCCCTCTTGGCCACAAGGGCACATTGCTGGCTCATGGTCATCCTCCTATCTACCAGGACCCCCAGGTCCCTTTCTCCTAAACTGCTCCCTGACAGGTCAGTCCTCAACCTGTACTGGTACATGTGGTTGCTCTTCCCCACATGCAAGACTCTACGTTTGCCCTTGTTGAATTTCATTAGATTTCTCCCTGCCCAACTCTCCAGCCTGTCCAGGTCTCACTGAATGGCTGCACAGCCTTCTAGTGTGTCAGCCATCCCTCTCAGTTTTGTGTCATCAGCAAACTTTATGTCAATGCACTCTGTCCCCTCATCCAGGTAACTGATGAATATATTGAATAGTACTGGTCTCAGTACCAGTACCTAAGGGACTCCACTGGATACAGGCCCCCAAGTAGATTCTGTTCCATGGACCACAACTCTTTCACTTCTTTGCTTCAACCAGTCACAATCCACCTGACAACCTTATCATCCAGACCACACTTCCTCAGTTGAGCTGCCAGGATGCTGCGGGAAACTGCGTCAAATACTTTACTGAAATCAAGATAAACCGCATCCGCTGCCCTACCATCATCTATCCGCCTGGTTATGTCCTCATAAAAGGCTATCAGGTTTGGTTAAACATGATGGCAAAACCATGTTGACTGCTCCTAATGACCTTTTTATGCCTGCTACGCCTAGAGACAGAGCTAAGGACTTCCATGACCTTTAAAGGGATGGGGCTGAGGCTCACTGGTCTGTAACTTATCCAGGTCCTCCTTCTCGCCCTTTTTAAAGATTCAAGTGACATTTGCTATCCTCTCACATAAAGAGCAACTCCACCACTTCACCTTTTTGACCTGTCTTTCCTAAAAAGGACACAGCCATCCATGACCACATTCCAATCATGTGAGGTGTCCCACCATATCTCTGTAATTGCCACCAGATCATAACCCCTTGATCGCACACAGATTTCTAACTCCTCCAGTTAATTCCCCATGCTGCGTGCACTGGTGTAGAGGCATTTCAGGGAGCAAGCTGAGCATGCACATTCCACCTCAGGGGGAGTGGAAGGCCTTCTGGTCTTCGTTAATACTAGAACATTGCTCCAGTGGTGCAAACCCAGCTACAACCTCATGCCCCTCCGAACCTAGTTTAAAGCTCTGTGAATGAGCCCTGCTAATTCTTGTCCTAGAACTCTTTTCCCCCTGCAAGATAAGTCTTTCCCACGTATTATCATCAGGACCCATGTCTTACAAAACCAACCATGATTGAAAAAGCCAAAGCCCTGCCTGCAGCACCAGTCTCAGAGCCAGGTATTTACTGACTGGATCCTTCTATTCCACCCCATGTCATTGTCAACAACTGGAAGGAAGGAAGAGAAAATAATTTGCACCCCACAGTCTTTCACCAACCATCCCAAGGCCTTGAAGTGTCTCTTTATTCCCCTCAGACTACAGGATGCAGCTCACCTCCCACCTGTCTGGAAGATCAGTAGTGGGTAATAGCTTGACTACTGCATCAGGTTGGGGAGTTTTTTAGTGATATTCCCGATTCAGGCTTCAGGAAGACTATAGACTTCCCTAAGATGAGGGTCAACCCAGCATATCGAGGCCTCTGTTCCTTCACGACATTCAACATGCAAGAGATAGAAGAACATTTTTCAGATTGTAAATAGATACTTGCACCACAACTCCCTGTTCTCGCTTATCAGCATCTTCAGCATGTTATCCTACACATTTTTCTCTCACAACTGATAAAGCAATTAGATACCTTAGATAGTAGGGTTAGGTTACTGCCCTTCAATGTTAGCATCTCTGCTTAGTGAGCTACCAAGCAGAAACAGATTCGTTTCAAAAACTAGATTCATCATAGCTTTTGTTCAACAAGTCGCAAGTGCTTCCCTAGAGACCAACAGGTCCAAACAAGCTTTAAGTTTAAAATTGTTAGATGCATTTTCCTAGTTTTTGAATAAACAAGAATCTAAGAACTGCAAACCACACTGCAACGCAAATACCATCCTTCATTTCCAGAACACTATGTCAACACTCCATCACTTCCAGGAAGCACATGAAGGTTTACAGAAAAAAATAAACCAAACACAAAGAGGGGTGTAAGGGATGAAGAAAGACTAAGCTCTTTTTAAGGCCAGGTACTAAATTTCTTCAATTCACATAGAAAGACACCATAAGTATCTATACTAAAGCTTTGTTTGGGTACTTCTGCCACTAATTATTTAAGCAATGTGCGTATTCTCATAGTACTGTAGTGACTCCCATGTAAAGCCAGGCTTGAAGGGTAAAAAAATATTTTTCTTAGTTTGATCTGGTTTCAAGGTCTTTACTTGCGTGCTCACCATGGTGAGGCTTATAATACTGATGGAAATTGAATTCCTGTCTTTTGGGTGGATTAATGCAAAAGCTTTGCAGCTGGGTATTCAAAATGCGTAGTCACACCACCTGCAACTGCAGGCAGAATCAAAATGAACAAAATAGCTTTAGTAAATTAGTACTCTTTCATTATAATCTCTACTGCCTCTTGAAATTTCACGGTTAGATGATTATTTAACACATCTGTAGGTAGTCTGCATCTGAAAAATGCAAGTAACAAATTTATAAGACAGATAAAAAGTGTATGCAATGCAAGATACCCTAGATCATCAGCCCAATTGTATTACACATTCTGTACTAAAGACAACATTCGATCCACAAATCTCACAAGACTGTTTGGTACAAAAGCTTCAGATAAACCAACCTGAACAGTTCTGAACATGTTGGAAGAAATCCGATACGGGCAAGTATTTGTCAGTATTCACAATCCCTATGTCTTTTTTTCTTATTTTCCCCAGGCATAAATTGAAACAAACCAAAGAATGGAATAAAACTCAAACATTTTGGTAAAACAATGAGGACCGTTTGTTACTTTTTCTGCAAAGACGCTGTGAGACACCAGAAAACTAGAAATTGCATTTTTTTCAGCCCAGGCATGTCCCACCTCGTTGTTTCCAACAAAAAGCAATATTTAAAGCAATACATTGAAGCAATATTTGAAAGTCCTTTATTAGTTTTAATAAAAAATTTCATTTAAGCAACCTATTTACTTTCTTCAAGACACCTTTCTTAGATCAGTTTCTTATTAAAATGATTTTTTATTGTAGTTATGGTATTATACAGTATTATAACGCAATAAAGACTGCTAAATAACTTAGAAGGGAAAGCAGGGATGACTATTAAAATTTCTGAATATTTTCATCTTCACTGATCTTTCTCAAAAGCCAAGCTGGCCTCGGAACTTTAGGATCTGTTAATTCAAATGCAACTTTGTCAATAAAAGCTGATCTGCTCATTCATTCACTGTTTGCTACTTGACTGCAGCTAAGTAAGACGAAATAAAATAATTTTTCCCTAAAAAGCTGAAAAACAGGTTGATTTTGCAAAAATGGAACCACTCATCATTGCATAGCTCAATTATTAAATCACAATTGGTTCCCAAATGAACACAAGAAATTTTAAAGTCAAGGGGTTTTTTTAACTTACACTGCTTTCCAAGTTTAGACCCCCAGGGTTGAAATTTGCAACCACATTTATATGCAAACATGACGGCAAGAAACCTACCTAAGGGGTAAAGGAGGAATGGAAAGCTGTGGAATTTATATGAGAGTGTTTCAAGCAACCCTAGAAATTTAAGTTTAAAAAGAAGTTAAAAACACCAGTGTACAAAATCTTAAAATAACTCTCCTGAGATTTGCTTACTCTTAAGGCTTTATGGTGATACTTTGCAGTGGAATAATTCTGGTTTCTCAAAGTGATGCTGAAGTGAAAGCTTTGGCCCTTTTAAATAACATTCCATTTTTAAAGCAAAAGCCCTGTCAAACATTTCACAGTATTTTACCATCCACCAGTATTTTCCCACAAAAGTAGATCAAATTAATGATGTTTTTAGTTTTCTTTACTTTTTTCAAAGAAAAGCAAGAGTAGAGTTTACAATTCTTTTAAATTATTGAAATACTGTAAGTTTAGACTGCATGCCAAGCTTATATAGCATTAAGATGAGTAAGAACAACCTCAGTACTGTAGTATCTTTTCTGTAATTGGTCATAGGAATATATTAATTTTTTACTGAACTCAATTTATCTAATATTCTATCAATTTGGAAAACTTTTTTTATTATTATAACATTATTCACTGTTTACACTTCCCTGTACTGTAAAAATGAAAATGTTCACTGCTGTTTTGGAGCAAACATGTGACTTCCGGAGCATGTATTTTTTGAAAACCCCCCATTTATTTAACCATTTCTTATGCATAAATACGTGCCAGAGACAAAAGTTATGTTGACACTCTTAAAAAAATAATACAAGAGGTTAGATAAACCTTAGCACTTCTGGAACGAGCATACTGACATCATCTTTCCTCAAAGAACCTTAAGAAAACGTAACAGATAATATCTAGATCTGAGTTTTTATTTTCTTCTGTGAAGTTAACTATCCCTCAGTGTATGCATGCACAAGTATAGTTTTACTTTTAATAGTCCAGAAACCTAAACTTGAATTTCTGAACACTTCTTGTGTTCTTGCCGAAGAGAACGGAAATCCAGACAAAAAGTTTTATGTGTCCAAACAAAATGTTCAGACCACACAACCTAAACATATAGTTTAGCAGGATAACATGTCTAACAAGATACCCAGTAAGTTAGTATGACATCGCTGTCAAAAACAGTCTGCCACTCTACATGTATGAAAAATCCAACCCAGAACACTACATGAAAATCAAAGTATGCATTCATCCTGTACCTGTACAAGTCATGGCAACAAGCATGTACATAAAAGGGGTGACATTTATTTAAAATACAGTAAAATTAACTTTCTGATAACATAGCGGCTGTTTTGTTTGCCTGGTTATGCTTTTTTCAATAAACAGTGCTGAATCTTTAAGTTCCTGCCTATGCCAACACTTGCCATTACTGGACCCTTCACTGGAAAGGTACACAGAAGATGTGAGATCATATGCCCCACATACACTGCCCTGCAGTATTTAATCCTAAGCTTTGAAATCTATGAGGTGAACACTAGAAAAGGGTTCTGCCATGGTGGTATGCTGAAATGCCATCAGAACCCCTCCCAGAGAAGGGGGAAGGAAGCTGAAAGCACATAACACAAAGCAGTGTGCAAACTAAAAGTTTTAAAATATACAAAGCACTGAAAAAACACAGCATGACTAATATCTTGCTCTTTTTACACAAACAGCATGGCAAGTGGAGATGGATCACAACACAGCATTCCGGAGCTACGGCTCAAGCAGAGTGCTTCATCTGCAGTGCTCGGCTACGTAAACCCCTGATCTGACTTCCAGCTCCAACAGCGATACTCAGAGTGATCTTCGCCGCAGTAATGTTGATGAATTACAGTTTCTCTCACTTCTTTAATAATATTACTAAAGCAAAACGGACATGCAATAAAAAGGGAGCCCTTCACTACCAGCACAATGCAACCTTCTGTCCTACAACCCCCCCACCCACTCGGTGCTCCAGGCTGCCCCCCGGGCCCGAAGGGACGCACCCCAATGCTCCGCACGGCTCCCCGATGGGCGCCAGACGGGAAGGTACCCAGGAGGAACCGCAGAGACCACCATCCCATCCCATCGCACGCGTACTGAAAATTCAAGCACGCCCTAGCTTAAAACCCAGCTCCCTTTCCAGTCTCCGGGCATCTCAGAAGGGGTGGAAAGGCAAGGCGGGAGCATTCCAAGCGGCAGGCATCGCGACTGCCCTCGCCCCTGGCTCAGC
>NW_009952160.1:380838-422380 GCF_000747805.2 Chaetura pelagica
GGCAGGTGTTTGTCGTTGCAGAGCGACGATAATGAGCGTTTTTAAAATGCGAAATATGTTAAATTGTTTCTGCAGACTGTTGCACCTTTTGTTTGTTAGTGTTTCCTGTTTCCCGTGTGTGCTGCTTCTCTAGTTCAGCTTTCCCAGCGCATGATGTTTTCTGTAGTGTGTTGGTCCCACGCCAAGTTGGAACTTCCAGCTCCAGCTTACGTTTCAGAATCGAGTGTTTTCCTAGTTGCTCTATTTTGCTCTCACCCATGTTGTTCAGCCTTGAGTGAGTACGTGATGCCAGGTAACTGAACAGCTTTTAGCTTCCATCTGAACTCGAGATGTATCAGGAAGAGAACTGCTCGTCTAAAGTGAAAAAAGTTCACTGTAGTCACAATTTTACACTTACTTACCCAAGCTCTAGAGGGGGAGCCTGGCCTTCTCCAGGAGGAGAGCAACAAGCTTAGAAGCCTTGATATTGTCTGAGGGAGCCACAGGGTGACCTTGGGCAAGTGTCAGAAATTTTTTGCCTCTATTGATGTTATCTGTAAAATGAAGGGAGGGCGTTTGAATGGATCGCTGGATGTGAAGTTATATAAAGCTATCTTCAAAGAGGGCATCATGCTGGTGTCTCCTCAGACAGAGTTACACTCAGAACGATGCACCCCTCGCTGATTTACAGCCAGACATGCAGGAGTACCATGCTCTGCCTTATCTTTAGCCCATCTTCTATATATTTATTTCCAACAGATTTTTTAAGTCATGACTCACACTTTAGGATGCTGGATTTTCATCACAGCTCAAGGTTTTTAACAAAGACTGGATACAGTTTCCAAAAGTGCATTTTGTTTAGAGATTCTTCCTTTGCTGTGAGCCAGCCTGTGAAATGTGCAGTGCTCTAACCTTTGTTGATCTTCAGATGTTTTTTTAATTCTTTGCTTCTGGACTTTACTATGGTCCTGAGCTCGTACAAGAGGAAGATTCGTTTTAGCTTGTATGTATTTTGTATTGCAAGCGCTGTGCAGTATTACACAGTTGAGTATTACTCCTTATGACCCAGCCCTGTTTTAACTGAAGCAATTGAAATTTCAGTATTGATTCAACAGCTGGTGTACTTTGGAATCAATACACCTTAATTGAGATAATTACCAATCTGCATAGGATCAACAGCAAAATGCATTTCTTAAAATGTTTCTCTTTTCTGTTCAAGATTATAATGGTATCCAAAGGGGGAAATCTTGCTCCTGTTGCCTGTCCATCTAGGTCTGGCATGCCTGAATTCTGTTGTTGAGGCCCCTCAGTGGACCTGAGAGTGATGTTTGCATCTTCTTGTGGCAGCTGCAACAGCTCATGTCATGTGCAAGAGGAAGAGTCATGCTCTGCTTGAATGAGAACAGCCACAGCATCATGTCCATGCCATGGTATACTCAAGGACAAAGCACAACATTTACCAGCAGAAATGCTGTTCCTGTTTCTTCAGATAAATACCCAACAGATTGTGCTTGATGCAGTCCACTTTGAAAGGGTTTGCCTATTCCTGGTGGCATTGTCTTGCAGTCTGGGAACACTTAATCTAGGTGAAAATCCAGTCCCTATGCTTGCAAAGTGCTCATTGACTTCCATGAGATTGATACTGGATTGCACATGTAGTGAATGGAAAAAATAATTTTAAATCCTGTAAAATGTAATTCAGCAATTGTGATTGTTGTTTACACTTACATGTTTAATAGCATATTGGATGAACCCCCAGTTAATAAACTCAGTAGCAAAATCTCCATGATTCACTGTTCCATGATTTCAAGCCAATGTGTACTTTTTGTTTATTATAATGTAACAGAAAATAAAGTGAGATTAACCCCTTACTTATACCATTGTAAATTAGGAGTGATGATTCATGCCAGTAAGATTCTTTCGGTGTGAAAGAGGATCAGGAGCAAGATTAATAATAGTAAATGTGTTTTCAAATGAGTCGTTTGTGCCTGCCAGCTTACAGCATCAAGTGGTTCATGTATATTTTGCTATGTTGAAAAAAAAAGTGGTTTGTTTCTTAACAAATATTACAAGAATTCAAACTTGCAGAGAGCATCTGTGTCTACGGGCAGTATTAACTGAAGGGAAAGTGACAGTATTTCTGCAAACCAAGTGATTTATAGCACTCTTCAGCCACTGTGCTGCTGAATCTACACAGCCATTTTTACAAAAAGTTAATAGAAAAGAAGGCATATTAAGTGCATTGTTCCAGGATAAATCTTTAAAGATCACTGTGTGTTTCTGTCATCAAGGGGAGATGCTTCCTGTTTTGCTGGGACAGAATTATGAAATAATTTTTATCTTCAGATAAACTGTAGTTTTGAGAGGCTGTAGCATCCAATTCTCTGAGAACAAAAGAGATGAGGGGTTTTTTTGTTTTGGTTTGGTTCGGTTTGGTTTTTTTGTTTATACCCAGCTGTGGTATGTGTGTTTCCATAGTGAACAAGGTTGAGGGCAGTTTTGAACCATACAGGTGCAGTGGGCTAGAAGAGGCAGCTGACCCAAGCTGGCCTAACCAAGTATTCCACACCATAAATGTTATTCTCACTGTGTATCAGGAGGCTTGTGGGGAAGGTTTCTTCTCTTTCTGTTGTCTGGCTTCTGAAGCCAACTCCTGTGCGTGCTGTGACCATGGTGTTTCCTGCTGGAGCTCTCGTGCTGGCAGTGCTGAGCATTCGGCCTGCGCTGCTAGAAGCACACAGCTCGTGACTATGACCTGGAGCTGAGCATACCTTTGTGTTTTATATTTGTATTGGGCTTAATTGTAGCTCATTACTATTATTCTAGTAAATCCGTTTCAATTCAACCCACAGGTTTCCTTTCCTGATTCTCCTTCCTGGGTGGGGCTGGGTGACAGAACAACTGTGCAAACCACAACAATCTCTCTCTCAACTGTGTCTCTCCTGGAGGACAATGCAGTCATCTGGAACAGCCAGCACAACTTCAGGAGGGGAAAGTCCTGCTTGTCAAACTTAATTGCTTTTTATGACAAGGCAACCCACCTAGTTGGCTAAGGGAAGCCAGTGTATGTAGTATTTCTGGACTTTGGCAAGACTTTTGATACTGTCTGTCACAAGATTCTCTTGGACAAAACGTGCAGCACGCAGCTGGACAAACGTACCGTATGACAGGTGAGCAACTGGCCTGCAGGTCGAGCAAAAGGAGTGAGAGTGAATGGGGTCACATCAGGCTGGCAACCAGTCACTAGTGGGGTCCTGCAGGGCTCCATCCTAGGCCAGTCCTCTTCAACATCTTCATCAAGGACTTGGGTGCAGGACTCGAAGGCATTCTAAGCAAGTTTGCTGATGCTGCAAAACCAGGAGGAGCTGTTGACTCCCTCGAGGGCAGGCAGGCCCTGCAGAGAGACCTTGACATGTTAGAGAGATGGGCACTCACCAACCACATGAAGTTTAACAAGGGCAAGTGCCAGATTCTGCACCTGGGACGGGGCAACCCTGGTGGTAAGTACAGACCAGGGAACAAGTGGCTGGAGAGCAGCGTGGCAGAGAGGGACCTGGGGGTCCTGGTTGATGGCAAAGGGAGTCTGAGCCAGCAGTGTGCCCTGGCAGCCAGGAGGGCCAACTGTGTCCTGGGGTGCATCAAGCACAGCACTGCCAGCTGAGCAAGGGAGGGGATTGAGGCCTAACCTTGAGTACTGCATGTAGTTTTGGGCACCACAATATAAAAAGGATGTCAAGCTATAGGAGAGCATCCAAAGGAGAACCACAAGGATGGTGAAAGGTCTGGAAGGGATGATTTATGAGGAGCAGCTGAGGTTGCTTGGATTATTCAGCTTGGAGAAGAGGATGCTGAGGGATGACCTCACTGCAGTCTATGGCTTCCTCATGAGGGGAAGAGACAGGGCAAGTACTGGTCTCTTGACTCCTGTGACCAATGACAGGACTTGGGGAAATGGCAGAAAGCTGAATCAGGGGAGGTTTACGTTAGGTATGAGGAAAGGTTTTTTCACCAAGAGGGTGGTTGAGCACTGGAATCAGCTCCCTAGGGAAGTGGTCACAGCACCAAGCCTGCCTGAGTTCAAGAAGCATTTTGATGATGCTCTCAGACATATGATGTGATTCTTGGGATACCCTATGTAAAGACAGCAGTTGGATTTGATGATCCCGATAGGTCCCTTCCAACTCATCATATTCTGTGCTTCTGTGGTTCTGTGTCGTTCTCCTAATAATGTAAGATACTAATTACAGCAAAGAATGCAAATTACTTAGGCTGGATATTATTTCTTCTGCGTATCGCTTTCATTTTAAGAGATCGGCAAGCATTTTTGACGTGACTATAAAAGCAATTTCCTGCAGTGTGTGCGATGTTCCTCAGTGCTCATACATAGCTTTTACATCCCTATCTTAACTTCTCACAAGGCAAACTAGTTACTGAAAGTTGCTCAGGGATTACACCAAAAATGGGAGGGTGACTCAAAACCACTCAGTTTTGGTAAAGTCAAGGCATTTTTTTCTACAAAGGGAGCTCCAGATGTGCCAGCGACTTTTGTGATTAGGCCTCGCATACCTCAGAAAGTAGGTTGAATCCTTTCATTCCTTTGACAAATGCCTGAAGCTGCTGATAAAGAAGGCGAGATCTGAAGCTTCACAATACAATACTTTAGCACCATAACTAGACTCAACTAAGTAGTACAGAGTAAGTTTTCCAGGCTGGAAAAAACAATTCCTTAGCATTTCAAACAAAAACCAAAACACTATTTTGTTAAAAACTGCTAAAATTCATTTAATTGCTGTGTTTTGGAAGCTACACAGAAGTCAAGTTCATAGAAAATTACCAGTATTACTCTTCTAAAAGCATCAGATTGGTACCTTTTACAGTCTCTAGGTATTTATGTCAAGTCCTCATAAAAACAGGTGTTTCATTTCCCAAGACAGTTACAGCTCATCTAGGATGTGCTAATTCATGTGTTTATTTGTCAGAGACCCATATCATGTATATCCCCCAAAAAAGCCTCCATTTGGTGAGGTAATTAATTGAATGCTTGACTTGGACCATCAAACAGCAGATTATCTGAACTACTTGAGGCCTTAAATACATATATTTCAGCGTCTCCCTAAACCAAAGCCCAAACCCACTCACAGGCAAAGCAATTCTGGAGTTTGGGTTACAAAGCTGTATGCCATTCCTTCCATGATGGTGTCCTTGCAGGGCAGCTCTTCTCCACTGGAAAAGTTGTTGACAGAAAAAGGAGGATTCATGTCTATGGTGGGTGGGTCTGTCCCTGAAGCTGAACTATGATTATGAAAGCTTCTGACAAATGACCTAAGAATAACTGCTAACCACAATCAGAACCAAATAGCAATTACACCTCTTTGACTTAGATTTCCTATAACTATTATCCCATGTAGATTTAGCCTTTGTGTTACTGTGTATTTATTTAATAGAAGACAAATTGCAACTGATTAAATTTTTGGCAGAACCATTTCTTTCTGAAAAGACAGTTTATTCCAAGTCAAAACATTTTGACAAAGATTTTGTTAACATGTAATTTCAGTAAGGTTAGGGTGTAATTTTTTATGTTTAGTTAAAATAGTACTTTTAATAGTATCATATATCTTTATGTTGCATACAGCATTACATATTCCATGAGACAAAATACATATTCTAAAGTAGCATGAGAAAGTCTTTTGGATTTTTTGTTTTTTAATTCTGGACTCAAAGAACGTGATTTCCTACAAAACCAAAACCAATCCAATATGTAACAGCATGTCTTGTAAATTTTCTTCAGTCATACCACAGAATATTCCAAACATACACTTGAAAGAAGAAATTGAAAAAGCACTTGCTAGAAGCCCTGGCCTTATTTGTACAGTATATTGCACTATAAACCTTGAACTTGACTGACATCTCACTATTATGAAATGCATGTTTAATTACAATAATAATTTATAACATTTACTATCATAAAACGATGGGCTTTGCATCAGCTGTTTGCACAATATGCACTAGAATAATTGCCGCTGAAATGTAAAAGTTCAACAGAGCTATCAGTAGTATATGATACCATGAAAACATTTACTAAGATCAGTAAGCTTCCAGAGATAATGAATGATGGGATGAGGCAGCACTTGCTGTCCTGTCTGTATGTCTATTTCTTATTTTTTCTTTTTCTAAAGGAGGATCTACAGTCCTAGTCATGAGAAAGACAACAAAAAAACCCCAACACCAACGCATACATGTAAAAGGGGGAAAAAGTTGATAGGGGTAATTAAATTATATTACGACTTTCATCCAGTGCGCCCCAAATGGTTTGCAAACATCATTTGCTGTATTTATCCTTTGCTACACCTTGTAAGAGCAAAGGTTGTGAAGTAATTATGCTTGTAGATGCTGAACAGGCAGTCACTGCATTTGCCAGGGATGAGAGCCAGCTTTAGAGAAATACATGAGGAGGGTAGAGGAGGTCGGTGGGACAGTATCTTTTGGTGCTGTAGTCAGCCAAAGTTCTCACACCACTTTCCTGCCTATGTCAGCTGTTAAAAGGGAAATGTGCTTGCTAACACTTGGCCTTGGTTTACTGCCTGGCAAAGCCATTTGTGCGTTCAAATTCCTTTGGCATACTTCAGTAATAGGGTGGTCATAGGCTTATTGTTAGAAATCAATGCTGAGTAGAATTTCATGTAATCATTTTACAGATAAAGCGTTATAAATGCAGACTGGATATGGGGTTTAACCCCAAAACCGTGGTTGTATATTTAATTGCTTGAAGTAATTCTAATCGTTTTTCTTTCTAGCTACACCTAACTAAACTGTACATGCAGAATGTTTGCAGGACTAGGCTGACTTGCATAATACCACACTTGAAGTGAGTGATGATGACTGAAAAAAAGATGCTACCCTAATGCGTAACTCCTTCTTCCATTTAGGCCCTCAGACTACCTCTGCCAGCTCCCATGAGCCAAGACACCTGTGTGTTGGTGCTCCCTTTGAGGATGCATTGTGAAAATCTGGCTGTGAAGTCACTAATGCTTTTAACAGCTGCCTCAGATTTTTCCCATCTCAGTAGGTCTGGAATGACAGATATACTGCTGCAGAGTCCACATTAAATACCTCATTATTATAGATAGCATCATTGTGTATTCCATTCTGAAAGAACATTTACTAAGGGAATCTCAAAATCTGTCTATTGTGCTGATCCAAAACTCTTACCTTCACAGTGGTGTTTGCATGTGCCTATCACAATTTTTGTAGAAGAGCAGCTCGAAACACAAAACTTGACCAGTGCTAAACCAGAACAGGTTGAGCAGGCTATATGTAAAAGTAAATGTGTGGGAGATTTCTTTTGTTTAATTACTACATGATACAGCTTCCTCAAAATAATGGGGAGCGAAAGGCAGCAGTCTGAAAATCATGGGATGGGATGAACTTAGCAGCTGCATGGCATCCTGAATAGATACAGAGGGAATGTTTAGACAGTAGCACTCTCCACCTGTGTAAAATCATTAGTATATAAAAAATATCCGTTTGATTTTTTTTGCAGCATCTCCTCAGTGTGTTTGGGCATTTCTGAAAGCAAGACATCCCCGAAGATGAATCTACAAGTATGTCTGCATGGTGTCATCATCTAGATGTCCAGGATGTAAGCATGTTTTGTGCCCATAAATTCCTTCTGCCTATCTTGCCTACATAAACAGCAGGCGATGAAACATTTATGCTTTAATTTCTGCAGTGAGAAATTTTAATTTTATGCTTGGTTTCCTTTGCAAGTGATTCTGTTTCCCAGGTACTCTCTGTCTAATCCTGCCTTATGCATGTGTCATGCAGATAGCTAGGTAGGAGCACCACTAAGCTTTTGCAGACCAGTGGATTCACCAAGCAAAAGGTTATGGAAAGAAGTACAAGAGGCTTCTGTTGTCTCAGTGACACTTAATCTTGGCTGTCTGATTAAGCGATACTGTATATTGTTCAAGTACTGTAATCCCATCAGTTGAAGTTCCCTGTGGTATAGAAAAAAAAAAAAAAAATCTGTCCTGATGAAATGGCAGTTTGTGAGGCTGATCACTAACTTCACCTGGTGTAAAGAGCAATGGTTGTGATGCCCAGCCGTTGCCTGCTGAATTTTGATTCCCTGGCTCTCCCGGTCCATTTTATTTTCCCTTGTTACATTGTTAGCTCAAGGTAACACAACCTGATTATGTTCTGCCTAGCTATGGATGACTATGATAGCCTGCTGAGGCTCAGGGAGTCAACAATGCTATCCCTGATAATGCATCTTTGCTGGGAGTAAGCTGCGAGCAAACGTGTTAGAGGAAGGTCTCTGGGCAAAACCAGTAATTTTCAAAGCAAGGCAGGATGCAACTGTGGTACAGAGGGTAAGCAGCAAGGACTTCCTACATCATATGATGCAGAGTGCGTTAAAAGGAGGGTAGAATTCATTTTCCACGGCTGAATTAATCTCTTCCAGCATGCCTTTGAGTCATTTAGTATTCTATCCCTTTAATAGATTTGGGTTTGTATTGCAGATAAAGCAGAGCAAGCTATTTGATGAGTAGAACAACTAGGATGGATAGATTATTTGTTCTATGTTTTGGTGATTATTTGCTTGCTGTGCAATTAAGCAGGCTGCCATGTACCTACACACTCAACTGTCCCAGTATGATTGTAGATGCTGAGTTAAGGACCTTCCTTGTCCGAACACCCTAGAAGCTCATCAATCACAAATAGAACAGGTGTGACAAGTGGTGTTACTGCTGCAGTTGCCAAAACCAGTATTTTTTTTCTTAGTGATTGCTACAGTTGCCCATTAGGATGGAAATTTCTTGCAGGAATCTGTAGCTGAGATTCAGCAAAGCAGATCTGGAGGTCTAGATGCTAGACATTGCACTATAAACTCTAAATCTGGTGTAGCTCACATAGGTACAGGCTGGAGAGCTTGTAATCTCTCTGTGGGGTGAGCATCTGAGCATGCAGCACCCTGCAGAAGAAGGGTGAAATTCTTACTTACGTGCTTAAATGAACTGTTTTTCAAACCCAGTCTCTCCACCTGACTTCAAGATATAGGGAGTAAGATGGGTTTGTCCATCATTAACATACAGAGTGCTATTTTGGTATTCTTGGCATAAAAGCATCATTCTGATTAATTCATATTCACATTAGAAAAAAGATACAGTATTTACATGCTTATTGCTTAAATAGATACTATCTTATCCATAAGGAATTACTAAATAGGCAATAAGCATTTAAAATATCTTGTTCCTGAACTAACAAAGGTATGCATTAAAAAGGATGTGTCTTGTTCCTGAAACCATATTTAGTAGCTAATTGTAACTGATAGGCAAGAAGAAAGACTTCTGTCAAGCAGCTCTCTTCTTCTCTTGACATTCAGCTATTGTGCTGTTGCAAAGACCTAACACATATTACGATGCCAAGTACATTCTATTTAGCCAAGTAAAACTTTTTTTTTTTTTTTAATTAGAAAACAAATTTTTATTCTGCAAAAGAATACCAATATTTAGAAAACAAAAATATTTTACAAGCTGCCAAATAAGAGAAAAATCTAGTCAGGACATGTGAAAGAGCAAAAAACCCATACAAATAAATTAAGATTTAAAACTAGAAATTACTACCAAAAACCAGGTAAATGTCATTCAAGGGGAACTTCTCAGTCTGAGTGAGGAAGATGAGTTGGTGGCTCAGCTGTTTGACCAGGGCCTCTGATATTGGAGTGAAAGCAGTGCTAGTGGAAAAGGACTGGGAATAGAAGAGGAGACAGAAAGAAGCTCATGTCCTTTCAATGCTCTAGGTAAATCTGCAGCTGCATTGCTTTTTCTGAGTAGGAAGAACATGAAGAAACACTAGAGAACACTAGCCTCTACTTAAAATAAATTGAGAACTTTTCAGTAATACTACATGTAAGAAAGGTATCCAGGGCTAGTTCTTTAGCTAGTGTAAGTCAATGTAGTAAATTGGCTCAGTCCTCTAAAGTAATGGGACCAGGATAACTTAAACAATGTCAGTGTTTAACATGAATTAACTGTTTAACTTAACCACTTCCTTTGATTTCAGACATTTAGTGTTAAGAAAGCTTGTGTGGCTCTAGCCTTGGAGAAATACCCATACAGAAAAATGCAGAGCTAGGCACTCAGCAAGACAGTGGCATCTGTACATTGTTTCAGAATAATTAGGTGGAGGCCAGATTTTTTTATTATTTTTTTTTTCCCCTCATATAAGCCTGTTAAATTACATTACATCATATTCTGATCTTCAGACTACGGTACATGTTTTGCCAGCTCTGCCTGACCTGTTGATCTTCCACAGAGGTGTTAATTTTAAAAGCTGTTGTGGGGTGGCACATCGAGTTAACAGCATTTTACCTCAGGAAGTCAGGTTTCTGCTTCAAACTTGACATTGCTTTGGCAATGCCAGGCTGGAGTAGGTGCTTGTTCCCACCTCTCCCAGCAGGTCACAGTGCAGTGCTGTAGAGCTGACAAAAGCAGTCAGCTCAAGTGCAGCAGGGGCATGGAGCTGCAGATGGACCAGCTCTCACAGGAGTTGTGAGAGGGGACTGGACTGGAGACGTTTCAGACAGCATGCCCTGTGCTTCCTCAGCATGCTGAGAATTCTCTTGGCTTCTCTACACCTGTCAAAACAATAACTATTATATCCTCCATCCCAAAACATGCAGATGAAGAGAGGCTGGAGGTGGGGAGAGTTTGCTGATTATTGATGGTAATGAAGGAGAGTGGGTGGTGATTGCACATTGCAGAAACCTAGAAGAAAGACAGTATGATATAATTTCATCCTGGAAATCTATTGCTATGGCAACAAATAACAGATTGTTTTATTTTATTTTATTTTTTTTTAAATAGGATTCAATACAAAAGCATCACAGAAGGAGTAATAATGTTTTAAACCTTTTTTCCTCTTTACTTGTATTTTATTCATTTGTATTATTACTGAAGCTTTTGTAAGATGAAAAACGTGTTTGTGGCCAGCAGAAATCTCCCCTAAATGAAATAAAGTATTGTTCTGTTAGCTGTACTTACTTGTTGTGAAGTCATAACAAAAATCCTTGTGGTGTTCTTGGTGGTGTTTGGTCTACAGACCACGTACAGTTTATGTTCCATTTACAGGTATGAAATAGTTCCTCCAGATTTAATGAGATGTAACTGAGGTCAGGATTTTGCCTGCACTATTTTCTATTCCACCTACATAAAGAATTAAAACAATTACTTCTACTTAAAACCACTGAAGCAGGTTTTGAAGACCATTACAAGACACTCCACCAGCAGTATTTCTCTTCAGGAACTGCAGGGGCTTGGGCTGGTGAGTGGGTGCTTGGGGACGCAATCTTCTAGATTTTCTTAGTGAGAAAGGTTTAAGCTCTGCAGTAACGTTAAATGAAGGAGTAGTGCTAATTGTGCCTCTACAGGAAGCAGTAAGGCCTTTTGTCAGAAGGCCAAAAAAGAAACCCAGGGAACCAGATGACTCCATGCCAGTGTTGCCTGCCCAGCCCCTGAGATCACCAGTTAGAGTCTGCTGAAGACAAGCTGCTGGGATGAGGAAGAGTGACCAGTTTTGCACAAGATTTAAATAAGACTTATGAGTTACCAGCTAGGCGAGCCAAGGATTAGCCCATACCCAAGATATGCTCCTTTGTTTCTCCTTGAGGCATCTTGTTTTCATTCTCTTAAGTTTAATCTCATTCCATTTGCTTAATACTTGCACTATGGTAATCACATTTGTTGTTTCTCTGCTCAGACATGATGTTAATTTTACTCATGTTTACACTGTTTTACCTCTACAGCAGACATAATTACTTTTTTATTACATTTGTCATGTATTTTACAATATCTGTAGACTTTTTATATGATATTAACATGCTTTTTTTCCCACCTTGTTTCTGACATAGAACTTGCCAAAGCAATCTCTGCTGCTGTGAGATACCCTGAGCTCCATGGACAATAACCCCTGGAAACATCAATAACATCAATAGTCAAATAACAAATTTGGTGAAGAAAGGCAGCATGCCTACAGCAAGAAGCATTGAATCAAACAAAGCATTTTCTCTCTGTATGACTAGTTCACACAAAACACAAACAAACCAAACTCAAAATTAACACACGAAACAAAGAAGAAACAAAAGACAATGAGTGATTCATTTTGACAGAAGACAAGGGTAAACACAGAGGAGAGATCTTAAGGGCTTTTTTCTCCAACGTGCGGATATGATGAGACAAGGATGCTATTCTGTTTAAAAGTCAGTTTAGAAGGACTTTATCAGGCTGGTAGGTGCTGGAATACTGTTGTCTCATACTTTCACTATATATAGCATACATATCTAGGAAATTAGATTGCCATGCATTGCTCACTTTTGGACCATTTTGGGAAGCTGGCTGGGAACCTCTGTTGCTTATGGGGATCTGTGGATGGCATTGACCTTATTCAGACACCTCTGCAGTACCCACTTCCTCATCTTTGCTTGCAAAAAGGCCTTAGCGTGTTTTGGCTGTCCTGAGATTAGAAGACAGAGGAAAGAGGGAAGTATTCTTAGGGCATACCGAGATGCATCAGTCTTTGGCTGACAGAACCATCTGTAAGGAGCAGTGGTGCTGAGAAGTGTCCCAAGACCAGTTTTTACTTCTGAAGTATCTTGCCTATAAACTATGAATTTGCAATCAAAGGACTCTGTACGGCAGACAAGAGTTCCACCACATGCCTACTGCTCACAGAAACTGCAACACTTGTATCTGGACGGACAGTGACTGAATTATATTTTCATTACACCAAAGAAGAGAAATTTTGTTTCAGAGCTCTTGCTGTATAAAGAACAGGGGCAACCTCATGCACCTTTTTGGCCTGACATCTGCTTTAGAATTTATTTGATCTTCTTGTTCTGAGAACAATACTATGAGGGCCTGCTGACAGGCCCTCTGGCAGGAGCCCCATTGCCTCTGAAATGAGCTGGAGTCTTGGCACTGCCTGTGGTGGCATAAACCCACCGTCTCTGCTTTTCAATGGCTGGTAGGTATTGGACAGACCTCTGAATAATGTGGAGTACTTTTAGTTTGCTGTTAGTTAAACTTTTTCGTTAGCTTAACTCACCAAGCTGTGTTGAGTATGAACTGATTTTTGTTGCATATCAAATGCTTGGAATTTATGCAGCAGGGACTTCCCACCTTATACATAACAGAAAAGAAAAGTAGCAATTTTACCGACTGTTAAGCAATACAGATTTACTCTGCCTTGTATCCGTGTAGGCTGCAGTAAAGGCACAGGGTTTTTTGTTTGTTTTTTTTTAAAAAAGTCTTATTGAATTGAACAGGAAAGAAATAATAGAATCATAGAAGTTTCCACTGAAATTTAGCAGCTAAGAGGTTTGAATATAGAATTAAATCCCTGTCTCAGTGCTCTCTGGGTTTTTCTAAACATTCTGTAAAAAGCTTGTCATTGTCTTATTAAGCTCCATAGGAATTGCCCATAAATGCTGGGGTTTTTTTCAGATATTGGGACTAGAAGCAGAGCCTAAGGGTCAGGAGGCATTATCCATTTCTTGGACTACAAAAAGTTATAATTTCATCTGCCTTAGGTAGCTGTCATTCCTCTGAGACCATAAGACAATCCAAAACCTGAATTCCATTATGATGGTGCACTTGCCAAGCAACACAGCTGTAAGGAGGAGCATTCTTTGCATCTCTACCCTTGTAGAAAGGAGAAATGTGATCTTCATTTTAATTTTTAACTCCAAATCAGCAATATAATCCACATTTTGTGGCATGGCTACACTACTGCAGCATTGTGCACTGTTTCAGGGTCAGCAAACAAACATATTAGATAGGTGGGGTTTAATACACACTGCAGTGTAAGTGCTGGAATGGTGTCTGCCTGTGAGCTGCAGAAGGAAATCCTACTGTACACTCAGGGATTGCACTCCTATAAATGACACCAAGTCTACGTGATCCAGGTATCATAGCAACCTCCATGAATCATGATCTTTGTTTCTCTGTGACTTGTTTATTTAAAAATACTGCTAGCATGGGGCCTGCCCTACCACTCTTCACTGCAGTGAACAAAAGGATTGCAGAAGTGCTCGCACTGGCTTCACCATGAATCATACAGGAAGGATCATCTCCTTTTGTACTGAGTCCTCCATGGTGAGAATTCCTTTGTGCTAGGTGCCTGTATAGGAATTAGTACCCACTGAGTTTTCCGAACAATTACGCATTTTTAATAATGAAAATTATTCTGTGCTAGTTTTGCAATAGCACAGAAAGTAAGGAAATATCACTTAAAACAATCCTTCCCAAATGTGCTTTTCTAAGAAAAGGAAGAAATTTGAGTTATCATGCTTGTACAGAGTAACACTGAGTGGCTGGCCTTCCTCTTTGTGCTGCACGTACCACTGAGAAGGACGTTCCTCAGGAGAAAGAAAATTCCTGCAGTGCCTGAGAGGAAGCAATTTGTTTTGCTTATGCTCAATGTCTTCTCAGGCTGCAAAAGGGAACCTCAGGTCCACACACTTATCAGCAGACTCCACTTCCACTTGCAGTAGGATTAGAGAACAGAGACTCACCTGCAAAACAGGCCCCCCAAACAAGCAAAGCAGTGTGATCGACGTAAGGAGACTCTTTTAGTTTCTGCTTTGGCAGGTAAGATCAAAGAAGGCGGTACTGGAATTTGCTCTTGTGTATGAGCACAGAAGGACAACACCACGTAGAAGAATAATTGCAGTGCAAGTCCTTGGGCTTATAACTTTTAGTAAAGTTATGTTCTCCATTTGGCCCTGTAACTTCTGTGCAAGAGAAAATACTTTAATTAACAGCTTCCCTATGAAAAGATAATCTACCACAGTGTCAAGCACTGCATGGAGAGGAGAACAAGGAGAGAAAGAGTGATTCATCACTATGACCAAGCAGAAAAAGACTGGTTATCCATAAGTTTCTACTTATTTAATTTTCTCTGTTGTCACTGGTATTCTTCAAAATGGAAAATGTAATTCTTCAAAATGGAAAATAACCAGTTCTGAAAGTTCCTGCAGTTAGATGGTATTGACCTAAAAAGAAAGAACATCCATTAAACTCTTGAAGTTCTGTATAGGGTAATAAAAACATACTGACTTCTGCAAAATAGAACAGGGGGCTTGAATGACTGTCTTGAGTTTTACATCAAATGTCTCAAAAACTTTCATAAGCCAGTAGAGCCTTTTTAAATTTCAGTTACTGATACATGGCAACAGAGATACTACTGCAAAGATAATCTAGTGCTAACTTAAAAGATCATAACCTTACCAGGCAAAAAATGCTCTAGATCTCAAAAAAACCCCTGAGAGATACTTGTACATACTCCTCAGGATGAGGAGTATTTTGCAGTTGCTGGTAACCTGAACATTCATAAACTTAATTAAAAATGCAGCTTTTTGACAATAACCTAAATTTGACACAGCAGACAGTAGAACTAATTTACAGGAATTCAGAAGTTATCTGTGACCATGAAGATCAGATAAAATACCATTCTAGGTGGATAAAAAATATTCCGATCACACCTACAGAACTTGAAACAAAATGTAAATGTTCTTCTCAGTGCTACAAGAAAGATTCTCCTGTGCATTCTTCTGCAGAAATAGGTGGTGGCTCCATGTGTGTATGCATTAACCTTAGTTCTAGGATTTCAGGCCAGTTAGCCTGTGGGAAGTTAAACATTAGTCCTGGCATTATACAGTGTGCAAGCCACCTCCACACTTCACACTTTCATTTATGGTGTTAACAGAGAGGCCAAACATGTGAGTAATGTGGTGATTGTGCCTGAACCAAGTGTTTTGCTTCCAGGGAAATACTAACATACTTCACTGCTGAGCACTCTGGTGTGGTCACAGCTCAGTGGTTTTAGCAGTTCTTTCCCCCTCATGTCAGTGTGAAACTGGTAAAGGGCACAGGCAATTGTATCTACATGGCAGTGTCTGCTGCATCAGTTATATTTATTAAATATTTTAGATAGCTGTGGCAGGTAAACTGCAGTGCCTTACAGTCGGAATTATCTTTCCTTTTTTCTCAACAAGGTATGGGCAACCTCAGGAACTGGTAGAAGTGGCAGAAATCTTCCAGGGAGGAACATGTGCCCTTCCTGACTCCACTGGAATTTTGTCACTCTGGAATTACAGGTATACTATTTGTAGGAACCTCACACTGTGTAATTCTTCTTCAATTTAAACTTTGCTCTTTTATTTCTACGGTATATTTGTTATTATCTCCCTTTCACTGTTTGACTTATCCCCCTTTCACTGTTTGTCTTATCCCCCTCATATCTCTTCATTTTGCTCCATTTCCTATTTTTGGTTGCTAAAGGCTCTTTCTGCCTCAGCCATTTCCCAGCACCTGGGTTCCACCCAGGCATCTAAAGCTCAGTGGGCTCCCTGGCCCCACAGATCAGGAATAGACCTGCAGCCCAGTACAGCCCAGTGCTTCCTTCCTCTGGCCTTAGACCATCAGGTTTGAACTGCCCATGGTCTATCAAATCTGGCATCAAGGAACTCAAAGCCTTGGCCTGTGATCCATTTCCTTGACACAGCGATCCTAGATGTTAGAAGGAACACTGAGGGTGTCTGTCTGGATTTTCTGGGAAAATCGTAACACAAAGTGTGTTGTGCCCTTTCCTATTTTAATTCTGCTGTTCCAGTCATTATTTCCAGAAGACAATGAAGAATTCCTGATCTCTGATTTTCTTGATTTCTGATGACGTTGCAGTGTTTCGCAGTACCAGATACCTGACCTTTTTTTTTTTCCCTGACATATAACAGTCATTTTGAAGGTATAGTCTGTTTGCAGCTCTTGAAAATATATTTGCCTCATGTAAAGCTAGTGTCCTTGACTACAAATTGAGGGCACACTGTTACACTTGCTTTTTATTAATCTAAAAGGGAACACAGGGGCAACATTCCTGACAGACAAGTGGAAATCAGACAAAGAGGTGCTTGCAATGGTGATGTTCAAATAGCTGGGACCATGGTTAAAATGTTGCCTCATGAACAAAGTATATGGTAACCAGGAAGCTCGTAAAAAAACCCCAAACAAATCCATACAATTATTTCCATAATGCTTATATATATTTTGAATGGGGAATCTCCTACCCCAGGTGTAGTTGTAATGGACACAAAGAACAACCTCAGTTCAGCATTTGCAGATTAATCAGAACATGGAGCCTCATGTTTTCATGTGACCATTCATGTAAGAACAAAGTTGGTGCTTCCAACATAAGAATATAAAAGATTAACTGCTAACACAATGTTCTTGACATAAGAGGTTACTCTGGTGTTTCCACAACATGGTCCCAGTTTGCAGACCATAAAACAGAGAGCACCTTCCTATATAGGTTCTGGATAAAAGAACATGATAACAGAAGTAGAGCCCATGGTTGTCAGGTTCAACTCTGGGCTCCTTCAGACATCATGCTCCTCAGCAGAGCCTCCTACATACTTCTTAGAAGGCCACAGTGGACTTTCTGTAAAGAAAAGAGCACAGTAATGTCCACATACAGCTCTTTCTTTTTTAGATGTTTGCCCTTCTGGATTGCTGTGAGTGGTTGATAGTGGAGAGTGTAGCTGACAGTGGCAGCAACAGAGATAATTAATCTTATTTCAACACTTCTGAAAAGAGCTAACAAGATTTGCCTCACCAAAACAAGTATCTGCCTTCATTCATTAGGTAAGGTGAAGTAGTAGAAAGGATGGAGCTGGAAAGGTCATGCTCTTCAAAGATAAGAGTATGGCTGTTGCCAGACCTGGAAGCCTTTTAGCCTGTAGAAGATTAGCTGGTAACAGATCCCTGATGTCTGTTCACAGTGCTGTTGGAACAGAGCACTTTTCCTTGTAGTTAGGCTTAATACATAAGTATCAAGTGCGGGATCCTGCACATCGTTGAGTGCAGGATCCTGTGTGGGAGGAACAGAATACCTAACAGGACCAGAACCCTGCTAGGTTCTGGTCCACCTTTGGCCTCTTCAGTCAATCATTAAGAGAAGTCCCATGGGACAGGGTACGAGATGGTAAAGGGGTTCAAGATAGTTGGTCAACATTCAAGGACCACTTCTTGCAAGCTCAGGATCAGAGTGTCCCAATGGGTAGGAAATCAAGTAAGGGAGTCAGGAGACCTGCATGGTTAAACAAGGAACTGCTGGGCAAACTCAAGTGGAAAAAGAGAATCTATGGATCATGGAAGGAAGGGCTGGCCACTTGGGAGGAGTAAAGGACTGTTGTCAGAGGATGTAGGGAGGCAATTAGGAAAGTTAAGGCCTCCTTGGAACTTAACCTTGCAAGTCAGGTCAAGGACAATGGAAAGGGCTTCTTCAAATACATAGCAAATAAAACTAACACTAGAGGCAATCTAGGCCCACTGCTGAATGAGGTGGGTGCCCTGGTGGCAGAGGATATACAGAAGGCAGAGGTGCTGAATGCCTTCTTTGCTTCTGTCTTTACTGCTTCAGACTGTACCCAGGAGCCCCAGATCCCTAAAGCCCCAGAAGAAGTCAGAATGAAGAAAGAGTTTGCTTTGGTAGATGAGGATTGGGTTAGGGATAAGTTAAGCAGTCTGGACATAAATAAATCGATGGGTCTGGATAGAATACACCCACAGGTACTGAGGGAACTAGTGAAGGTCATTGCTAGGCCATGCTCCATCATCTTTGGTAAGTCATGGGCAACATGAGAGGTGCCTGAGGACTGGAGAACAGCAAATGTCACACCAGTCTACAAGAAGGGCAAGAAGGAGGAGTCCGGTAACTACAGACGGGTCAGCCTCACCTCCATCCCTGGAAAGGTGATAGAACAACTTGTTCTTGGCACCATCTCTAGGCATATGAAGGATGACTGAGTGATTAAGAGCAGCCAACATGGTTTTACCAAGGGAAAGTCATGTTTGACCAAACCTGACAGCCTTCTATGGGGAAATAACTAAGTGGATAGATGATGGTACGGTGTTAGATGTGGTTTATCTTGATTTCAGTAAAGCATTTGACACTGTCTCCCACAGCATCCTCATAGATTAACTGAGAAAGTGTGATCTTGATGGTCAGGTAGTGAGGTGGATTGTGAAGTGGTTGAAAGGAAGAAGTCAGAGAGCTGTGGTCAACGGCACAAAATCCAGTTGGAGGTCTGTGACTAGTGGAGTCCCTCAGGGGTCAGTACTGGAACCAGCACTATTCAATATTTTCATCAACAACCTGGATGAGGGAACAGAGTGTGCCCTCAGCAAGTTTGCTGATGACACTAAACTGAGAAGAGTGGCTGACACACCAGAAGGCTGTGCTGCCCATTCAGGGAGACCTGGACAGGCTGGAGAGTTGGGCAGGGAGAAACTTGATGAAATTCAACAAGGGCAAGTTTAGAATCTTGTATCTGGGGAAGAACAACCCCATGTACCAGTACAGGTTGGGAGCTGACCTGCTGGAGAGCAGTGTAGGAGAAAGGGACCTGGGGGTCCTGGTAGATAGGAGGATGACCATGAGCCAGCAATGTGCCCTTGTGGCCAAGAAGGCCAATGGCATCCTGGGGTGCATTAGAAAGGGTGTAGTCAGTCAAGAGAGGTTCTCCTCCTGCTTTATTGCGCATTGGTGAGGCCGCATCTGGAATATTGTGTCCAGTTCTGGGTCCCTCAGTTCAAGAAGGACAGGGAACTGCTTGAAAGAGTCCAGTGCAGAGCCACAGAGATGATTAAAGGAGTGGAACATCTCCCTTATGAGGAAAGGCCTCTGAGGCAGCTGGGTCTCTTTAGCTTGGAGGAGACTGAGGGGCAACCTCATCAATGTTTACCAATATGTTAAGGGTGAGTGTAAGGAGGACAGAGCCAGGCTTTCTTCAGTGATGTCCATTGATAGGACAAGGGGCAATGGGTGCAAACTGGGACACAGGAGGTTCCACATAAACATCAGGAAGAAATTCTTTACTGTGAAGAGTGACAGAGCACTGGAACAGGCTGCCCAGAGAGGTTGTGGAGTCTCCTTCACTGGAGACAGTCAAAACCCACCTGGACATGTTCCTGTGTGATGTGCTCTGGGTGACTCTGCTCTGGAAGGGGGGTTGGACTAGATGGTCTTTTGAGGTCCCTTCCAACCCCTAAGATTCTGTGATTCTCTGCAAAGAAATCCATGTGATACAAGAAGCAGAGAAATGAGGATGGGCAGTGGAAAGTCTTCCGCTGAGATGCTTTGAAACCTATCTATTTGCTTCTAAGGATTTGTAAAGGAAGCTGAAGTCCTAAAAAATGGTAGGCCATTCATTAGCCTCTCACTATCCAAGCTTAAGAAGTCCTATGCCCCAAGACTTTGTAATATCCAGCACAATAAAGCGCTGCTGGAGAAGAGGAATCCATGAAGAAAGGTAATAACTTGAAAGAAATGAAGTCATAGTCAATAGTTAAGTTGTGTGACCATGTGTAACTGTATGCCACAAAGATTTTACTTCCTGTTGGGGAAATTATCAGTGACTGGGGAGTGCCTACATCTCTACTACAGGGAAGTGTAAGACGTATTTAAATGTGTGAAATGGAAAAATAACATAGGGAATCAGAACACATTTGGCTGCCCAGGCTGTAGTGGCAGTGGATATATCAACTTAATTTGGAGGTTTTTTCAAATCCTGGTATATGTCTGAGTATTGCCAGATGCTATATTGCTCTTTTTCTGAGTTATTTATTTTTCCAGGTTAAAAGCAACAAGGCAGCAATGCAGCCTGAAGAGCTAATAGCAGAGAAGGAGAGATCTCCAATGAAAGTGTTTGTGCACGGAGTTGGCCTCCAAGCTAACAGAGATTTGCAAGTGCAGGTTTGGGGTGCATGATTCCCATTCTTCCCATGGGACTATCATGGGCAGTAGTCCGTTTGTCATCCAAGAAACTATACTTCAGATGTGTCTTGATGAGACTGTTCAACACAAAGAGGGCGGTTTTTTCTCCAGAAACTGGGTCATCCTGCTCCCAATTGTTGCTTCTGAGTCACTCCTAGTGTTACACTGTCAGGTTCATTTGCTCAATTCAGAATAACAGCCTTTTAAAGAAAATATTTTGCATATTTGATCATTCGCTATTGACACAAGATGCAACCCTGCAGTTGTTTCGCACTTGTATAGAGAAAAGAGGCAAGTGGTAGCTATGGGGAAAGGCACAGCATGGTCTTCAAACTTGTTAATGCTATATTACTAACATATTTTACTTTCTAAACCTAAGGATCACTTTTCTCATTCACCATTGTTTACCATCTCCGTGGCAACACCAGTAGGTACTTACGTGGAAACATAATGATACAAACAAGTGGAACATGTTTCCAGTAGCCTTTAATCCACCTTGATGGGTAAGAAATAAATAGAAGAGACCCGCCCAGGAGCTCAGCCTGTTCTCCACCTGAGAAAGAAAGTTTAGGTGCTGGGCAGATGGCTCACATTGCTCGTTGTAGCATTTTGATTTCCGTCTAGGCTTCCCATCAAATACCATTTACTCCTTACCCAAATACCATTTACTTCTCGTTACAACTCTTGTGGGTTTGAGGTTCCCAACACATTACAGGTGTGTAACTGAAATCATCTGAGAAATGGGAACCTGATAAGGCCTGAGGTATTTGGCCTAATAGCTAAATGTATAGTCTGAAGTTTACATCTTTCCAGAACATGGAACCAAGAGTCAAACTGTAGAATGCAGAACCTAGTAGCTTTTTTTTCCCCTTATCTTTTTAAAATGCTACATTCACTTATGAAGAAGCACAACGCAGTTTGATGGATACATGACTTCTGGATGGCCAGACACGAGTCTTTATCCTATAATTTGCCCAGGATATAAGAGACCAAGGCAAAGCACTGATGGTCTCAGGCAAATTGCCAGCAAGCTTTAGTGTCCAGATGCAGAAAGGTCACATGACTTCATGTTAAATGCTACAAGGCAGAATTTGAAAGGAAATTCTCTATGATTTCTGTGATCTGAACCAGTTTTCAGTATTTGCATACATTATTTGGATGTTGACTGAAGTATTAAAAAATAAACCCTATGTGAAATTGGTTATTCACAGGTGAAACGGACTAAACATTTACTATGGAAGGCTCAGAACAATAATTTACTTTCTACCTGCCTCTCACTGTACCTCCACCCTCATTGCACATTTACATTCCTTTCCCCAAGGGCATTTCACTGTGGCTGCATCCTGTGCTTTATAAACTGCCCCTCTTTTCTGGCATTTGGTCTCTTTAAAAGAAGTTGCAAGTCACGCTGGTTTGCAACAGCTTTGTAGTGTTTGCAAAAGAGGAAAAACAGGATCAGAACCCTATGTTCATGTTTACTTGTAGCATGGGGAAAGATCTGAACTCAGGTTTGCATGAGGAAAAAGCACAATTGTTATTGTTACAATGCATGGTATGTTTCAAAGATTGTCATGGCCTGAAGTTCACAGCGTAAAACCTGCTGTTGAATTTGTGCTTCCTTTGATAAGAAAAAAACCCTACTGTTCTTGTAGGGTTCTGAAAAAATGTCAAGCGTAGCTCTGAGTGCAGATCTTTTGTGTAGGCAGGCAGAAATAAACTGCTCACTTACTGTTTTCTAAGATATTCTGATATATCAAGGCATGCCTTTTATGAAAAACTGTTCCCAGTTTCAAAAAGGACTCTGCATGAGTTCTTGTTTGATAGCTCAGGGCACAAATAAAGGTGGAACAAGATTTGCTCTTTGCAAATTATTATACATTTGATCATCTAGGGTAAACTTGACCAGCAGAGCTGCACTGCTGCGTCATTGAGGCCTCCTGTCAAAAGTTTGGCCTCCACGTTTCCTTGACACTTGCAAACAGGCATTCCTGAGCCTCCCTGGAGGGGAGGGATGGGAGTGACTGCCTCCAACAGCAAGACTGCTGCCCTGCACGTCCTATTGGTTGCATGCTAAGAGGCATTTGTTACCCCAAGAGTGCCCAAGAAGCAAAACATGGCAGTGTAAGTAACGTTCTCAAAGGTCCTTCCAATGACAAGAGAAAACATCTTCTTTCATGAGTCCAAATATGGCAGCTGGTTTAAGGCTGATTATCTGACCAGGTCACAGAAAGCGTAGTACAAATTAACTATGGAACCCACTGTAGACTTAACAGGCAAAAAAAAGAGGATAGCTGGATAGCAAAATACATGGACAAACTCTCCAGGCCAAATCCCAGATATTCCTGAGTGAGGATTTATCTTGGAAATTCAGAGCTGTTTCTTCTCTGGCTTGTTGTGCAGGATTGTGAAAAGATACACATTAATGGTGTTCGGCTGTTCTCAAAGTAAACATAAACAAACAAAAAAAGTAAGTCCAAAACATTATCTGCAGTACTGTTGATGTAAAGGTTAGAAAACAGTGGTTGGACTATCATGAAGTGACAACTTTTGTATGATTATTTAATGCTATAATTTAACGCTGAATTTTTATTTCCAAAATCTAAAGCAAGGGTTGGCAGATATGACTGAAATAGTTCACAATGGATCAGAATTCAATTCAGGTATATTGAAAATAAATGGATAGTCTGCAAACTGTCAGGATAAAATAACTAATAGATTGTCATAATCTAGACAGCTATTATTGGTTATTATGTGTTTACCTGGTATCTTCCTAAAGATACTGAATGTTATTTACAAGGAACTAATTTTTCAAATACTGTATTTCTAAGCATTTCATTATATAAATACTTGATTTGAAGAAAGTGGGTACCTGAAATAAGAATGGTTTTACACTTTTTCCTGAGTGGAAGTCAGAGCAAATGAATAGAAAGGAAATGTAAGGACAAAGGCAGGTTGATCGCTACTAACTGGGGATTATTGCCCTATAGTTGCTGCATTTAGTAAAGCTGAATGTAAACCTGGAAAACTCTTATAGAAGTAGAGATTTATTTTATACTGTTTGCATTCAGAAAATCCTTCTACTAGATTTTGAGATTTTGCCTGAACCACAGCTCACTGGAAATGGAGGATTTGCTTTTATAAAACAGTGCTGACCTCCATATACTAAAAAGCAGAAAAAACACAAAATACTAGGGGTCTTTAATAATCCTTATCTCATGCTTTAAAGTACTTCTGCAACCAAGGAAGAGCTGTTTCTATCTAGACCTACTGTACTTTCTACTCCCTGTCTGCTCCCAATAAACAGTTGTTGCTGCTTCCTTTTAGTATGATGAATGGAGAGAATGAGCCGTTTGGTCCCTATCTGTGTTGTGGACACTGTTTGTTAGAGAGAAGAAAATAATGTGTAGCATAAATCCTCTGCACATTCTCTTTTGGGGTTCAAAGAGTATGTGCAACCCTCAGCCTCAAGACTTCCCTCTGAAAGCATGATTAATAAAAAGACACCAGGTACCTTTTTACTTCACGTTTGAGGCTTTCTGCAGATAGGGGTCATCTGATCCCTCACCATTCTGTTTGGCTGTTATAAGGTACCAGCTGTGCAATTCTGTCTCTATGTTATAACTTTGCCTTTAAAGATGGTAGGATTATCAGTTTCTATAAGACATACATGCTGCTTTGAATTCCATTACTGTTCCTTGACATGCATTCCTTCAACTCTTTCCACAAGTGCTTGCTTTGGAGTGTGAATATTTAATAAATTGTGTCCAACATGCTTCTAAAACCAAAGAAGACTGAAGCTGAGTTAATTTACATTTTAACAATTGAAGTTCTCAGATTCTGAGTTAATGATTAATCCAAATGCTGCTTCTGTTTCCTATGTCATGCACTTTACATTTATATTCAACACCCTTATCAAATTAAGTAAATACTTTAATTCTGGCATTGTAGTCGTCATGCTGGACACAGAACAGCACTGTATCTGAGCTAGTATTTGGGGACACTTGTTTATTTATATTTTTTTGAGAAGATTAGTGGCATGTGAATCTCTACAGGGAAGCCTAACTTACTGTTTTTTACAAAATTCCTAGTAGGGGCATTTTACATAGGTTCAGATATTTTCCACTGAGATTTTTCAGCACAGTTTGATAGCAAAAAGAGATATATTTGAGAGACTTTTTTTTTTGTTGTTGTTGTTGAGGTAAAATAACTCTGCATGAAAAATGAAGCCTGCAGAATCTTTTAACACCAAAGCCTGGGTATTCTTTGCTCTGCAACTACATACAGTGTAGCTGCTGTCAGGAAAAAAAGTTTCCCATAACTTCCCTCAGTTAAAATGATAGTCAATTTCCTACCTTTTTTTTTTTTTTTTTTTTTTTTTTTTTTTTTAATGTATGGCAATGGCATTAGGGCTCACTTGGAGCTTTTTCTATTTCCTTATTATCACAGTTCTTCCATTTTAAAACGGGCAAGACATTTTATTTTCTCCCTCCTAGAAACAATATCCTGTATCATAATCAAAGGGATCACCTTATTTTAACAAACACAATTAATGCAGACAGAGATATTTGTCTTACTGTCATGGAAGTCCAAAAGCCAAGTTTGCTCTCTGTGCAAGCTCAAGAAGAGAAGTGTGTCAACAGCTGTGCAGACACTACTGGTCCAGTGACATATGCTGACAAACGTAGCATGTTATTGCACAGGACAAGACCAGTACTCCTGCCATTGCTGTCCTTCTATTCCAAGAATCTGTGCAGTGTGCATCACTCTCCCATGTCCTGCTTCCTCAGCCACCACCCTACAGAGTTATCAGCGGATACTGACCAATGTATTATTTTACACATTTTCCTTAAGAGATGAGATAGTGAACTCTGTAACCACTATATTTGGAACAGTATTTGTGGAAATAAAAAAAGTAGAGATACACTTCCTTTTTGGATCTCATTTTATAATGGAGAATATGTTTTGTCACTTAAGATGCTGGGAATATTTATTTTTGCCTCCAGGGGGCTGTTTGCTTCTAATGAAGAAAAAAAAAAAAAAAAGACAGGAAAATCGTAAGCAAGCATGTTGTGATTTAAAAAAAAACAATGAACCTACTTTGCAATGAACCTACTCACCCTTACATTCTCGTACCATTAGAGGAGAGGATCCCCTGTTTCCCAACAGGCAACAGCATTACGGATCTGATCGGATAAACTCCATATCCCTACTCACATGAATTATCCTCATAAACTTCTCAACCTTTTGCTTGTATCCAAAGGAGCCTTTACCTGTGGGTTGCTAATAAACATTTTCATTGAAGTATACCATCAAACAACAGGTGCTTTGCTACACAAAAAATAGTTCTGCTATGTGGTGCCTACTCTGACTAGTATCTGGGAAGCAGTCTGACATGAATTGAAGTCCGAGGATCTCAGCTCTAAAAACTGGTCTGATTCCTATTGCTGTAACTTCTATTTGATAGCAGCTTACATTCTGGAAGGCATCTGCCTGTAGCAACGTCATATTTTGAAGTTAGACCTTGGGAAGAAGTGGGAAGAGAAGTGTATTCACTTTATTATAACTGCCAGGGACTGCTGGCTCCAGAAAACCATACCAAACCAAACCAAACCAAACCAGCAGGTAAGAATAATCTTCTCTTAAAACCTTAAAGGGACTGAATAAGTTCACACCAGCTCAGACCTTCCAGTCTTTTTTTCTGGAAGGTCAGAAAGCTAAAATTACAAATAGACAAATCTAGAACTCATCCCAGAAAAAAAAGTCTGTGCATGTATCTGGGAGTAGGGCACAACCACTGAGGAGCCACAAGATGCTCCGACCTCTCTGAGCCACAGAAGGGGTAGTGCAGAGAGAGTTAAGTGGGCTGCCTGCAAACCAGGCTGGATGCCTGGCTTCCCACACACCATGCAAGCCAGCTTTTGCAATGCCCTTCTCAAGCCTGTCAAAAGTGCTTGGCTGGGTGATCGTCTTTGTGTAGGTCTCTGCTAGCTCAGGGAACCCTCACTGGGCTCTGTACCTACTCACCCAGTTCACAAAGCAGGGGTTAAGCTTTACGTTAGTAATTAAACCCTGGTCTGTGTCTTTTTATCTTGGAAGACTAGCTGAGGTCTGCTTTTCTCTTTTAATCATGTCCTTCATTTAGAGGCTGTTGTGTTCTGGCATAGGCTACTGCAAACTGCTGTAGGAACTATTTAGCTCTACTTCATAAAGCACAGAAGATGCACACAAAACAGTGACAGAAGGTGAACCACACTGTCATCTAGCAGTTGGCACTTCTGACGATGGAGGTTCTTCTGCCCTGATGATATCAACACCAGCAGCAGACCTTATGGAAAAGTGTCATTTCATAAGATGGGAGACACAGAGCAGAAACCAAGATGGCAGAGGCTTCCAGCTGGCAGCATCCTAAGAGTTGTAGCAGTTTCCGGACTGTCCTCACACAGCATGCCTGGAGCTGTGAGAGTCTTGAGAATGCTTGCTGTGAGACTTGAGCAGAAACCACAGCAACAGGAACTACTGCTGTGCCTTATAACCATTTAACTTTGCTTTCTGGCCCAGTTTTAACTTTTCCACTTTTAGAGTGACCACTTGGCATAGGCACACATTTCCCTGTCTCTTGGCTATGGTTGCTTAAAGAAATTATTTCTAGAGTTACAGGCTCCTGTATTGTACCTGGATGTTTCTGTGTAATATTCTACAATAGGTTTTCTTCTACATATAATTGCAACCAGGAGATAATACTCATGATGTAATTATTTACTTACTAGATAGCTGCAAGGAGTAAGATGTTCACTAGGTTAGGAATTTCTCCATTAAAGAATAACAGTCTTATGCTTCCCCCCAGCATTTTATTAATTGCTAAAATATGCAGTCAAATGAAAAAAAAAGCAACAACAAATCAAAAAACCCCCACAACAAACAAAAACCTAAAAGTAATCCCAACAAACCAACACAGCATTGTGTGTGCTTTGTTTTCAAGAGATATTATCATAAAAACCAGATTCTTTGTACACAAGAATCTAGATTCTTTGTACACTTTGTTCAATACAAAATGTTATAATGGCAGATCTGCTCTGGAAAAACCCTGCTGGACAGAAAGTAATTCAGAAGAGTAAGGTGATATAAGTGCAATAAATGTCTGATGTTGCAGAGAGATGAAAGCCATACAAATAATTTACTTTCACCACAGATGCTTCCGCTTTAGCTAGTACAAATTCTTTTTTCTGCTGAACATGTAACTTGAGCATGCAGTTATATCCAGACAGATTAAAGGACATTGCTTTACCTTCTGCTTGTACTGTCACTGTTTTATTTTTGCATTTTGTAGACTACTTGCTTATAAAATAGCTGATTGTACAGGGCTTCATGCTGCAGTGTTCATCATCTGTCCTTATCTGGGTCATTGGCTACAACAACGGGAGAAAGGTTAGATAAAAACTCATAGGAGCAAAATCCTTTCAAGACCTATTTCCCTGCTGACAAGGAAGCCTTGCTGCTAAGCCATGTAACTTGGACAGATGTTTGGGGAAAAAAGTGAAGTCTATCTATCACCCCTAGCTACATATGCTGCATCTTCCCAAACTAAGCCTTTGGTGTCAGACCCCATACCCTTATACATGCTCTCATGCCTTGCTCTAAAATGTCCTCCTCCATTTCCTGTATTTCCTGCCCCATATTCTGTAGTTGTGAAGCTACACCCATCACACATACTGTCTCCATTTCCAGGACCTTGCCTTTTTTAATTTACAAGGTTCCTTGTAGCCCACATGAATACCAGCTAATTTATTGAAAGGTGCAGGTAGATGGAAATATTTGCTGCCTTTCCCAGAGTCATCCTGGGATCCTGCAGGATCACATTCTCTTTCCTGTTCTGTGGATGCTGCCAAATGCAGTAGATCATCAGGGGGGCAGCCTGGATACCCAGAGCAACAGAGGACAGCAACACACTCTGTTTTGCAGACATGTAATCCTACCAAAAACTAGGATCACATGGGCTCAAGTAAAAAGTGTTTGGCCATGGCTGCTGTGTAGCTCTCCCTCCAGGCATGTGGCCTAGCTTATGACACAGGACCCAAATATCAGAATAATTTAGGTTAAAAAGAGAAAGCCATACAGAAACTAGTAAGAGGGAAAACAGCAATAGAACAAAATTATGGAATGCATTGTTTTAATTGAATTAATAGCTTCTTGGGTCACTGACACAGGGTTACCATTTTCTTGTGTATCAAGACTAAGCTTGATCATGGGGTTCTCTTTCTCAGGGTTTTTACTGGGCCTACTTAGCATAAGCCTTGCAATGGGACTGGAGCAGACCCCCAAAGGCATTGAAAAATGCCTTGAACTTCTTTTCTGAAACAAATTTTCATCTGCCTGCTTCCCTGCTCTTTTAAGTACAATGGAATATACCATGTGTTATGGTTATGTTACTGATAATTACTTGCCAGAAGCTTCTAGTATGTTGGTCAGAGTGACCTAACAAAGACTGCTAGTTATGCTTTTAAGTCATTCTTTCTTAAGTAGCTTAATCATCTCCTACTTTCAGTCAGGGAATTTGTTTTGCACTTAACAAAACACAATGGATGATTAATTAATGAGGATATTTTGTTTTCCTAATTCAGAAAAAATTATGTTTAAAATGTCAGTCCAGTGTAGTCACGTGTTGCCTCTACATCTTTTTATAGCTTTTAACCATAATTGATGGATGTAGTTTTTCTGGATTTTAGTAAGGATTTTGATACTGTCCCTCACAGCATCCCTCTGCACAAGTTGTCCAGCTGTGAGATGAGCAGGTATATGCTGCTCTGGGTGAAGAACTCACTGAAGGGCAGGGCTCAGAGGGTTGTTGTAAATGAGGCTGCATCTGGCTGGTGAGCAGTCACCAGTGGTGTTCCTGAGGGCTCCATTCTAAGGTCAGTTCTGTTCAATAGGTGGATCGACGATCTGGATGCAGGAGTTGAACGCACCATTAGCAAGTTGGCTGGTGATAGTTAACTGGGAGGTGCTGTTGACTCTTTTGAGGGATAAGAGGCCTTGCAAAGGATCTAGATAGATCGGAGCATTGGGCAATGATTAATGAGATGACACGTAACAACACCAAATGCCAGATTCTGCACCTGATGGAATAAGGCCAGGCACAAATACAAACTGTGAGAGCAGCAGCTGGAGAGCTGCCCTGCAGAAAGAGCCCTGGAGGTGCTGGTCACAGGCTCAATGTGAGTCAGCCCTGTGCCCTGGCAGCCACCAGGGCAACTCACATCCTGGGCCTCACCTCCAGCACTGTGTGCAGCTCTGGGCCCACAGTTTAAGAAGAATGTGAAGGTTCTTGAATGCGTCCAGAGGAGGGCACCAAAGCTGGTGGAAGGGCTGGAAGGCATGTCCTGTGAGGGGCGGCTGAGGAATCTGGGGTTGGCTAACTTGGAGAGAAGGAGGCTAAGGAACAACCTCATTCATCCCTGCAGCTTCCTGAGGAGGGGAAAGGGAGAGGGAGGTGCTGAGCTCTTCTCCCTGGGATCAGTGACAGAACACATAGGAATGGCTCAAAGCTGCACCTGGGGAGGTTCAGCCTGAGCACTAGGAAACATTTCTTTACCAAGAAGTTGGACAGACACTGGGACAGGCTTCATAGAGGGGTGCACCAAGCCTGTCAGTGTTTAAGAGGCATTGGGACAATGTCCTTAATAACACGTTTTAACTTTTGATCAGCCCCAAACTGTTGGACTAGATGGTCCCTTTTAACTGAAATGCTCCTATTATGCTATACCATTCTTATGCTATGCTATGTTATGCTAAAGTATAGAACTATTTTAACTTTGAAGACCGAGGAATTATTTATGAAGATTTGCAAAAGGCGAAGGAAACATACTTATTGTCAGAGGGCTGGAATTTACTATGCAGGAACTCATACCCCTCTATGAAAGCTTGTGTATGTCCACAAGATTCTGGTTTAACACATCGAAATTGTGCAAGATTGCCGTGAAGTTTTTAACAGGGAAAGTTATCCACTTTTGCTCTTTAAAGCCAAAAAGTTCCTACTCTGTGGAAATATTTTGGAAAGCTCTTGTTGCCAGTTTTATGATGTTTGGTCTGACTATAAAGGTTACAAATGGGAAAGATTAGTAGGTGTTGCTCCTTCATAAACTTAATTTTTTAGTTACACTTCAAAAAATACTCAAAAACTTAAAAGGATAAAAATAAATTAACTATATATTATAATCACTTTTTGGTCATAAATATCTATTATCATGTACATGATCTCCCATAGTGATTCTCTTTTCAGATTAAGCACTGGGTTGAGTCGTTGCATCTTTAACTGTAGTCAGCTGGCATGGTCATATGGTCCAGAGTCTGCTTTCAGACAATTGATGTGATATAATATAATATTAATATAACACAATATAATACAATATTAATATATAAATATATTACATAAAATAACATGCCACAACATAATGTAACATAACGATGTAATATAGGATATGTGATGTGATATAGACACTTTTTTATTATTTACTCTAGGGGTTTTATATTATTTTTTCTTATATTTTGCTGGTTCCTTTCTGATTCATAATTTTTACTTATAACAAACCAGAAAAATGTGTTTCCACATTTCATGACAACTTTTAGAAGAACTTAATTGAAACTAGAAATTCTTATTAGAGCTTGACCTAAATATATACACAGATTCTTGCATGGCACGGGTGCTTTCCAAGAACACGTATGTATTTTGCTCCTAATGACTCTGTAAGTTGATTTCTTAATGCATGGGTTACTGGAAATTTACACGTTCCAGCACTGAAAGAGAAAAAAACAGAATCCTTGTTTAATGTCATCTGCAACAACCTTGAGAAATGAACCTTTGGTAAAAGTCACTTAGGAATACTGAAATTGCTTTATTAAGATATGTTTTTGCTGATGATTTATGGTGACAAATGTAATTTCTGTAACATTTTCCTCTTGCACCTGGACAGTCTTGCTTTGAGGGCTGCAAACTTGCCTGCAGGGCTAATGTAAGGTAAAGACACTATTTAATGTGCATTTTTGCACAGAAACATCTTGTGAAAGCATTTTTTAAGATTACAGGACAATGTCAGAGCTCCACCTCTCAGAAACTTAGCTCTGTTACTTCATTAAATACTGAATTCCCTTCAAAATGGGATAGATTTCTCAGGTGATCTTCTTTACTTGTGGAAATACAAGGCATTTTTTCTCATGCCCTTTATAAAGCATTACACGCAGCTACATGAATCCAGTTCAGTTTTTCTACTGAACTTCTTTATCTCTGCTATTTAAAGCATCCTGCCAGGACCACATATTTTTAGGATTAAGAAGAGCAGAAAGAACAACTAAAAAGCCTTAAGCAAGGGAACGAAAGAAAAAGACAGAGACAATGACTCAAGCTAGTATTTTTCACTGAAATCAAAAGGTGCAGGAAGTCAACTGCCTTTGGTAAAGGTATGAAAGAACCTCTTTCATTTTAGGGGTCAAAGATAGAGCAGGTTTTTTTGTACCAGTGGAAAATGTGGATTTCCACTAAAAATACTTATCCTGCAGGTATACAGATGAGATTGTCCAGAAACTTACTTTTCAGTGTTTACCACAAAATTTAAATCTATTTTAGGGAAATCAGTGCTTAATTAACCTAATGCTCCACTGATAGAAAGCAACTGTGAAAACTTCCAATCTGATTCTGCTCAGCACACAAAAATGAGACTAGTTGCACAGTCTCCCAGTGAGAGAACTTCACGCTATGCTGTGTAAAACAACTCTTCAGAAGATACAGTCTAAACAGTATCTCACAGTATCTTTCTGCCTCATATTCTCTGGAAATCTACTGTTATGCCTGTCTTTTTTCTCATTAAGCAAGTAAGTAATGGAAGGAAGAAATTATTTTAAAATAATGTGTTATGTGTTTGTTGGGTTTTTGTTTTGTTTAATTTTGGTTTTTTTTAACAATTAAAAATAAAGCAGCCAGTTCAGAACAATGTCAGAACAAATTGAATTCTTAGTGCAAAGTACCATTTCCCCTGAATCCCAAACACACAGATGCATTTAAGAATGATGTTTCACACAGTACTTTTTGCCTCAGCCGTAAGTCTTCCATCCTTCTTCCGTGCTGCTTGGTTCCTGCCCTGAGACGAGCTGCTCTGCCACCCACCGGCCTCTTTTCTCATGATAGAGACAGCCTAGAAAACAAAACTATTTTCCTATACACATCTGAACAGGTATTTAAAACAGACCCACCTGAAATCTCTTTACAGCAAATTAAATAAGTTCAATGTGTAACCTGTACTTTTACAAAACAAAAAAGTTTGTCTAAACAAAGTGTTGCTCAAGGAGTGGGACAGAGGCCATCCAGCACTCAGCCTACCTAGGTCACATCTACCCTGAGTTCCAGTGAGGTGCTGAAGTTCCCACACATTCAGACTCTTATTTAAGAGAAGTGTGTCTTCCCCTTTAAAAAGGAGCTATAAATGACCTATGCCTCCAAAAGTTATGACCATTGTTTAGGTATTTAATTGTGGGTTGACCTCATAAATACCTAAAGCGAGGCTGTGTATGGTAAAATGAAAACATAGAGGTGAGAGAGGCCTCATATTCTACTTACTTGCCTGTATGAGTTAATACCAAATGTGTGAAAAAGAGTTTCTGCAGGCCAGAAGGGTCTCACTTGCTTTTGCAATCTCTATGTTAATGTCTCATGGCTGAGTTTTGCATTGTTGCAGACCATGCTTTTTTGTCCATGGGAACACTACCATTAAGTAGTAAGGCCCACTTTTGCAATTCCACCTCTTCACAAATTATTTTTATGTTTTGAAAACTGAAATGGTACTACTGAAACAAAACTATAATGCACTTAAAATGTTTTGGAAAGCTTTTACAGTTTACATAAAAATTAAAAACCTTTCCACCAGTGCTAAAAGCAATTAAGACTTTCACTTTTAACCTGGGAAAGAAGAAGATCATAATTGATGTTGATTTAAGGTAAGGCATAAACGTTACTCTCTATTTCAATGCCCACATGAAAGCATAGCTTTTTAGAAAGGACATACAATATTCTGCTATGATTAACGAGACGCCTTTCCGTACCACACACCCTGATAACTCATGGGCATCAGGTGCTCATCCTTTCTTACCACTGAAGCAGAATGCTCCTTCCTGAACTCATTTTCTGTTCATTATATCAGCAGTACCATTAAACAGCACCAAAAATATTGCTGCTATTGTATTAGATAACCTGTCCTTTGAAGATAATCTTTCAGATTACATCCTCCCACACCAAAGGCTTACACTTCTGTTTTGCCTTCATTAATGAATTATGGTAAGTCTTTGCATGCAGTCATACAGCTAACTTGGTAGCCTGGTATATGCCTTTTATTAGAGGGTAGAATAATTACAGTTTCCATAGTCACCAAACTGACCCCAATTTTAAGTAGTCTGAACTCTTCAAGGTTAATGGATAGCTCAGTGTTTCCCTCTTGGAATAACAAAGAGCATGCTCCATTTAATGATAGTCATATTAGACGTTACTTGGAAGCAATTACGTTAAATCAGTTTCCATGAGGCAGACAGAGGAAAAGAGAATAAAAAGATCAGTTACCACACTGTGATACTATTAACAGGCTATTAATGAACACAGAAAAAGTAAATGTGAAAAAGATCTTAGTCAGATTCTCAGCTAAAACATATCAGCAGTCATGGGATCCCATGTGCAGCATCAACTACCACCAGCTGAGGGACCTTCCTGAATGGAGTATCCTTGCACATTAGCAACTAAGGCATCCACCCAAGTGTCAGGACCTGCAGCTGTGAACTGTCACATCGCAGGAGACGGAAGAGGAGACCTATACACCCTTCTGTCACCCAGTGTCACTGGTTAGAGCAGAAAACAATTCAGCAATGAGATTATCTTAGTCTCAGAAGTATGGAGCATTCAGCATGGAGGCCTTGCCACTAATGGCTACCAAAGCATGATGAATATTACAGGGCAGAAATGGTATTAAATAGGCCAAAGGCAGATTTCTGCTAATACATCTGAGGTAAAAGTAAGATATTGAAATGCTGAAAAGCCCAGGTATTTTAGCACAACATACCAACAAAAAACAGGGAGAAAATATTGTATAGTGACAGATACAGATTAGCAATAGATTAGACAAATCTATTGTCACTGGCATCTGCTCCCAAGCAATACCTTTATTAGCTCATTTGCATCCAGTAATTATCTTACCCTTCCTTAGCTAGACTTAGAAATTAGACAGAGATGGGAAGAGACAATACCAATCTCATTGGGTGATAATTAAGTCACCTGGGGTTTATACAATCAGAATTTTGCTATCAGTGCAGCAGGAACAGCATCAGACTCACTAGTTTTTGGTGCTGATCAACTGTGCTGAAATTCCTGTGCCAAGGCCTGCACTCAGGTACAACACAAAGTATTCTAGAAGACTTTCTTGGATCAAAGGTGCATCAGAATAAAATACTGTATTATGTTTAATTGTTATATTTTAAATATAGGATAGTATAAGATAATAGCTAATACTTTGGTTTGAGACAGTGTTCTTGTTGCATCAACACTGGAAGAAGCCTAGCCTCAGCAAGGGTTCCTGATCACTGTTTTGCCCTGCATGGCTCCTCATACAGGTCAGGAACTGGTGCTGGCTGACTGAACTAGCACTCAGTTATCCACAAACGTATGCTATTCAGGCCTGAAGTAAAAGCGTCATTCTGGCCAGTGTAACATGAGCTCATAATCACAAACCTGGTTACAACATATGTGAAGCATTCATATTTCAGCATTCATATTTCCAGTTCAGCACAAAGAACAATTACAGGGCTATACACAGTGACAGAGACAGAGCTGAAACAATAGGACCATCATCGAAGGCAACAGGCAGAAGGGCTTTCTCGTTGCAAACATGCATTAGAGGATTATTTGGCAAGCTGTGTTTGTGCAGTTAAAAAGAGAGGGGAAAAAGCCAGCATGCAGAAGGAAATATTTGGGTCAAGAGGAAAAGAGTAAGTGAGTTCCCCAGGGAACCAAACCACATGGGTGTTGTGAACCACCTACTGGTGTGTGTTCATCTCAGTGTTGGAGGGCATCAGGACTTCTACTTGATCTAGACACTGGATTTATAGCTGTTACCCTGTTTCTGGCTATGACTGATCACACTTGCATAGGCAGTGAACTCCAAAGTGTCTGTAGAAGAGGAAAGGTATTAATTGTCAACATTTCTGTTCTCTCTAGACTGAATCCAATTATGTCTTCACCTGTCTCAATTTACACAATCAATGGTACAGATTTAAGTTTGTCTTGGAGAAGGAGCTGTCAGAGGTCTTTTTTTAAAAAGCACCATGCGTGCCCATATCACCATGCCAGTAACTATCGTTCTGGATTCCCTTCTGTGGATTGTGTGTCTCAGGCAAAAGAAAAAAGAAATAAATTAGAGATACTACAGTAGCCGAGACCACAGATTTTGAATGAAGCTGTTGGGCACAGTAATTTAGATTTAAATTTGTTAAAAATAGCTGCCAAACTTAGATGTCAATCTGTTAGCACAATGTTTATCTTTCTCCTCGGCGAGGCTGCCTGGAAATGGTAATAGTCTGAGAGATCTCTTTGTGAAAGTGTGGTATCACTTGAAAAACTAATATGGCCACTTTATGAATGCTATTTTTATTCAAATATTTAGAACCTCTGGGGTAAAAAACCCTAAATACACAAGCTGTAGTAATTTTAAATACATCTGGTACAACTAGCAACTTGGAGGCAGGACTTTTTGTTCAGCACACAGCAATCTGTCACTATCGCAATTATAGTGCACATTGATATCTCTCCTTGCACAAGTAACAATCACATTCAAGACAGTTTCTTTTGCAATACGCCAACTTAGGACTGAAGGCTAAGCAACTTTATAGAGCTAAAGGAAAGTAAAATATTTTTAAACACAGGCTATGAAATTGCAGCACAAAGTGCAATAAGAGCATGGAAGTATCTACACTTACAGTGTCTGTCTGTGGCAGAAAAATAGAAGTCTCAAGTTCAGAGCAGCTCATTTAAATGATGCTACTGAAGAGACATCTATCTGCGTTTGCTGTCAGTTCATACACCGTGACACATTGTGCATGGCTGAGAAGGTCAAGGAGGCAAGGGCAGACAGCAACACGGAGATGAGTGGGTCAGTGATATTCACTGGTCAAGAGGAGAAGAGATCATGTGAGATTTTTCAGGTCCATGCTGCAAGTCTCTTGTCTGACTGTGCTGAACTCTGCTGATGAATAATGGACTAGGGAACATTATAAAATGTGAGCAACAATCACTGAAAAGAGCTTTTGAGTCAAACATCTAGGTTGCAGGATTTGTTCTAATGCTGGGGATTTATCAAAGCTCTTAATTTTTTATTTATTTATTTTTAAAAAATGTATTAGATTATAGAGGTTTGAGAACTCAATATACCCTTAATTCTGTGTGAAAACATAATCATACAGAAATTCTTGAAGTCCCCTTCAGTCCCCTGAAGTTCTTGGCACACATATATGGTTTAAATGGACTGCTTGATAAGGCTCCATGATTCTTTGCCAGTGACCCAGTCCCCCGCAGCTGTGCTCTTTTCCACATTTCTTAGCATCTTCCCTTTATAGACACAAGATAAGCACGAAAATTGCTGAACGATGGCATTTCTGAATATTAAGCTCTGAATGTAATAAGCAGAGGTGGCTGGAAAACATTTCAGTGGAGTCACTGCACCACTGTGATGTCAGGACTTGAAACACATGCAGGGAGTGCAAAAAACAGGAGAAGATAGTGCCTGCTGGAAGAACAAGGTGAACGGTTTATATTGAATAATAAATATTATGTACTTCATCATTCTCATTCTTCACAGATTGTCAGCAGGCTTATAATTTACCTGTTAATTTTCCGTAGGGAAAAAAAATCAAGATTGATTTCTGCAAATGATAGTTTGTCATCAGTGGGAAAAGACTGAGCATTCAGTATTCAGATTCATGGGTTGCACTGGTTCTTTTTGGCTGTATAAATATATCTTTTTTCTGTCACTTTACCTGGAGAGTGGTATTCTTTAAAGCTGGGTCTTGTTACAACTTAATTTATTCCAGGATCCTCATTGACTTGAATTATATGAAACAATACGAAACAATACCCTGCAGTAATATGCTCAAATCATATCAGTGCAGCATGGGCTCTCACACTGAAATTAAAAACAAATCCCCAGAGGAGCTTATATTCCATATGCATGAATTCTCTTGTCCAAAAGGTTACTTATGCATGGAGAACATGCCAATAAAATGCATAGGTCAATTCCTGTTCTTTGTTAGATTTGAGAATGAGAAGTGTAATTCACTTGCAGCCAAAAGTTGTTTTACATTGATATATCTAACAGCCAAATTTGACACAAGGCAGGAAAGTCAAGAGCTGATACCAAGAAAACTTTGAGTTTTGTGACCTTCAGCTAGAGCTAAGATAACTCAAATAATAAAACATGCAATTCCAATAACCCTACAGGGATGCTGCTCAAGAGCAAATGTAAATTATTATGAACTTATGCATCCCTGGAGCTTTACTCAAAAGAGAATAGAGATGGGATGAATCAAGGCTGCAATACTCATTGTGCTGTGTCCACATCAGCTTCTCTGAGCAAGACATGAAGAATGATGGCAACAGAAAGCAAAGAATTGTTCTCGTGAGGGTTCTGAAAGAGCCACTCCCTGGGTGAACACTTGTCAGAGAAGCTGGGATATCTCCAGGGCAACTTGTTTCTATGACGTTCCTGCCACAAGCATAAAGTAATGATCTGTACAACACTAAAGATGTAGCCCTTGGATTTCAGCAGTCTTTCAGCATATTCTCAGACAGTACAATGCTGTAGCAGTGTTTTCAAATGCAGTTCCGCTTCATTGCTGAAGGCTGGTCTGAGGGTGTGCTACAGTTTTACTGCCTGACACCTCTGTTCACTTTCTGACAGGGTTACACGTGGAAACCATTCCCTTAACTTTGAGACAGAGACAAGTGAAGTGGCTACAAAATAAAACTAAGATTTTTTTTTTCTGCAGTGCCTTGTCTGTTGTGGTCCACAAGAAGACAGTCGATCACAAAAAGGGGCCTTCTTGGAGGGGCACTCCAACTGTTCAAGCAGAAGGCTTTATTCAGAGGGTTCTTTAATTAGCAGATTTAAAGAAATGGTGGTGTGAAAAACTGCATAAAATACACTTGGGGTTACAATACTGAAAGCAAAAGAGGAACTTGAACAGTAGGGCAAGATAGAGGAAATGTGATACAAGTAGGAAATTACAAAAAAGTTTTCAAGATTACTCGGTTGAGCCATTCACTGAAACTGATCTTTGTACAGCCTGCTTAAGCTTTCTAGCCCAGGCATTTAAAGTTGTACACTAGCAGGAAATTGTTCTCTGGTCTGCCTTGCATTTGTAGGTATTTGTTAAGAAGCATAACAGGTGTTTTGCTGATGGCTAAGAATTGCTAAACTTAAATAGCAGTGTTAAGTTCAGCAGTAATAATTTGTAAATTTGTAACTCACATGATGTCTAAGAACTTTCACTCGACTGATGTTTGGTTGGTCACATGGCTTCTGCGTGCAATTGTCATACAGACTACAGAATCTAAAACTTCCTGGAAATAAAAATAAAAATCTTACACAGAAAGAAGATAAGTTTCACTGAATGACTAGCCCTCCATCATTAAATACTTAAGAACAAGTACTCATTGCATTTATAGTAATTGTAAATCTCCAGGTTAACAAACAATTGCTTGTCTACATGAGGAAGCCCTATTAAAAAATGCATTTATCTCAGGAGTGCAGGAGTGATCTTCTCCCTCATTCTGCTTCACAGATCACCTCTAATCTAACTCAACACATTGCTATAATACCACAAATCTGCAGAAATATAAACTGTGCAAAGGAGGAGGAAAACAGACTCTTGACTACATTATGGAATTTTCTTCTTGTTTTGCTCCTTACAACAGGAGGGAGTTTCAGAGGCAATCTAGAAAATAAACTGGAGGATGATTTACATGTAGAAATTTAGAAAGCTAGGACATCCTTGTGCTTCCCCCCTTACCATTAAGTTAGGAGGGAATGTTGATCTGACCATGGGTGGGAAGGCTCTGCAGAGGGACCTGGACAGCCTGGATTGATGGGCCAAGAGCAATTGTATGACAACAACCCCAGCCAGTGCTACAGGCTTGGGGAAGAGTGGCTGGAGAGCTGCCCAGCAGAGGGACCTGGGGATGCTGGTGGGCAGGCAGAGGAACATGAGCCAGCAGTGTGCCAGAGTGGCCTAGAAGGCCAACAGCATCGTGGCTTGTGTCAGGAATAGCGTGGCCAGCAAGAGAAGGGAAGTGATTGTGCCCCTGTACTCGGTGCTGATGAGGCTCAAGTACTGTGTCCAGTTCTGGGCCCCTCACTACAAGAAGGACATTGAGGAGCGAGTCCAGAGAGAGGGAATGAAGCTGGTGAAGGATCTAGAGAACACATCATAATAAGAACATCTGAGAGAACTGGGGTTGTTTAGCCTGGAGAAAAGGAGTCTGAGGAGAGACATTATTGCTCTCTACAATATTAGAAACAGAATGTAGTGCTGTTTTCACAGCTTAGTGTTACAAAGATAATAGTTTGTTTTTGCCCTAGTGAAAAGAAACTTCATGGTGAGTGAAGAGAGAGGGGAGACATCTGGGCATTCCAAGGACACTGAAGTGGTTTATGGTCCAAGAAACTGATGGACTTGATTGTGCTCCATCTGGGGGAGCTATCTGAACATGGTGAAGGCCACAGTAAAGACAGAACTAAGTCATTCCTATGTTACTCCCCAAGACAGGATGGCACCAGATGGTATAAATTATTTTGGTGATTGGGAAGACAGCCTGGGGGCAAGAAAGGTCAGAATTTAACTTTAAAAGGTAAAAAGGAAATACCTAGAATAGAATGTGTAAACAGGGGCAAGAAACTTATATAGTAATTAGAAATGTCAGATACACTGTAAACCCTGGATTACCCAGCCAGTGGGGAAGCAGGGGAGGGAATTTTTGCATCAGGAATGGGGAATATAAAGTTATCTTACTATGAGGTGAGGTGTGCCTACTTGTTTAGGTCACCCATTTTTGCAGGAGTGTAAAAGAACTGTGCTTTGCTGAAGGATCCGCTTGGGCCCGTTCATTGGCGCGACAAACGTTTCTCACAATCTCCACGTGAAAGGAGGTTGTGGTGAGGTGGGGTTGGTCTCTTCTCCCAAGTGATAAGCAACAGAAGAGGAAATGGCCTCAAATTGAGCCAGGGGAGGTTTAGATTGGATATTGGGAAATGATTTCTGTACCAAGGGGGCTGTCAGGCTGGAGGCAGCTTCCCAGGAAGCGGAGCCACCATCCCCGGGAGGTGCTTGGAAGCCACGGCTGGGCTTGGCAGTGCGCGGGGTAATGGCTACGCCTGATGATCTGAGAGGCCTTTTCCAACAAAAACGATAGTGTGATTCAGTGATGAAGAAACTGAGAAAACTGGAGAGAACGCCATGGATGGCAGCATCCCCTGTGGGGGACGTGCTGCCCTCCTCAGGCAGCCTGCCTCGGAAACCTCGCCGGTGCCATCAGGCCAACCATTAAAACGGAGAGGAGCCCCTCCAGGAAAAAAAAACAACAAACACATTATGTTATTTTACCTTAAGGACCCGGACACATCTCAGGACCAGAACAAGCGGCCACGACCGCCCCGGCGCC
>NW_009952160.1:422815-430363 GCF_000747805.2 Chaetura pelagica
CTCGGCAGCCAGTCCTGGGGCACGAAGGGCGCTGATTTTAGACGTGGATTATCAAGGTAATTGAGCCATGTGAACTTGAACCCCTTGGAACAAGGGGTATGGTTCATCTGCAAAAGCAACGCCTTCTAATGCCTGTAGCTGCTCCCTCTTTTTGGGGCTAAAGGCCCAAATTCACAGGGACTACAGCATGTGCGCACACAGCCCTGCCCTCATTTCTGCTCGAAGCTGCTGAGCTTCCAGAGATGGGGAATTGGGAGACCATCTTGTGTCTCAGATAGCTCTGTCTGGTGGGAGCAGTGGAGCGTGGGGGACAGTCAGCCTGCATGGAAGATTCTGTAGGTGCTCATGTTGTAGTAGTTTCATCTCCAGGCCTCATCTCTGATTTCCTGCCAGAGCAGCAAGCAAAGTTCCTTTTAGCCCAGTTTTGCAGACCCAAGGAATTCCAGGGAAGATTGGCTCAAGTATTTACGTTTTCTGATTTCCTCCAGGAATCAGACAGCTCTCTTGGATTCTGCTGCAGCTACCACTAATGAAAGCTACAGATGTAAATCTAAAATGCGATTCAGATAGTCAAGTGCAGTATAAGGCATCTGTTGTAAACGGAGCACGTGTAACCTCTCCCACTGATGCTAAAAGAAATGATAAATGGGGAATTAATAGAAGGCATGACACATACATGAACTGAGCGAGCCAGTTTATAGTCTTAGTTACACCACTGAGAAGGTAAGATAGTTCATTAACTTCCAGTGGTACTAGGTGTCTACCAGTGATATATTCATTTAGTCTAATTTAGTAATATATATGAAAATGTATTTGAATTTCTGTCTTTAACATGGTTGATCTGAGGCTTGGTTGATCTGAGATTACCTACATGATCTACCTTGTGAGTTTACTGAGCAATCACTGTTAATCCACAGAGTGGTGCTGTTGGCTTTTTTAGGATGTACTGCAGAAGAATACAGATGTTTCTTTAGTCTTTTTTAATTTCCCTAAACTTTTGTCCAGGTGGCATTGTAACTAAGGACAAAATTTAAACAAAATAAGTTTATTTTCCAGGAACTCAACCTCTCTGAACTATAAGGTTTCTGTTCTAATTACAATTTCATGTGTCTGGGTTAGTTTTCATGTTTTTCAGCTGTGCTCATTTAATGTTATTATTGTTTGTAAGTGAATCTTAGTATTCTTTGACCCACTGTAGGACTGGAGAGGGCCATCTGTCCTTCTCAGGTGCTTTGTCCCTCGGCATATGAGGCAGTGTGATCTCATGTTTTTAGATGACAGCCGTGGGCAATGCCATCTAGAAGGGTTTCCTTCAGTGTGAGGCTCTGCATACAGCAGAGCCTAGTGCAGGAGCTAGGGTACTCACTGAGTGCTTTGTGATGGTCACTAGTGTCCTCTACTTTATAACTGAGCAGAAAAAACACTGGATCAAACTTCTCTACATGATGCCACCATGTGTTCTTGTCTACTTTAAGCCATGACAGAAGAAGTTAACATTTTTGTTCCAAAGCCCACAAACTCCTCCTGGCACTTCTGAGGCGACTGCCAGTTACTCCTATCTCTACCATTCTGTACCAACCTTAGTAAGTTACTTATTCCTTTAGAATTTATTTGTGACTTGATTATTGCACAGAAACAAGCTACCTTTATCTGAATTGTTGATTCACAAGTTTCAGGTCACAATAAGCAAGTTCTTTTTAACTTCTCAGATAAATGAAGACTTGCAGGCTCTTCTGCCCTTTCCTGAATTTTCTCTTCTGTTTACTTTGACCCCTTTACTGTCATCCCAAAAGAAGGAAAATAACTGCTGCTTCACAAAATTATACATCTCTTGATTTCTTTCTTGAGCCTCATTGGTGAATCTAACTTGAATCTTCCCTAACTTGCATAACAAAGGAAGTCTAGACTTTTTTTCTTAGCTATAAGGTAGGATTTCAGAGTTTGGATTTCAGCTAGTTTAAAATATTTCCTTGATATTTCTGTTAATGTTCTCAGAGTGGTGCATAATAGTTTTTATCACAAAATAAATTGGAATTTTATGATGGATCAGAAGTTTCTAATGGTTTTAAAATTTATACAAGGTGCAACAAGAAGACTAGATCTACTGAGAACAGGTAGTTAATTAATCCTTGTTTGAGAACTCAAGAGCAAGTTCTGCACAGAGAATCTATTTTCCTTTACAGAAGAAATAGCGTGGCTTACATCTGTATGAAAAATGATTACGTTATTGAAGCTTCACAGAGTATATTGCAAAACATTGATGAAAACAAAGCACATTGCCAGTGGAATACTTGCTTAATGTGCCTGAGGAGCCTGGTAATCTTTTCTGTCTGTGTTCAGTATACACAAGGTTTAATTTGGTAAAGGCTAACTGTCATTCTTTCTCTGCTTAAATTTATTTTAATGTATACTCCAGTATCCAGTTTTACCTATATATTTTAAAGTGTGTGTCACAAATTTCATTAAAATACACATTACATAAACTTTGTCAGTGGCAAGTTGTAATAAAGCTTTATTTTGAAAAGTAGTTTCTTCAGCTACATCATACTTCCAAGTTGCCCGCCACTGTGAGATGCTGTTTTCCATTGCCAAAAAGTTCACAGCTTTCAGAGAAGAAATTTTCCATGTTAACTATCTGCTTTTGGCTGATATACATCTGAAATTTAAGCTCAAATAGTTCTGGGAATATGTACAGGAGGATAAACAAGTTCTTTTTTGTTGTTGAGAAGGCCTGCTTGCCACGTAGAAAAGTTTTTGATGTGGTGAGAAAATTGCTCTTTCACCAGCTGGTGCTTTCTCTAGCCTATACAAACTTACCATCCGTGTGGCCACTTTAGAACTTCTGAAAAAGCCTGATTTGTATATGCTCACTAAAAGCTTTATCAGAGCCCAGCAATTAATTTAGCATAGAGATCTCACCTGCAGTGAGAGTGATGCATCCTCTCTCACTGCTTTCCAGCTACTCTGTACACCAATACCAGGCCCACAGAACATCAAAGCATACTTACTTCCAGGATGATAATTTTTCAGTACTTTTTGCCACTGTGTACATGGAAGGTGTCTTCCAGATTAGATACTAGAAGAGGTGCTAGACTGGGGTAGGGACACCCTCACCACCCTTGGAGAAAAGGAGAGGATCAGGGCAAAGCAGCATAAAGAGCCTGTTAAAGGACCATTCTGCCAGATGGATGACTCTTCTTGCCAGTACTTGGAGTTGAATGTGGGATTTCCAATCAGTATATTCCTCTATAGCCAGAAAAGAGCTTTGAAATCCACTGTCAAGATATGTGTCATATTTTCCTTCACTAGATTATCCAGTGTAAGGTTTTAAATTCACATGCTTAAGCAAGTGCTCTTTTAGCCCAAACTGAGAATCCATATGGCCTGGAATTTTTATGTTTGCTGTAAAAGAGCAAAGTTAATAATATTAAAAGATGTCTAACACCCCAAAGTTAAGAACTCCAGATTGGTGATGTGCAGACATTTCTCCCGTTGCCTTGTTTCCTGTGAGTTCTCCAGATTCTCTAAAACATTATTCAGGGATTCTGGAGACAGCAGCCTTATTTACTCTGTAGCTTTCCAACACTCCTAGACTGACTGTCCTCCACCCAGAATTTTGCAGAGGCTGTTTGGAAAAATATGATGTGCTCAAGTACTTAAAAACAGCAGGACAGCACAAAGGGGCCAAGTTTCAACAACCTTACTATTCTTAGCTCCTAACTGAAGTTTTGAGACTTCAGAGTGTTTGATTTTGCTTAGTTTAATAAAGCGTTGGAGAGGGAGAAGACATTGTAAGATTAACTGGAGAAAACCAAACCACTGTTAACAGAATAAATCTTACCTTGCTTGAAGAGGAAGTAAATCAGGTATCAGAGCTTTCTTAGCAGGGAGAAGGGTGAGATTTAAACAGATTTCTGCCATTAAATGTTTTTCTATTTCCTATAAGTTCCATTTGTTTCCTTTTCCTTCCAGTTATAATTAATGAAGAACTGGAAGGTGAGTTGCAATGTTACAGAAAGGTAAGGACCTAATTGTTTGTAAGTACTAACGTTTAGAAAATGGCCAGTGCAAAAATGTTTGCATCTCTTTCACTCGCGTGACAGCAAGGCATTTGGCACTGGCAAATTCCTGGAGTTTTGGGGCCACAGTCATTGCAGAAAAGGAAGGAGTATTCAACAGGAGCTCAGCTGAAGGATGTGGTATAGCAAGAGGATAAAGGATGTCACATAGAGGAGATGAAATCAAGAACATTTTTTTTTTCATTGTGACAAATTATTACACTCTAACACTCACTGGGGTGCCACCTTCTCCTTTCCAGTTGCCTGGACTTGTGTGTGGGCTCTTGCAATGCTGTCTGTATGCCATACTTCATTAATGACCCTTAAGAGGCTAACGTTAACACCTGTTTGTGGTTATTTCCTGTCACTGTTTACTCTCCCAGATGGTACAGATACAATATGCCCAGTGTGTTAGGCATTTGTCAGTAATACACTCTTTGCCAGCTAAATGCCATTCATATTAAATTTGGCAGCCATTTCATAGCTCGGAGAATCTGTCGTCTAAGTCAAACGCAGAAACTGTGGACAAATCTCAGATTCTCATAATAAGTAGTGAAGAAGTAACCCAGTTGTTTGTTTTTCTTCTTACAGTTTTGGTGTTTTTCTTTTTTTCTACCAAAAGGGAAGAATTGAGGAGGGGAAGCAACTTAAACTATGAATGAGTGCCTAAGACTGAGATGAGTGGCTCTAGTGCAGTTGGATAGGGTGTATTTGTGTGATCCTGAACATGGTATTTCATGACCAGAAGAAGATGTGTGATGTTGTTCTAGTAACTGAAAACCACAGATATTGTAAGACATTGATGCAGAGAAGAATGTAGTCTCCAGGTCTTGAATTAAGCCTTGCTGTTGCCTTGGGAAGATTTGTAAAGAAGTAACCAGAAGGCTAATAAACACTGTTTCTGGAGTGTTCAGAGAAGTCATCCAATACTGGCCAAATGTGTTGTGTGTGTGTCATGCATGACTTAGATTTCCAGCTCTCCCAGAGCTGGAACATGTTTGTTTGTTTTTTTTCCTAGGACTGTAATGTACTGTGACCATTTCCAATTCTAGGGAAATGTTTTATATTTATAGTAATAAGAAAAGCATCATATTAATGCCAACTATCCTGGCTTTGTCAGAAAAAAAAGAAGTTACTGACATACACATTTGGAAATTTCTAGCCCACCAGGCAAAAGTCTAAAGGATGAGTAAGTGAATTCTTCTGCTAATTCTTAGACCAGTTGTTCACTAAAGTAATTACTATATAAATTGCCACATTCTGCACAGGAAGCGTCACATAGAGTGGTCATGCCAACAGTGAGCCTATAGATGGAGTCTTCCAGGTCAGATGATATTATTTAGAAGCTTAGTCTGAGACAGCTGTGCCTTGGTGACAGAGATGGTGGTAAATAATTTATCTCTTGATTCCACAGAGTTGTTATTTCACTAGACCCAACAAAGCAAAAACCTTGGGGACTTGTGAATGCAGTCAGTTATTGTTGATGTCCTTAGCACTGTATCTGTCTGTTGCACAGGTGTATAAATGTTAAAATAAGTTAAGAATGCCAGCCAGTTTTGAGCTAAGTAATCAAGATCATTTAAGATACAGATTTTGAGTACTTTTTCTTCACTCATAAGATCTTAGACATCTGGCTGAATATGATCTTATTCACTCATCAGCTTCTCCCAGGATGTTGGATAATTTGCAAATAATCCCATCAAACCTGGACATTGGGCTCTTGTAAGTAAAAAAGGTTCTGAAAAGAGTAAGGCAAAAAGTGCAGTTGGACTAAAGTCACATAATAGTGGGCAACTGGAAGATCAATGAGAGGTCATCTTCATCCAGGCTATCAGAGCAGAGGTTTTTTTTAATACAAGGAATCCATCTCACAAATATATTATAGGTACATTTCACATTCCCGTGCTGCACCAACATAATCTCCAACATGCAGGTGTGGGTAGCTTATGGGTAAGGGGACCCAACTGAGCCAATCTTCTTATTTTAATGTTTTATCTGTCTGAATAATTGTTAGGCTGAATCATTGTTAGGCTATGTGGATGTGAGATATGTCTGACAAATGCCATAGAACGAATGTGCTTATATGTAAAGAATTTTCTGCAGGTCTTACTAATCTTGATATGCAAAATGTTTTATCATTTTGTGTGAACAGAAACCAAACAACCCCCTTGTGTGTGTTGTATGTTGTGCCAGATATGTATTGCAAATCTATAGTTGCCATGTGTGAACTGGCCTTACAGAAACTAGGCAATTAAAGAACTGCTTAGGAAGATGAAAGGAGTTAGAAAGACAGATATAGAAAGACTCAGAGTATCTGGCTTCAGTGGTACTGATTGATTATGATCTGAGGCTTCCTGTGTTCCCCAAAGTTTGATGTTCCTTCATAGAGGTAGGTATAATAAAAGAGATTATCTCTAAAGTCAGATAATTTTAGCATTATGGTTTATGGTGTGCTACTACACTTAGTGCTGTTGACCAACCAAATGGGAAGCATAAAGCAGAGAGGAGACAGAAACACACATAGGACTTTGAAACACACAATGGATTTTGGAAATAGCAAGCATCTGACTCAAGAGTTGATTTTTGAATCCACACAGCCAAAAAAGACTGGTTACTTTTGGAAATGGCCTCCTGCTTCACTCTTAACTCCCCAGTGATTACTGAGGTTTAATTTCTGGTATCAGAAGAGGTTTGTGTTTCTGGTTGTACAGTAAAAAGTGAGACTGTGGGTTTTGAGGCCCAGGCTCAGATTCACAGGGGTCAGAGTGGTTCCCTCTGTGTGAGGAAGTTAAGTTTTCTAACAATGCTGGAGGAGGTTGTGTGTCCAGAGCAAGCCTCGTCAACACAAGTGTTTGACATCAACTATTAGAACATATTTAAAGCTCTGAAAGCCTTTTTCATCATGGCACTTAAAAACTGGAATCCTCTGGCAATGCCTGGACCACAGATTTTCACAACAGCTCAAGAATAGTTTCTCCTGTACTGGCAGCCCTTTGAACAAAAGCAAAGTGCTGGAGAGCCTTTTGTGTTCTTTCTCCCTCTTTTTCACTAAGTAATTGGTAATTAGATGACAATTTAAGTGCCAGTAAGTATTGAGAAATCCATCTGGCTCCTCTTGTAACTGTGATGAGATGGCTATGATGACTGGATTAAGCATTTGTGTGCATGTGTGGATGTAGGTGTACTCACAAAACAACAGGGCTAAGATACTATTTAAAAAGTTCAAGCAGAAGTAAATGTATTTGTAAGAGTTATTTGTCTCATTTCAAATTGGATTAGCATTTCAAAGTGCTTGCACAAATAAATTTTACAGGTCTGCTTGATGTATCTATTCACTATCTCAGATCTCTAACCTGACTTTGGAAAAGTAAACCGAATTTCCTAGAAGCACAGAGGCTGAGCAGGAAAATATGGGACCATGTCTGCTACTCATTCTCTTGAGATATTTCCATAGAGAGCTATGGTAACTGTGTGAGGTTCCAAATTTTTC
>NW_009952160.1:430388-462174 GCF_000747805.2 Chaetura pelagica
CAAGTTGACTAACAAACAATAAATGAGACATCCTAGTGTCATTTTTGGAGACCTCTCTCTGTCTCTCAGCCATGCTGTTGCCAATGTGTTCTCAGGGCAGTCTGCATGACAGGCATTAGTATTAGAAAGAGGACTATCTGTAGTCTTGGGCATATGGAGCAGCCTAAAAGATGTATTACTTCAGTTGAGACACTATTTAGCCTGAACATTCATTTGTGAGCACAGTGCATGGAACATTTTTCGTTAAGGAACTAGGATTTTCTGGATGTCAAATCCCATTTGCACAAGTTTGAATCCTTTTTTATTTTTAATCACTGCTGCTCTCTGCTTTCTTGCTCTGTATAAGACACGTTTTATCAGCAGCAAATGGGATCACTTTGAATATGCTGTTATTTCTAGTTTTAATGATGTCTTTGTACTTTCATTGATGTGGATAATATGTTCAGCGTGATGCTGTGCCACAGATTATCAACAAAACAGATTTCCCTCTGCCGAGTCTTTGGCGTCATTATAAAACTAGACATTTTTTCTTAAAAGTACTAGAAAAATTCTTTAAAGACAAGGCTAGAAGGGATATAGAAGTTTCTCAATTTTCAGTGTCGGGAGACCACTAAAGTGTCTGGAGCAGGTTTCTCTTATTGCTTATGAAAGTGGACAATAATTGCAATTCTCTCTGATTCCAAAAGAATTTGCAGTTACTGTTCTGGAGCCATAGGCTGTTGCTGCAGCCTGTACGCACTTTTGTGGCCATGCACACCTGCCGTTACCAAACTGTACTGCCCCAAGAGCAGCCTAGACAGACTTTATAGTTGTGTCTGTGCTATGAAATTCAGGTGGAACATTCCCAGGTACTGGGATACTGCTTGTGTTCAGTGTTAGAGCCTTCCTTGCCATGGATTTGGCCCACTCTGGCTAATGTTCTCCCCAGGTTGTTCCTGGACACAGCTTGACAGCTCAAAAGGCCTAGGGACCATTTCCAACAGATTATAAATCTAGACTTGGCTATTGCAGAAGTGGGTTCTTAAATTCTCATTCAGTGCCAGGGAATGCCACTGGGTGTGTGTAATGTAGCCAAGAGTCTTACATCCACCATCAGCCTCAATATAACTAACTGCCCCTGTGTGTTGTACTAGCAGTGCTGGCTGTGGTTGGTGTCTGAAAGCTGAGAACCTTTTCTCTGCTTCATCATCCACGTGTATGCGGAGAGGTAACAGCCTCATGGCTGCTGTTATTTCTAATAATGATAACTTTATATGCCATGATAGGTCCCTCCCCGTTTTCCATATGTTTAAATGCATAAGCCAGGGGATGACTCCCAAGGAAGATAACAAGTTGATTTTGCCTGAGCTGACAGCATTGTCCCATTGCTTGACTGTTCACAGAGCATTTCCAAGCATTAGCAGCACATTGGAGTGCAGGTTTCATGCTGTACTTGTGCTTTTGGAGTTTACCCATCTTGCCTGTTCTGGAATTGTGATACAGAAGCAAGAAAGGGCAACCACTGTCCCTACCCAGAATGTCAGCTATTGCTAGTCTCTAGGATCAGCTGAATATCCAACACTAATTTGATTTCTGATGGGCTATGTGTTCTTTCATATCAATGTCTAGCAGTGGACTGACAGCCTGTTTAGAAATCAGACTATGTATTTGGGTCCTCATACATGGTCTTTATGCACCTACTTTAGAAAATCTTTGCTTTACTAGGTGCAGTTTGTTTAAAATAAACCCCTTTTATTCCCTATGATGCTTCCTAAATCACTGGGGTAATTATTCTTTTCTGCTCTCTCCCTAGAATTTATCTGGGATTACAGCTCAAGATGGTCTATAACAGGGCTGCTTATACCAGTGAGCATAATAAAAGGCTGATAGATTCCTTACAAAGACCTGTTCCCTGTAGTAGGTGACACTGTTTCACGTGGGCACCAATGATACAGATAGGAGTAACTTGAAGACTATCAGGAAAGACTGTAGAGCACTGGGAGTGGCAGTGAAGGGCTCGAGATCACAGGCAGTGTTCTCATTAATCCTTTTGGTCAAAAGGAGAGGGCTGGAAAGGGCCAACTAAGTAGGAAGAGTTAACAAATGGTTACAGGAGTGGTGCAAGAGTGAGGACTTCAGCTAAATAGACCACAGGACTCACTTTGAAAAACCTAGTCTGTTCTGGGCTGCATCAGAAGAAGTGTAGGCAGCAGGGTAGGGGAGTTGAGTCTCCCCCTTTACTCGGCTGTCATGAGACCCCACCTGGACTACTGTGTCCAGTTCTGGAGCTTCCAACACAAGAAGGATGTGGAGCTACTGGAGAAAGTCTAGAGAAGGACCGTGAAGATGATCTGTGGGCTGGAGCACCTCTGCTGTGAGGACAGGCTGAGAGTCGGGGTTGTTTAGCCTGGAGAAGAGAAGGCTCCAATGGGACCTCATACCAGCCTTCCAGTATCTGAAGGGGCCTATAGGAAAGCTGGGGAGGGGCTTTTTACAAGGGCATGTATAAAGACGACAATAGGTAATGGATCAAAACTTGAAGAGGGGAGATTTAGGTTAGGCATTAGGAAGAAATTCTTCAGTGTGAGGGTGGTGAAACCCTGGAACAGGTTGCCCAGGGAGTTTGTGGAAGCTTCATCTAGTGGGAGGTGTCCCTGCCCATGCAGGATGTTGGAACTAGAGGATCTTTAAAGTCCCTTCCAACTCAGACTGTTCTATGATTCTATGATTCTATGACTGTCTTCACAGGCATGATGGTATACTGAGAGTCTTAACAGTAGAGACTTCTTAATCCACCTTTTTTTCTCCTGAAATCTTCAAGACTTCATACTGCTCTACTTCACCTCTTGTTAGTGACAGTGATAACTTTCAAGTTCTTCCTGCTTTTGTTGATGAAATCTTCCCAGACATTATTGAACTCATTATTGGGGTGGACAAGGAGATAGGCACTGACATGTTGCCTACATTTCTGTTTTAGCTCACTCTGTAGATTCTCAGCACACAGAGTTAACCAATGTCCCCATCATAAGTATTTTGTCTCCAAAACCTTCTCACCTGTACAAGATTCTCCACTGGTGAATCTCAGATATTTCAGAGATGACTGACATTGGGAATGCATTAATCAATAAAGCCTTTTAAAGGAAATCATCACCTCAACTACAGAAAAACTTGTTTTTCTTATACCAATTACATTTTTTTTTTCAGTGTCAAAACTCCACAGCGTATTTTCGGAGAGATATCTTCTGTGTTCCAAATGAACAAGTTAAACAATGAGACACTTAAAGTTAATTGGTATTCAGTAAAATTAATTTTCTTCCCCAGGGAGATGGCCAGTCAGCTAGAGATATTTTTGGTTTGTCTGTGTGTAGAAATCAGGTAATAAAGTCTAATTTACTTTACAGGAAAGTTGGTGGCATATAACTATGATGTGCCCTTAACTGTCCCTGTGGGTATATTTTTTGTTATTTTGTGAGTAAAGTTTTTCAGTTGGCATGTTGCTTTTCTCCTTCATTCCTTGAAAATAATATCAGAGATAACAGAAACTTTTTTATGAACTATTGAGTTTTGCACAACTGAACGGAATAATTTTTACTATGGTATTGGTCTTTGTTCTGCCTTCTTTTCTATTCAATGTTCTAAATCAATGTTAAACAGCCGTTTGACTTGCTTGAGTGGTGTTACTACTGCCTTACTTCAAGACTCATAAACTGTGTCTGTTTTTTTTATAGGGAGGCATTCTTTCGTGAAATTTTTAGGAACAGACCTATACCACTTTTTCATGTAAGACAAGTTATACAAGTTATGGATTTGCTATTGACAAGGGTTTTTTTTAATATTTTCTCATCCCATGGTTTGGTTTGGGGTTATTAAGCATTCTATGCTCAAATTTTTATGGTGGGGCTGATGATTTTTTGAGGCATTTCTTAATATGGTGCTTTGGATGTTTTTGTCTTGACTGAAATTTGTCATTCCACCAAAGTATTCTGATTTTCTCCTCCACTGTTGTGGGTTTTTTGGCTCTGATAGCATTGGGTAATTTCTTTTTCCTCTGTCTTTTTAGGTTTCTCTGTCTTTCTTCAAAATTCCAGCTTCCCATTTGTTATGCTTTAATATTTCTTCATTTCATTCCCTCTGTGTGCTGCTCCATGTTTTCTGTGTTTTATATACTTGTGAAAACGCTGTAAAGTGTTTAAGCTGTTAGCTGTCTTTTGTCCATTTTGCAGATAATCTATAGTGACTCTGAAAGTTATTGTTAGCTAGCCATTTTAAGCATGCTTATTTCCCTTTAGATGGAGCATCTTTCTCTGGCAATGCAGTTAACTTTATATTTGCATTCACTACCTCATATTTTTTGTTTAAAGTTCAATGGTTCACCCTCCAAGATATGCTAGAGGCATTTAATCTCTTATCAGAAAAGCAATGTACAGTTACTTGATGTTGTTTATTGGAAATACATGTTCTTACTTTTTTTGTTTGTTGTAGGAGGGAATAAGCTAAATGACAGACAAAGGACACATGATTCATAGGACAAAGTTGTCTTTTGTGTTCCTTCTGGACTGATAAACCATCAAGGTTAATTAGTGATTTCTCTGCAAGGATACAAGTGGCACTGCCATCTAAAATACATACTTTGGAGTACTGTGTTTCTGATGAAAGAGATTTTGGACCCCATGTGATGGGAGTGTATTAATTGCAAAAATACATACAGTATGCTCTGTGAAGAGTTTTCTTTCCATATGACCTGCTCATCTGTAAATAAGATGATTAAATAATTTACAAGGAAGTGAATCTTTGAGATATGTAGGATTCAAGGAAGTCAAGGCCCTTGACTTCAAAGGGAGCTAAGGGCTTTTGAACATCTTACCCTTTACATTATTTTTGAAAATGTTTTCATAGCTGGACAATGGCCAATATGCTACAAATCTCCAACAGCAAAGATTGATCCAAATTCTCTGCCTTTGTGAGAGGAGGTTTACAGCTTTCAATTTTCTTTATCAGCAGAGAAGTTAGGTTCTTTTCTCAGAAGTAAGGTTATCAAGGTTTGAAAAAAATTGTGAAATGTATGGTATTTTCCAGAAGATTAAAAAAGCTACATGGGAAACCATGATAAACTATTAAGAAAAATGATGATTCAGAGATGTCTGTTTATTGTGGCTTAACCCAGAACTATTTGAGACACCACAGCTCCAGTGAGTAGGTTTTGTGCAAACTTTTGTATTCTTTAGTCGCTGATGACTCATTTGTCATGTGTTTTACTTCATTTTTAACCTCTGCACAACACTGGCAAAGGGAGTGGTTATTCTACATTAATCATTCACTGACAACAAAAAGTCGATCTTATAGTTTGGAAATGACATGGTAAATTCTTGGCTCTCACAGCAGAGATCCCAAAGGGAGCCCTTTAGAGGTGCCATGGCCATGCAAACAAGTCATCTCTTACACTGTAGGGGGGTGTCTTGATGTACTCTTAATACCTACAACACCCAAGATGACTGTCACAGACTCTCAGTGTCCTCTCTGTGGTTGCTACACAAGGCCTGGCTCCAGAGAGAAAATTCTTCCTCCTGCTCTGGCCCTTTTTACCCATTACAGGTGGTACATCATTATGGCTTCTCCTTGTTCTCTTTGTCTGACAGAAACTGTTTACATGACAATGAAGTTCAGCCTCCTGGGGCACAAGGAAAACTCCAGATGAGTAGAAAAAACTTTCTCTCTCTGCATGAGAGTCCTGAGAAGCACCTAGCACTGACACCATGCTCAAAAATGGGCATTAGCTTTTAATTTACTGTAGGCTGCTTATTACTTCATTGATGCGACTTGGTGTCAGTGTGGGACTCTGCTTCCGACACAGTAACCCCATGTGTGCAGCAGCCTCGTGTTTTTCCAGCAAAGCCACTGCAGAGTCTTGGTGTGAGAAGCTTTATTGAGCATATAGGTATCTCCTGGTGTGGCAGGGAGGATAGGAAGCTGTACCCTGGAAGGTGGAATATTTAATCTTCTTGGCTCAATCTGTTTGCAGAGGTACCGTGCCTGACACTTCCCTCTCTCATACCTTGTTTGCCAGTTACACCATTACTCTCTGAAAGGCTAGAGTCAGCAGACTTGATTTTCATGTGATGATTACATAATCTTCTTATCACCTCAGATATTACTTCACTTCCTTATCTTGGATGTGCTTGGTACATTAAGGTATCTGATCTCCCTTCTGCTTCCCTCCTCCTACCTCTCTTTGTTGGTAGCTGCAGCTGTAATTTCTACATTTTCTTTCCATAAGAAACTCTTCTAATTTAATTTCTTATTTTTCAGTCCAATTGTAGTTTGTACAGGTTTCTGCTGACCTGGAAAGTTGTTCTTATATTCTCAGCTGTCCCTACAGGTAGTGTGGATCTTGGCCTGTATGTTTATCCACAATGTATACCTGACATTTACATCTGACCAAGTTGCTCATAGGATCATATGATAGAGAAAGGTGGAGGGAAGGAAGGTTGTAGTCCCCTGTTTTCTGATAACTTCTGACTGTTTTGTTGCAGTGTATTCCTACTTGTGTAGTTTTAAATGTCTCTTTCATGTGGTAAGTATAAACCCAATTTAATGACTTTCACTGTTTGGAAAGGATATTTTTTTCCTGATAAGAAGCCGAACTTTCTCCTTTCACACTTTTTCTCTTTACTTATTTTTTTTCCTTCTCCAAAATAAGGTTTTTATAACTACAATTCAACTCTGCCAGCCCTGGCCACGAGAAACAATTCTGACGTGTTTGGATAGAGTAACTGTATTAGTCTCTAGCACCACATCTTCCCCTTACCTATGCACCTGAACATCAGAAAACAGACAGACCACTAAGTGAGATCGCTCCTGTTTGTGCTTTTTTTCCCCTTCTTGTTTGAAGTTAATTTTTTTTTCCTACCTTCTTGTCAGCATGAGCATCAGTAAGGAGACAGGCGTAGCAGGAAGCAGGAGTTGTGCTGTGGGAATTATGCTCCAGAGGGTGCTGCATGCTGTTTTCTGATATGATTAATCGGGTGAAATGCACAGAGCTTTGTAGTCTGAAGAAATTAATTTTGAAAGGGAGTCTGTTTGGTTATCACTGAGTTAGGAAGATGAGGATTTCCCTCTTACCCCCACAGGCAGAGGTCTCAACAACTAAAGCACAAGGGGGAAATATTTATAAGTAATACTAAGGCACAAAAGTGGGAAAGGTAGGCAGGCCCAGCAGTCAGGCTTTGATTGGTATGCTGCAGATCTGTGAGTGGAGTTTGGCAGAGCTCTTGTAGCCTGAGGCAAGTGCAGGCTGAGAAGGCCCTGGGCAGAGGTCTAGGGTCAGAGGACTTGCCTTTTGGAGGGCAGCAGCATTGTCCCCAAGCCATGTGGTACTTAGAAACCGGCTGGGCAAATGTGGCCACAGGGAGCCATGGCCAGGATGTGCAGGAGGAGGGGTTCATCAGTCTCACTCCACATGAGATGGCCCCAGCATAGCACGTAGGTTGGTTTGTTGGTTGGTTTATTAAGGTGGAAATAATGAAAAAAATAAACTCTGGGGTTGAGGTGGCATGTGGCACACAAAACTCACACTGGCAGCAGTGGCTGCTTATCCCCTGTGGTTTAGTGTTTCTTTTAGAGGGTCTTCATATAGTTGCAATATAGTGTAGTGGTGCTTTGCAGGCCTGAAGTAATTACAAAGAGAAATCAAAACACTGGGAAGTTCTTTTGCGAATAGGGTCTTAAGAGGCCCTGTAGGAGATGCAGACATTCCAAGCCCTGGTCATCTTTCTGGTATACTGACCTTGAAGGGTCTCTGTGTAAGGAGAGCCCATGCTGAGGTCAGGATAGACTGTGAATTACCTGGGAAGTGTCCCTGGTGTTTTCGTTCCCAATGGCATTGAACAACAGTGTAGGTTATCCTGAGAGCCATGCACTGGAAAGGTTTGTTATTAAACACAGGTTAATTGTTTCTTTATTTGAAGAACTGAAATAGGGGCATTTCCAAGAATCAGAACATCTCAACAAAAAGGATTAGTAGTGTCCTATTGTTATGTGTTTTGGCATATGTGTGAGTAAAAAAAATAAATTCTTGGATGTTGCCCAGTTTAATTTTAGGTCAAGGAAAGCCCTGTGTTCTTCCAACCTGGCTATTTAATTGCATTACGAAAATATCCCTGCAGGTTCAGACATATTATGACCAGTCCAACTTTACTGTAAAATACGTCATCCATTTAAGGTTGTGGAGTTTTTTTAAGGGATAAATACAAAAATTAACAGCTCTGCTTTCTTTAGCTCTCTAAAGTACAAAACAATTTTTATTTTAAATTTTAAAAAATAAGTCTTTCTCTCATGTGGAGCCCTTTCTGCCAAATCAGGCACCTCAGCACAGTTAAAGACATAAACCTTTCCAAATGCTTTCAGGTAGCTGGAAATGAGATTGTGTGAGTGCCATGTCTTTTATTATAAAATATTGTAGGAAGAACACTGATGGGACAGACAAAAAAATCTTCTGTTCTGAGACAAGATGCCTTTTTATATGCACTGCCAGAAGCAGAAGGGGCCAATGAGAAAATAAAAATGATTAATAGTTTTAAATAAATATTTACAATATGTATGTTAGCAGGACTGTACAAATATAAACTAGTTCCTTTGCCACCTGCAAAGAAATTGTCTCATTTTGCTTTTAATGCCTATGGGTATGTAGTACAGGAAATTTTTACTACTTATCTGAATCCTAACACACAGAAACATTTTCATTGCTTCATTAATTTAGAAACTGTAATTCTGCTGGGGAAAAAAAAAATAATTAAAAAAGAGAGGAAATATTGGGCAGACTGAGATAGTGATCATATGATTGTTTCTAACATGCCTAAAACATTTTGGACCCCTATCCCTAAAGAGATCACTGTGCTTGCTGTGGTCTTTTTGGTTTCTAGTTTGTTTGTTTGGTTTTGTTTATCATTCAGGGACTAGGAGGTATATTTTGGGTAAAATGTCAGTGCAAATAGCTCTTCAGCAAACTTTTGTATTACTTTGACCAAAGGTTGAAGGGTTTGCAGTGATATGATTTTTTAAAGATTTGGTTTTGCTCAGTATTTAACAGTGAACAGTTGGTCCCTTCTTACTTTTGTCTTTTAAAGTCCTCGTAGGTAAAAAAAGTGGCAATAAAGCCACTGAGTGCAAGGAGAAGTTCTTAGTCAGATTTATGCACCTACTCCCAGACTTCCTGCAATGTTGCCTCTCAGTGATACCTGCTAAGGTGAAGCAGCTATCAGCACACTAGAAAGTGAGAAATCTCAGCTGCAAGCAGGTTATGCAATACAGACTAAAAAACTGCTGAATCTGCTTCCTTCATAGCTCACTGCATTACTCAATGCAGCCTTCACTGACCATGAAGTACTGCTGAGAGAGATCCAGTGTGTGTGTAGAGCTATGAGCATGAAACTGTATCCATAAAACCAATAGAGACATCTGTACTCTTGGATCCAGCAGAGCCTACATCTGGTCAGCTGACAGTGTGCACACAAGGAACATAACCGTGCCTACAGAATTGGTTATGTAGTTTATTTCAAGTGCAAATCACAAATGTCTCTGAAGCAAACAGAAGGACAATGGAAAAGCAAGTAATACATCGAGATTATTTAAATCAGTCATAAACTGTGTTGTGGGTAGCTTCAGTTTTGCAGAATTATCATGCCTGGGATTTTGTATTTCATTTTAGTTCATAAGGCAGCTCCTCAGCTAGTGGAGGTCAAAAGTATTCCACTGTTATCAGTAGAAGGATCACAGATTTCACCAGCTCACAGTGTCAGTTTGAACACCTGCTGAGGAGATAGTTTGGCCCATCACTGTTTGAAACTGACATGGATAAATACATTTTTCGAAAGTGGCTTTTATTTGCCCAAGTGAGAGACGGGTGTTTTGAGTTCTTACCAATTACAGGCTTGAAGTGTAAAAACCCCTGGGTCACTGGTTCTGATTTTGACCTTTTCATCCATAGCAGAAAGACTGAGCTCTCTGAGGATATACTAGCACATGGAGACCAATTATTTGCTCTCATTTTAGCCCTACAGGCTATCAAAAAGTAAAGTAACACAACACACTCTGGCTTCAAGGCATTTAAAATAAAACACGCACAGTACTGTATACAGAGAGTGAAGAAAATATTTCAGGAGAAAGGCAGCACTTTAGTATTTGACATTGGTAAATAAACATTGTGGTAACTTTGATGACGAAATACTGATTTTTTCATTCACATGTAACAAATATTAGTCTTCTGTGCCACTGTTTCACTAAAACTACACCATGTGTGATATGCCAGGATAATCAGCCAATGAGGCATATTTCAAGTGAGATGAAAGAAAGACAGTATGGAAGTGTAATTAGCTGAGTTTGTGAGTGAGCTATGTGCAATGGCTATTTCTAGGATCCAAGGTTAATAGCTCTTGGCTGTGAGCAGAGGACTCTGCATGCTGGAGGACTTGGAGGCAAAACTCCTATCTGCTAGGATTGCTACCAGTGTCTGAGAGAAGGGCTGGTGCAGGCAGATTGCACAAAGGTGAAAGGAGACTTTCATCCATTTCTGGAAACTTCTCTGCTCCACCTCCATCTGGGCACAGGGAAACTTAGAGGTCCAAGGTGAGATCCCAGAAGGATTTGCCAAAAACTAGTCAGGCCTGCTGTTGAGATGTATCAATTGCCTACATCAGCATCCATGAGCTGGTACTGTGGGTATTTGGGATAATGAGATAAGCAGAGATCCCAGCCACCAGGAAGTTTCACAGGCACAAAAGTAGGTTGGAGTATCTAGACAAGCTGTTGTTACCCCTTTCATGTGCAGAGAATTAACTGCCCATTGTTCAGCAGCATTTTCAAGCAGCCTTTAAATGAAGTGCAGCTCTCATGCTAGGTCGGGGTTATCTGCCTCTCCTGGGGTCCCTGCACACTTGTGCAAGGTAATGAGGAAGTATGACTGCTGGCAGTTCCAGTGCCTGGGGAGGAAACCTTGTTCTCATTCTTGCTTGAAGCCAACCAGTTTGCATTATTCAGAGAAAATGTTATTGTACTCTTTATTGAAAAAAAAATCCTTGCTGACCAAACAGGTTTGTCTGTATTCAGTTAGCTCTAGTAACGCTGCTGTGTGGAAAGTGTTCAGCTCTGGAGATTTAATAATGTATGGAGCTGCAGCTTTGCTTTGCAAGTGGACAGGATTGTAATGGTGTCTGCTGAAACTATTAATGCAAAAAGAAACACTGGGAGAGATTTATTTTCCATGTACCAAAATCTTACTTTAGCAGTTGCTTTTCTTGTCTTCTCTTCTACCCGTGCCAGACAAATAAAGGCACTGCAGACAGGTAACTGTCAGTCAACATGCTGGCACTGGAGGACTATCAGACAAGTTGTGGGCTGCAATAATTTATGCAGTTTTCTCTGTATGTTCGAGAAGGGCTTTGGTCTTTCATTTCAGCCCTTTTATAAGAGCACAGGGCTAGGGCCTGCATTTTTCTGTGGTAAGCTCATGAATTTGGATTCCCCTTGGACTTGCAAACCTTGGCCACATTCGTATTTTATGTGAGCCACTCTGCGCAGCTGATTCTTCTGGTGTTTATTTTTCTTGATTTGAAATAATTCTTATTTCCCTCTGAGAAAACCTTGCCTGTTAATGACTGCTAGCTACAACACGTCGGCAACTATCCTCCGGTCTTCTCTCCTGGCTCTGCCTCACCTCATCTATCACCCCCAGACAGGAGGTCAGAGGTTGCCATAAAGTAGAGGAAAAAATCATGCTTTTGAGGAATTTAATTGTTTTGCTTAAAAACTTTGTCCTAAAGTTCCAGCCTCCTTGGCTTGAGTGGTTTTCTCTTCTGTAGGATCAGAGCTCTAAAATTTCCCAGTGGGGAAGTCATAGCTTTGGGCCTGATACTGAAAGCACATGCTACTGTACTGACTGATGATAATTGGATGCTCTGTGCAGTTGTGACACTGTCTTGATCCCTGTGTCCTTGGGTTTGTGTGTGTCTATCTCTGTGTGTGCGTAGTTGCAAATATCTGTGCAAGTGAGATGAGAAGCCTGATCCAGATCTGGCCTTCACAGCTGCATGAATTTGCCCGTCTAAACTGCATCGAGTCTGGATCCAAGCCCAGGAGGAACTGTAAAGGAGCTGGTTCTTTCCCTTACCAAGATGAGGGAGTAGCTGGGAGCACCAGTGAATTAACAGTAGATTTCTGAGTTACAGATGGATGAGATAGACTTTTCCCATAAATTGAAGCAGACTCAAGCTGTTTTGGAGATTCATACACAGAAATGGCAGAAAGCATGTCATGAAAAAAACCCTCAGACTTGTGACATTTGCATTTCAGTGTTGTTAAGCAAAGCATTTTGATTACTTTTGACTAGATATGACCAATTTTGCTGGTTTGACTGGGCTTGCTAGCCTTCTAAACTGCTGTGTTATTGTCAGCAACAAAAAGCACAAAATACCGTGAGTATTCATCACATTTAGCTGTTTAATTTATTTTAGTCCTCGAAAATGCTGTCATCATGCAGATGGATAAGTGCATCTTGGATATAGGCCACATTCTCTAGTTTTCCCCAGATTCTTTACCTTTTCAGCAATAGGAAATTCCCTGAGTTACTGTTCACTTATAAATAATGTACAATTTCAAAATGGTTTACTGTGTTGCAAGTTCAAAGTACCATTCTTATTTGACTATGAAATTTGCAGTTGAAGCTCATTTTTGAGCCCACCAGTCCTGTGTTTCAAGGAATTTACCTTCATGAAAATTTCCCATTCTTTCAAGGAGGAGTAGCTCAGAGCATTTTGCATCAGTGCAAAACACCAGATTATTCTGGATGCCGAGCAGCAATCTTTGCGTGAGTAGCCATTGCTCCTAAGGTAATGAATGATTACTTCTCTTTGATTGGACTTGCCAATAATGACCTTGGTGACTATCCTATATTATTTGTGAGTACACACAGGCCCTCTGAGAAACATAAGGGAAACATAAGCGACTCCTGTGTCCTCTCCAAGTCTTTAATAAGATTTGCCATCCACTACCTTAATGGAAAAAGTCACTTGTGATGCCTGATGGAATAAGAAAAATCCTGCATGATCTGATATTATTTAATCTGTGAAAATGAGTCCTACATTCCCACTCCTGCCTTCTCTCTCTCTCTCTCTCTCTTTTTTTTTTTTTCTTGTTTTTAATGTGGTGTAGCAATTATTTTTCATTCTCCATTTTTTTATCATGCAGCTAGACAAAATGCTTTTTTATTGCTGCTAACCTGCTGATGTCCAAGATAGGTACTTACTTATGTTTAATATTGTCTACTTTCACCTAAATGTTGGAAGGGAACCTGAATCATTGATGTCTAAACATCAGTCAAACATCAAACGTTCTGCTTCCTGTAGTCTGCTTGCATATCAGACTATTAAAAAATTATAATCTCGGACTATAAAAAATTATTTCTTTTGTCCTAAGTCATGTTGCTCTCTCAATGTCTTGGTGCCTGATTTGTGACAATCCACATAAGTCAGAAGTGTTACAAAGGAAACATCATGTCAATAGCTAGGTGCAATGCAACAAACACTTTGAAGTTAAGCTTGTACTCAGAGATGACATATACAGGTGTTGAACATTCAGCAAATGGTGGCCAGCTTCTGGTTCTGAATGTTTATGTTCAGTAAAATTGAAAAAGAATCTTTCCTGTTTTCAAAGACATTGAAGGTTCTCTCAAGCTGAAAGGCAGAGAACAGGAACTGATAATATTTATATAAGGTGTAAAGTTGAAGGGATTTTCGATCCATTAATTTGTTTGTTTGTTTGTTTTCAAGTGAGCTGTGCAATTTTTGTCTTCCTTCGAACTGTTAGAGTGGCCAGAAGGTGAAGAAGATCTGTTAGGTTTCCTGTAGATAAACATTTAAACAGAACCATTTAAAAGAAAGAAATTCCTTCAGGATATGAAGTGGAAATAACAATGCGTTATTTTTGTTGACCCAAATTACCTCCTTAATTAGTTCTTTAATATGAGTCCTTCTTAGAAATTTGGAGATGCTCTGGTGCTGGAAGTCTCATGGCTATAAGAGGACAGTGCATAAGCGTTGCACATTATCATCCTAGTAAATGATCCAAGTGTTGAAACTCATTGTGGAGTAATGGCTTTTGCAAAACTTCGCCATGTGTTTCAGCCCTGTTGGCAAGCACAGCATTATCTGATGGTATGTCTCTTGGAGAGGAATGGAAGGAGACAAGGGAAAAGAGAATGTGAGCTTTGTATAAGCTATGGTACTTGAACTTAAGCTGTAACTGAATAAAAGCTTGCCTGTCAGTTTGCAAGCATACAATTAAGACCCTTGCTGTTATCTGAATCCTTTTCCTTGCCTTATAATTTTATGGTAAAAAGCATTACTGTTGCTTTTGGACTTTCATAATAACTCTGGTAGCCACAGAGAAAACCAGATGTTGTTTGTTTATTTATTTGTGAATCAAATTATGGCCCTCTTCAAACTTCACTGTGTAATTTGCACTGGCTTTGCAGTTTACAAGAATGCACACACTGGTTTATGTACTCCTCTCTCCCTGCAATTAGAAGATGAAGTAGCAGAATTGCCAAGCAAGTGACTATGGTTTTAGTGCAACAGTTGCAGCTCATTGTATCTCCAAAGTCAGAAATAATTTGTCACAACAGACTCCTCCATTTCAATCTGCAGTCTGTGCCTGTAATGAATAAAACATGGCTGTCAGAATTAAAAGGAGTAGAGTTACGGTAACACACTCTGAGTACTGTTGAGTGTGATTCAATACAATTATGGATTTCTTCCCATTTATCACTTGTGGTTAATTTTGTTTAACAATGACAGTAGCCAGTTTTTGGTTACACTGTTTGCCTACCCAAAGCAGATGGCCTTGGAAATGTACCCCCTTGACATTTTCATGTGGTTTCTGTGCTTTTACTTTCTGGTTTTGTATGTATTTACCTGGTCCCACAGTGTAGATACCATTCAGCAGCACAGCCACAGTTGCTGCTGGACATCTTCATAATTTCTGCTTACATTTGCATTTGCCTCAGCCTCACCCAGCTGAAAAATGCATTCTGATCCTCCAGATGATGGTGTTTGGAAATGTGGCCACAGCTCTCTACAGGACTAGGCAAAACTCAAAGCTGACCCTGAAAACTTCCTGAGTTATCAGTTAATATCAGATGAAAATAACTGCTTTGCCCTAATTGTTATGTGTGCTGGTGTTGAGATTTAAGACAACATATGCAACTACTTTGTGCTTATCAAACCAGTATCTTCTGCATTGAGCATGAAGGGGGAAATCTCAGCTGGAATGAAATGGTGTTAAGTCCAGCAAAGTGAAGTATTTACACCAAAGTTAGTCTGCCTCACAGTAGGTAGATTTCTACCCTATTCAACAGCAGGGTGCAATGAGGTGATGGTGTCCCCTTTCAGCTACTGATACAGGGCTGGCTCTGTTCCCTGTGGAGCTCCCAGCTAACCCAGGGAGTAAAGCTGCATAGGAAAGAAAACCCTATCTACCCCTAGCTCCCTCACAAACTCATCTGGGCAAGTGCAGTGGGTATGTTAAGACTTGAATCCTGCACTAGACTCTATGGATTATGGGAACAAACCTGGCCTGAGGAGCAGACTGAACCTCCAGAGCTTCAAATATGTCTGTTAACTTTGCTTCCATCCTGCGTTATTCCTCGCTGCTCAGCAGCATATAAGTACCTCCAGGACTCCAGCTTCTAGTTTCCTGTGCCCTGGAAAAGCCTGTGCAGAGACCCAAAGCCTTTGCAAAAATCTCCTTTCCTAAGGGTTTGATATGCTGTGAAGGACTGTGTAGGATGGATGCTATGTTTTTAGTGAAAGAGTAACAAAGAAGTGAAAAGTAAAGGCATGAATTCTTGGCTGCATTTGCTTGTGTGTAGAAAAGAGAGAAGGCATTGGTGTCATCCCTCATTTGAAGTACTGTCATGTCCAGGGTTCAGCTGATGCTCAGTAATGCCTTCCCATTGACCCCAAGCTCTAATGTCAGCTGAGGTTCTAGCCCAGCTCTTAAATCTTTTTCACATTTCCATCAACAATTTGCAAAATAACTGTTCTGTAAACACTGGCACAGACACCCAGTGTAGTGGGTATATGGACAGTCCAATTTTCAGTGTGCTCTAATGTGCACTGCTGGCAACTGCATCACATGTGGAAAAGAAGGCCAAAAAAGAGAGGCAAAGTAGCTTCTCAGACACTGAATAGGACTTGCTGATGTTTTGTCTTCTGCTATTTTTTGTTTATACTTGCTGTCAGTGAAAGTGCTGACATTACTCCAGGAGGACTTGTTTCCAGTTGTGCCAGTGCTGATGGACAAGATTGAAGCAGGTCAGCTCAGCTTTATCATGTTCTTCAACAGGGTCTGTAAGGAACCAGAGAGGAACATACTGTGAATTAGAGAGCAGAGTGTCTGCCTCTGCTCTGTGGTGCTCAGCTGGCAATACCACAGGAAAATAAAAAGCTATATAAACAGAAAGCACTTTTAAGGTGATTATACCACACATTAATGCAAATTCTGTCTGCTGGTGCTACAGATCTGCAGGAGGTACTTATGGCATTAAAAGAAAAACTCACGGGAGCAAACGTGAAGGCAAGGATTTGTAACATGCTTCATTTTCCATAAAAACAAATAATAAGCAGGCAAAACAATTGCTGACAGGATTAGACATACTGGTAGCAGTGTATGAGTTGTTTTGAAATGCCTGAGGAATCAGGCATATCAAAATGAAGCATGTCATCTCAGGTCATCTTCTCTTTAGGACTGCTTCTCCCTTTCAGATGTATTATGCTTGGGACAGCCAGACAGTCCTGCTGTGGCTTATTGGACTGTAAGTCTACCTCCTGCTCTTTCTTCTTCTTCCAGTTGCTGATTCTTGCTGTGATTCCTTTTTTATAAACTTATTTCTGAGGACTCTGTATGCTCCTTTACAGGAACAGGCCAGCTCTGAAAGCAAAAGTGTATGATATTTGTTCTTCAGAGTTGCAGACATCTTCTTCCTCATCATAGATGTGGGTGGCATCACTATTTGCATGGGTTCTTTGTCGCTCATATGTATACTTAATTATCCATCCTCCTTTTGTGAATTTAAAGGGGAAAATAATTTTGTAATTTATGGTATAACTGAGATATAACAGTCCCACAATTCTCGTTTGATACATACTAGAAAAGTTTTGTTAGGGATCCTGTGAGTGCCCTATTTTACATCTTCCTTTTATGTGTACAGGTAGTGTAAATACCTGTGAAATAAATTTCAAAGAAAATCAGCTATGTTGTAGCTAATTTTCCTCCCCACTACATCAATGTGACTGTGGATAAATGGATTTGTTACTTGTTTTAAAGAAATATGCTGCAGAATTCAAAGGGAGAGTGGTAGGAGAAATAATTTTCAAGGATCTTTTCATTGTAAACCTGGGCACATGTACAGAAAAGGTGATGTAATACAATCACTGTATCTTAAAATACTCAGTAATCAGTACTTGGAGCAGAGAATATAGCCCAAATGCTCTTCAAATGCAAATGGAGGAATAATTAAAAAACAGCATGCTCCATTACAATTACATTTAGGAAAATGCTTTGCCATGTCTGGCTGACAATATTCTTAAAATAGAGGACACATGACTTCCTACCATTTCCTCTCACACAGTTGGGACCAGCACCTGGCTGTGGGTAATGGTGGAGAAAGGAAGGTGACACAGATGGAAGAAGGAGAATACTGTTAAGACATGCCAGACCCAATTACCTTATTTACGGTTTTCCCTCAATTTCTTTCTTTAGGCTGCATTGGCCTCCAGTCTGCTGCTAAAGGACTCAGGACAGTAACAGCAGGAAATTCCTCTTGGCTTTCCTCCAGCTGTGATTGCTGGGGTCCCCTCTTACCCAGAAATCTGTGTTGTGCACCAGGTCTCTGTCTCTACATATCAGTATGAATTACACCTAAAAATAAGTATTGCCGCTCGGAAAAAGATTTTGTTTGGAGCAGTCCTACATCTGGGCGACATTGGTTGCTAAGGAAGTTTAATCATGGTTCGTTATTCGTTATGTTAGTTCCCCATGAAATATGAAGTTGTATTCAACATCTCAGTTTTAATGTTCAGGATCCTCAAAGGACTCGGCAGAGCTGGCCAAGGCAGGGCCTTCATATAAGGGAGTGACATCCTGGAACAGCTGCTTTTCCCAGAAATTATGAAGATGTCACTTTTGAGACTGATGGTGAAAGTGAGTGGGAGAAGGGGCTTTTCTGGCTTTTGGGATGTCTTGGCTACCAGATGGAAAGGTTAGAAAGTTTGGGACTTTGCAATGCGTGACAGCATGGACCCCTTGGCTCAAAAACACAGCTCACTGTGAGAAGAGGAAAGGGTCTAATGGAGACAGAGGTGAAAGGAAGAGTGTTGTAGAAAATTAAATAAAAATAAAGGGCATTTAATATTTGTGAAAGATGCATTTCCCATTGTAGTCATTTTGGAAGATGAGTATCCACAATTTATGTTACTTCTCTGTATTTTGATATTTACAAAAACATCCTGGTTTTCAAAGGTGCTAAAAGCTCAGGATCAATTGACCTTAAAAACTGAAAGTTTAACATCAGGCACAACCGTTTGGAAAAGCTCATTCTTACTCTTAGTTCTGTAGCTCAGCCAGTATCAGAAAATGTACTTTGGAGCAGTTGGAGCCTGGAGGCATTCAATTATTCTGGTTCTTTTTTAATAGCAGGTAGATCCAAGGGAGAAATCCTTGAGTTGGTGGAGCCAGGGCTCATTTTTCATTGTGTTCACAGCTATTCCATGGACAGAAAATATTTGCATGTTGCTATGCAAAGACCTATTACTTAGAAATTTGAGCTTTGTCCTATTAAAGTTGGAAAGCTGTTGCATTACAGATACAGCATCAAGAAGCCAAGTGTTCTACTGAAGAGTTAAACCCTTGTTTTGTGTTTTTCAGCTGAGAAAAAAAAAGGGGGAAAAAAAAAGGCAAAAAAACCCCCCAAAACTAGGTTACTTGTATTAATAATGTGGATTTAATTATGGATCTGAGAGTTGGGAAAAAAATGAATAAAGGAAAAAATTTTGGATAAAACCCAAATGCACCTAAAAAGTTTTAGATTGTTAAAATCCTGAGGGAATACAGAGATGTGAGATATTGCCATGGGGAGAGACACTTGGGGCAAGTCAGGGACAAATACGAAAACAGTACACAAAATATCTCCCAGTGACATGAAGTAAGTGTGTCTCCATGGTAATTGTGTATTTTAGTTCTTCAAGGCCAGGACTGTCTCTTTGCTCTCTCCAGGACTGAAAATGATGGGGACCTGGTTTCTGATTTCCATGGGGGGTCTTCAGGACAGCCATAATATTAAGTAATGAGTAATAATAATAACATCTCCTGAGTATGAATCTGCAGTGCTTGATCATATGAGAAGTATTGCTGACTTCTGAGGTTTCCTGGCCATCTGTGGACAATCTAGACATCTGGTTGTGCTCCAAGAAGATCAAGCAGAAAGCCAGGTCCCCTGTTTTGCATTTAATTACTGCTAAGAAGTTATAATGAGTGCATTGTGATGCAACCTTTGCAAGTGTCTCTGGTGATTAGACTATTGCAATAATATTTCAGTAATGCAATATGTGGCTACATTTAGATTTATCTGGAAAGTACCAAAGCAGAATTTGGCAGTCTGGTTTTCATTTTGCTTCCTGCATGCATTTCTCAAGGAGCTCATGATGTAAATACATTGCTGTTCATTCTGCAAGTTGCTGGGTGGCATTCAAGGTAGACAAAGTGATACAAATGATGGAAAGCACAGTCTTAAATTAACCTGCTAAATAACCTGATTTCTGAGCTGACAATTACACGTGAGGATTGAGATAATGGGTATACAACAGAAAATACGAAAATATCAGCTTGATACTCAACAGAGGTTGAGGAAGCATATAAAGTAGTTGCAGCTCTTAGAGGAGAAAACAAAGCAGACATCAAATTTTTGTCATTCACTTAAATCCGTAAGTCTCTCAATTCTTTTAGTTGTTTCATGTTGGCAAGGGTCCAGCAGAACTGGAAAAAACACAGAGAAGGTCATCAAGGGTACAGAGCATCTTCCTAATGAGTTGTTGAAAATGATGTTAGGGACACCCCATGAGGTCAGTGGAGTGTTTCTGCCCCAGTGTGCTGGGCTATTTACAGGCTCAGCTGAGGCTACAGCTGGAGCTAGCTCCTGCCTATTTGTTTTAGACTTGTCCCAGAGCACTGCTGTGAGAGGCACTAGTTTTTAGTAGATGAGGACAAGATTGTAAAAATAAACAGAAGAAATGTTGTTGAAAATATCCACTCCACCATGTAGTGGCAGAATTGACCCTCCTGCAAACAGGTCCTGTTTCTTTTTTTCAAAATCCTCTTAAAGGCTACTTTGGGACATCACTTCTCAGCTACTATCTCAGTAGTGTAAAATAATAGCTTGTAAAGCCTAGGAAGAGTCTATGAACCAGATTTTACACTAGACTGTGTCTCTTCCTTGCAAACCAGTGAACTGCAGCTTCAGAAGTGAAGTTTTAAGTCGCTTCTTGCAAAAGAAAAAGGGAAAAGCTCAGTGCAATCAGCCATATCTGGTGGACAGGAGAGACAGAGGAGGGAGAGCTGTTTTCAAGGTAAAATGCCAAGATCTAAGGTCCCAGATGTACAGGGAATGCATTTCCCACTTCTTTTTATTTTTTAAAATTTTTTTCCTTCCAACTCGCAGCCTCTCTCTTCTGTATTTTAAATTAATTTTTGGCAGTAACATAACCCCTGGAATTCTGCCATATGCTGCTTTTAAAATTTCTCTTTAAAAGAGAGAGGGAGGCAGGGAGAAAGTAAGGGCTAGAGAGAGTATGAAAACCTGATAGAGCTGATTGCAAGGGTACATAACATTTTTTCTGCAAAAATAATCTGTAATTAATTTTTGTGGTTAGTCTATTTCTATGTCAGGATCTGCAGAGAAAAAATGACAACTGTTCAGTAGAGATTACTGGCTATTTCAACGTAACAACAGGACAGCTAGGCAGAACTAAACACGAGTATTTTAAGGGGTTTCCTTAAAAAAAGGCTGTCAGTGTAACAAGATCATTTCTTAAATCTTTAAAGCATGAAATGTTTATAGTTAAAAAGAGGCAACCATGGAAACACAGATATATATTAAACTAGAGTAAAGATTCTTCTCATTTTGGGCTGAGCAGTTTCACGGATGCTGAAGAAAGGGCATGACATCCTCATTCTGTTCCAGCAAGATGTGCCATCTGGTCTGCATTTGTCTTTTACAGTGATTTGAGCCAGGTCTCTACTTGGTTTTCATTATTATCATCTATGCCTATGGTGAGATGAAATTGGGGTAGCCTCTCCCTGCCCTCTTCCTTGGTGTCCCGTTCACCTGCTGCCACCTTATCTGGTGCTGAGCAGCAGCCTTGTGTGGCCACTTGCAGCAAGATGGTAACTGGTGCAGGATCTCATGGCATTCTTCCCCAGATGAGGAAGACTAAAGAAAAATTACAGGAACTCCTTTCTATGATGATGACTCCCTGTAAGTTTGAAAAGGATGGCTATAAAGCAGTCCATGTACCGTAGAAACAATTCTGCTTCAGTGGGGAGACCTTGGAAGGGAGGGTGTGTGTTGGCACCTTACTGATAACGAACAGTCAGGGGTATACACACCAGCCTTTGGAATACATATGGTGCTGGTGGTGGGCTACAGTCAGGAATGTGTAGGAGAGCCATCACCAGTTATTCTGCAAGTCCATCCTTTCCCATGCTCTGCTTTCCCACTGTAGGGCTTTGCCAACTCCTGGCCAGAGCCTCAGCAGCTGCATGTGGCATTGTGCTGCTCTTTGTCCAGCTCATCAGTTTCCTCTTCTAAAAAACAACCCCCTTACAATTAATACTAATAGATGCAGGCCTCCTTTTTGCTATTTCCTGTTGTAATTGGTTCATTCAGCTTTTCGCCCACTGGTTTTAGCTGAAGCCCCAGTTGGGCTGGCCAGCTTCCACATGCTCAAAGAGGAAATGCAGAGTTTACTTCCATGTAGCACTGAGTAACAAGATATGTGCCCTATGATCCAAAGGTTGGAAGGGAAGAGGAAAAGGGGAAAAAAAAAAGAGGCCAAAAATTTATCCTGTGTAGGAATATGAATGTTTTTTGTCTAAATATACTGCACCATGCACATCCTGATATTCTCAAGCAAGATGTCTTTAAATGGATACTGACAGCTGATTTATGCCTGGTACTGAGTTTTTTTCAAGGGACATATGTGTAAAAGAAAATGTGAAATACATTATGGCAAAATATAAAAGGAACTGCTGTTTTCAAAATGACCACATGGTTTTAAAATTTAAACATATCCCTGCAACTTTGGAAGACTGTAGCAACAGCATAATATTGCATACTAAAACAACATACTAAAAATCTGCTGGGGAGAAACAAACTAAAACTTTCTCTGCATTGTCCTGCAGAAGAGGTAAGGAGACTGCAAGCTGTCACACTGTGCAGCCTCTGCTCAAAGCAGGCTACACCACATTCATCTGGTTCAATCACACTGACTGAAAGAGCCAAAGGTTACTGGTGATGGCTAAAGTGTATTTTCACACTGCACCACACTGTAGCCTGCGAAGCAGCACAAGCCTCCTTTGCAGATTAATCAATGGACAAATATAGGGCACTTGTAAGTAGCAAAATAAGTAAGTGCTCAGCTTTCTTGTGCCTCAGTTGCTGAAGCTGCCAAAGATGTAGCAATTAGTCTTGATATTTTTCCACCAAAGTCTTCTGTAAATTCACATTACCTGCCTGGGCTGTTGCAGGGTGACAACCTGCTGGCAGCTGCAAGTAGTGCAACATGGGAAGAGCAGAGCAGCAGAGTGAAATTGGTCATGCAGAGACAGAGTGACTATGTGTTTGGGGCATTTTGCTTTGGACAGGGTGTAGAGGAGTGGCTGGAGTATATTAGGTGACCTCCTGGGGATGGATCTGCAGGTCTGTTGAAAGAAACCTGTTGGTGCCCTCTGGGATGAGTCTTGCCATGGTGAATCAAGGGGTGGGAAGTGGTGGTGCCTTCCTGACCCTGCCTAAAGGACTAATGTAAAAGTTGAATACCATAATGTTCAGCCTTAGGGGAGCTGAGCTAATGGTCCCAAGCACAGCAGTGTCCCTGCACTGCAGTAATCTCCATGACACCCTGTCCCCTGTCAGCCCCCATCCACATGTTGTGGAGCTGGTCTCCACAGTGCTGCGGTGAGTTGTCTCACCCCCCATAAAAATTATTGGCAGTTACTTCACAACTGCCTGTTTCTGTTCGTCTGCAGTCTCCACCTTATCTCTGAGGCATTTTTAAAATTCCCAGCATTGTAGCATGCTCTCTTGCTCTCCCAGGCATATCAAATAACTGCGTGCTTCCCTGCCACACAGTGCTAAGCAACTCGTTACTCTATGTCTGAGGGAAAGTCTGGAATAAACTTAATTTTCTATTCAAAAAGCAGCTGCTGGTTCAGGCAATTGTCTGAAGGAATGCTTTATAGTTGATCTGTGTCCTGATGTGTTTAATATTACTGAGGACAGGATAAGCCAGATCTGGAGGTCTGTGAATAATACTTTATTGTGAGACACTTCCACCTTTTCTTTGGCCACAGAGAGAAAGTGTGTGTCACTGGAGGAGGGAAGACTTTCCATTAAGCTTGCCAAGTGTGTATTTAAATTTTAGGATCACACCATATGTACTTCAGAAAATTGAATATTTAGGATTTGGTGTTTTACACAGTTATATTAAGGTATTAATAAATATTGGCATCATTAAAGCAGGCAAAGAAACTTTTATTAGGCTGTCAGAAGAGTATTGCAGCCTCAGATAGAAACACTCTTGCTCTGTCCCAAACCCTGCTTTCATGTAACTCAAGAGGATATCAAGTACCATGAAGCAATGTGAGTCACCAAGAAAGCTGTGTGCAAGGGTGAAATCACAGGTGGGTGTTTCACCTTTAGAAAGAGCTGAGACAAACACATTGGGTATAATGTCCTTTGGTAATTCTTACCATTCAGGTGGGACAGGGACCAGGTGCCTTTGGAGTTTTCCTACTGATTTCCTACTGTCCTTCCTTCTGATGGCTCTGATGAGGTAAACACAGACATGTTGAGTCACATCAGCTGAAAATCAGGGACTAAAATTTAAAAATTGATGTTTTGTTAAAATGCTGATTTTAAAATGTTTGTTATTTAAAAAAAAAAATAAAAATTGCTTGTAAATGAACTGTTGCTGCAAGCAGAGACTCCCGTAGTAAGAGCTCTAGAAAATATTTTTTTTTCTTCTTTATCGTAGTGTTGGTGAATATAAAAATTGATGTAATTAACTCTTTTCACAACTGGACTTCATAATGAGAATCTCTTTTAAAGAAGAAAAGGGTACAAAGGATATAAGTATTGACTTAAGTGATAGTATTGCACTTTTGTACTTTGTAACATTACGCTTGTAAAAAATCTGCTTTTTGTTGTATCTGCTGTGAAACAGGGTGGTGCAGAAAGTTGTCAGGAAAACATTTAGGTTTTGCTTGGAGCAGAAAAAGCCCTAGTAGCCTGTCTATAGTGAAACTGGAACGTGGAGACTGTTCGACTGGATTATGTCCATCATCCATCTAGTCTAGCATTGTACATCAGAGAGCTTTCAATGCCAGATGCTTCAGATGAAAGTGTAAGAAACTTGCGGACAGGGGCTTGTCTTGGTTACTGATAGACATAGTTTTTCTTAAGCTCTGCACCGTAAATTTTAATACCTATTGCAAAATGCTTGTCCTTGATGTTTTCAAAGTTTATATAACCATCTACTGCTTTCTGAAGGTTGTTATATTTTGCATTTTAAGGTCTGTCTATGGGAACAGATCCCATGTTTTAATCCCATCTTGTGTGAACATTTTTTTATTGTTCAGATAATTCAATTTCATATAATCCTTCTTGTGAAGTAAGATAAAGAACAGAAGATCTTTACATAATTTCTTCCTATAAGCTAGTGTTCCTTGTATGTTCCATAATGCACTGCTTTTAGTCATTGCTATGAGACAAAAGTTCTTAATCTTAAAACTGGACAAGAAAAAAAAAGATTCAGGAGTGGAAAATTGCTCATATTTTTACTGTGTTGAACTATTTGAAGGACACAGGCAAATATTTAAGTGTTCTTCTGGAATAGAGCTTAAAACTGTAAAAGTGAGACACAGAAAAGTGGGCCTTGGCTTGGTAGCAGTCTTAAGTTGGCTTGGATTTAAATATTTTTTTTTTCATTTGAGAAACTGAAGATATAGTAAACTTTTTGTTGATTGAATCATGATAGCAACAACATTTTGCTTCAGCTTTGCTTCATATATCAAAAATGCAAAAGAGGGGAGAAAAATTATTTCAGACCAGAATGTTTGATGTTTCATTAAAAGGAACATTAGAATTGGGTCTTTCACATTTTTTCAGGGGGAAAAAAAAAGAAAAAAAAAAAAAAAAAAAAAAAAAAAGCAGTCCAGCTGGAGGAGCCAAAATGTGTCAGAAGTGTTTTTTATATACTTGTAGATTCTTTCTAGAGCATCAAGATGTCTAAAACACAGCTGTTTGAGGAGTTGCCACTGCCACATACATTAAATTATAATGCTTACTACTCTGGTGCCTCGAAAATGTATTTTGTTGCTGGGGATGGGGAGGGAGGTTAGGGACTTTTATTTTTGGCAGGATGCCTTTGCAGTGAACAGAAGAACTAAGAAATCAGGAAAAGTAACAAAACAAAAGCAGTCAAAAGGCAGAACTGAATAACTAAAAACGTGGATGACTCAATTTTTAATCTGCAGTGTTTCTTGAAATCATGTGAACTGTTGTAAACTGCTTTTTTTCACTAGTTGTTCAAACAGCTCAGTAAAAGTCAAGCTGTTTAGACTGGATCTGCAGATGTTCTGGAAGTCAAACTCTCAGTTTTTTTCTTCTGAATGCTCTGGTGAATATTAAGGTTCATTTGAAAGATATATACTTCAACAACACTGGCTGTGCCGAGGGTCTCCTGGAGTCATGGTGAAGCCATCCAGGCAGATGCCAACATTGCTTCTGGAAACAGAAAATTCAGATCTCTGAAAGTGCTGAGCATCTGATACGTCCAAACAAGGACATATGAAATCTGGGAAATTAATTGCATTAAAACAATTACATAATTAGTTTTCTCAATGCTATTAGTATTGGTATGAACTGAAATTCAACACATATTTATTCTCTGTATTCCAGCTTAGGTTGCACTTAGCTTTCATCCCAGTATGGGTACTTCTAGGAAATAAAACTGTATTTATTTTCCAGACTCTACTTACCTGTGCAATACTCAATAATGCTCTTGTAAGCATATAACAAATGCAGATCAAGAAAGAAAGTGTCCCAGCAGGAAAACAGGTAAAAAAGTATTGACTTCATACCACTTCACTCAAGTTATTGGTATATTAAACAAGATTTAGCTGCTGGGATTCAATTAAATTTCAATTCCTATTGAAAAATGGAAAGATTTACAGTAAGGTAATTAGTAGCTTCACTGGGCTATGAAGAATATTTTAAAGGAAGTGAATAGTTAAATTCATTTTTTTACACTCTCTGGAAAGGATATTTAAACTGTTTCGACATGTCCAGATGCTCATTTTGGAATCATAGTGCTTCCAGACATTACTCAATCCAGCTGACATTGGAGAAGTAGGATTTGTCACTAGTTCCTGATCTAATGTGTTTTCATGCTGAATTCAGAACGCTTAACTCTATAAATGTTGAGCTGTTCATACTAAAAATATTTTTTTTTTCCACAGCCCAGTCTGTGCCAATAGACTTTACTTGAGAAAGAACATGCAACCTGATACAAATGGGAGTGCCTGGGAGCGAAGACATTAGAGGATCTCTCCATCAGTAATTTCTAACCACACTGCCACAAATGTAACATTATAGTTTCAGATATTTACTGTTTTGTCATTGGTAAGAAACAATTTCCCATGATAGTTTATGGTAATTCATCAGAATTTTTAAGTGAGTAAAGATGGCAATCCTCCTATCCTGCAAAGTGCACAATTGTGTTCTCTTAACTAATTATATTTAAAGTGACTTACATCAGATCAGTTTCAGGCAACTTTTAATTTCCAGGAAGTCAGATTTTATCTTACTATGTAAAAGATTTCCTTAGATGAGTTACAGAGTAACAGAGCAGCTGAGGCTGGCAGGCACTTGTGGAGGTTGTCTTGTCCAACCCTCTCTGCTTGTTCAGGGTCAGCCCAAGCAGGCTGCTCGGGGCCTCCTTCAGATGGATTTTGATAGTTCCAAGACTGAGATCTCACAGCCTCTCTGGGAAACCTGTGCCAGTGCTTGACCACCCTCAAGGTAAAGAAACTTTGAGGTTTTTAACGTTAAGTGGAATTTCCTGCATTTCAGTTTGTACACATTGCCCTGGGCACCACTGAGCTCCATCTCCTTTAATTCCTCACCTCAGTTGTTTATGTATGTTGCTAAATCCCCCTGACCCATCACTTATGCAGGCTTTTTGTGGATCCTCTCAGGATCCTGCACATCACCTGGACGGTCTCATGGTCTCTACAGCCAAGGATGCTGCTGCTGACCTTCATATTCCCAACCAGATCTTCCGTCCTGTAAGTGTGAGGTTTAGCAGAGCATTTACAGCTCTCAGCATCTCAGTCACCTCTACCAGAAGTTGACATCAACACAATCCAGAAACCTCTTGGTTTGCTTGTGCCCTACTGCATTATTATTTAGAATATTATTGTGGTAATTGAATTTCCCCATGAGGATGATGTCCTGCAGACGAAAGGCTTCTTCCAGCTGACCAAAGGTCTCGTCTGCCTCTTCATGACCAGATGGTCCATAGCAGATATCCACCACAATATTACCCACATTGGTTTACTCCCTAATCCTAAATTATGAATGCTCTGCTGATGGTAGTATGTCATCACCTCTCTCCCCTGTTGCTCCCCAGTTAACTCTCTGCTCCAGGTAGTTCTGCCTGTATTACATAACTTTTAGGTACCACAAAATCACATTTTAATGTTGCCGTTGTAGTTTTAACATATGTTATCAGGTTGAGGTGAGCCCTAGATTTCCTTATAGTTCCTAACATGAAACTGCAGACTGCTTTATATTTATTTGCAATCCTTTGGGCCTAGTATGCTCATTTCTTAACAAAGCTGAATGTAAAAAACGGTTATGTTAGTGAAAGAAGCATTACTTGATCAATGAAAAATGTGTATTTCCCTCTGAGATATTTCACTGTGATTGTCATTTTGAGCAGGCCTTTTGCTGTAAAATCCTAATGATTGGATGGATTTTACCTCAGTTCTGCTGCTTGAAGAAAACCTTTGTAAATGTACAAGCATATGCAGTGTGAGGTATAGGATTTCCCCCAAACTATATCAATAAGAAAAGGATTTATGCCCTACCTCCATTCAACTCAAGTGCTTTTTGGCTTCTTCAGATGTAGGGCTTTATTAAAGCTGTTTCACTTCATCACACAGATTTTTTTATTCCATCTTTTCATCCCTTGAATGAAGAGGCTTTAAAATCACAAATGGTGAAATAAATTACCTGAAAAACTGTATTGCTTGTTCTCTCCTGTCTCTGGAACAAAGTCTTACAGGGGCAATCTTAAGCATTTCGCCTTTCTGTGGCGAAAAAGTCCACATCAGTTTAATCTCCTTCATCTTAATTTAATTTTGCAACCACTTCCTGCTAAGGCAAAGAAAAGATGTCTTTCCTCTCCAACAAAGAAAATATGTCTGTGTTTTTTCTTAGTTTCTTTTTAATAGGAAAACAAATAACCATGCTCTTGTAGACTTAGCTGCTGTGCTCAGCTAGGTCTGGCTGTGGCTACCATGAGCCATCTGCTGTGCTGCTGGTGGAGCAAGACCCATGTGCTCCCAAGACCCAAGGCAAGGATGAGAATGGGGCCAAGAACAACAGCAAAAAATCAGAGAAACCTCAGGTGACATTCTTCCGGAGATCGCCGTTTCTCTGTGATGTGGGGAACTGCTGTCTGGCTTGTCACAGGACATCTGCTAGCAGCTGCCCCCATGCTCTTCAATATGAGTTTGGTGCACCTTATTTCCAGCTGAGTTTTCAGCCCTGAGCATGGGGGCTAAGGGGGGGCCTCTGCAAGGACATGGTGGTGAAGGAGGAATGCACAAAGTAGAACCTCATGTGAAAGACAAAATGATTGCAAATATAGGGGTGTGTGTGTTGTTCACCCTTATTTTAATTTGGCTTTTGTTACTGCAACCTCTTTTCGTTCACAGCACTTTTCCACAGTCAGCACTCTGGCTGCCAGCAGTTGTTCCTGTGAAATGCTTCGGATTATGGTCAGCGTCAGCAAATACAGTGTCTGCAGCCCCTCTGTAGTGTTTCCAAAAATGTGCTAGCCTGGACAGAAGACTAATAGGTCAAAAATGCAAAAGTGGTGTGAATGTCAGTCTGAAAAACAAAAGGCTTTGCAACCTGTTGTTTCATTCAGCTCAGCAAAAGCTGCTCACAGTAAGGGACAGAATCCTTCCCCTACAAAGGGTTTGTTATTGCTTTGCTTTAAAAATACATCCTTAGTGACGGATCATAGTTCTGCCTGTCTCCTGCAATTGTGGTCACAGGAGGAACTTTGGGTCATGTGTCATGAGATGCTGAAATGAACCATTAGCCAAGTGGGGGAAAAGCAGGGTCTGGTAAAGGTGATGCTGGCGAGGAGATTTTATGTTAGACAGACACAGCTATTTTTTGCAGAGCTGTAGGTGTTACCTGCATTTGGCTCCTATGCTGTTTTTTGAAACAGGGTGGTGGTGCCTGTCCCTGCTGTGTCAGCAGAGACGTATGAGTGGGGAAGACAGTCAGGGGAACACTAGTACCATCCCCATGCTGGGGAGGGTGAGCTCAAGTCCTTGCTTTACCACAGACATCTCTCCATCAGCAGAGTTTCTCTAATCCAGCAAATCCTGCCAGTGAGTAAGAGGGCAAGCAGGAACCAAAATAAACTTGCACCATTACAAGGGTTGCCACTTAGCCATTGTTCACACACACAAAAAAAGCAGGCTGTAATCAGCACACCTCAGCACCACGGACTGGTACTGCCAGACAGGCTGACAGGACAGAGTGGGATGATGTAGGAGGAAGGTAGGGTGCCTGTGGATGAACAGGCATCAGCAAGCAAGGAGGAGATGGAGAGAGGATGCAGGGCCGCTGGCTGATGGTGAGGAAAGGGCTGGGAGGCATCTATCAGCCTCTGCAGGAGCAGAGGCACAGGCTTGCATGCCAGTGATGGCAGGTGATGCAGGGCCCAGGTAACTATAGACAAGTCAGCCTCACCTTGATCCCTGAAGAGGTGATGAAACAACTTATCCTTGGCACTGTCTCTAGGCATATCAAGGATGAGAGGGTCATAGGAGCAGTCAGCATGGTTTTACTAAGGGGAAATCATGTTTGACCAACCTGATAGAATTCTATGAGGATGTGACTGGTGGAGTCCCTCAGGGGTCAGTACTGGAACCAGCACTATTCAATATTTTCATCAACAACCTGGATGAGGGAACAGAGTGTGCCCTCAGCAAGTTTGCTGATGACACTAAGCTGGGAGGAGTGGCTGACACACCAGAAGGTTGTGCTGCCATTCAGGGAGACCTGGACAGGCTGGAGAATTGGGCAGGGAGAAACTTGATGAAATTCAACAAGGGCAAGTGTAGAGTCTTGCATCTGGGGAAGAACAACCCCATGTCCCAGTACAGGTTGGGAGCTGACCTGCTGGAGAGCAGTGTAGGAGAAAAGGACCTGGGGGTCATGGTGGACAGTAGGATGACCATGAGCCAGCAATGTGCCCTTGTGGCCAAGAAGACCAATGGCATCCTGGGGTGTATTAGAAAGGGTGTTTAGTAGGTCAAGGGAGGTTCTCCTCCCCCTCTATTCTGCCTTGGTGAGGCCGCATCTGGAATATTGTGTCCAGTTCTGGGTCCCTCAGTTCAAGAAGGACAGGGAACTGCCTGAAAGAGTCCAGTGCAGAGCGACAAAGATGATTAAGGGAGTGGAACATCTCCCTTATGAGGACAGGCTGAGGAAGCTGGGTCTCTTTAGCATGGAGGAGATTAAGGGAGCAACCTCATCAATGTTTATAAGTATGTTTAGAGCGAGTGTCAGGAGGACAGAGCCAGGCTCTTCTCAGTTATGTCTAATAATAGGACATGTTTCTTCTTTCTTGTGTCCTGTTCCTCCACTCCTCTGCTAACATCTACTCTTGGCCCAGGACTGGAGGCAGGGTGTTGGGCTGTTTCAGCACACATCTAGGAGATGTGTCCTTGTGTCCTTGTACTCTGAGTCTGAGTGATTTTACACTCATATAAGTACAGCTGCTGTCAGCTTAAGCAGGTCTACATCTTGCTGTGTTCATCTCCAGAAGTCCTGCCCAGGTGCGCTCTGTGAAGATGTGGTGTGCCAGGCACAAGGGTTCACACTCAGCACATCCACCAGTGTCACTGGGGCAGTGAAGTATCCATCTCTAGCTAATTTACCTGGAATTAAATAACTGTTTCTTCCCACCAAGGAAAACCAGGAGGTGAGGCAAAATGCGGCAGCCTGCATCCTATTAATATCATGGGCAGGGCTTTCAAGCACACATGGGAAACTACCTCCAGTCCACCCACTATAGTCAGTCCACGTTTCTACATTTCTCTCTCCTATCTAGTTATGTATCTTTTTCCCAGATGATACATAACTGTGCTGCCCTCCAACCCATGAGCACTCTTT
>NW_009952160.1:462459-511152 GCF_000747805.2 Chaetura pelagica
TCTCATCCTCGTATCGTTTCAAAAAAGCCTTTGTCTTCCTCCATCCTCTTTGCTGCTCCTCCTGGAGAGTAGAAGGGACAAACTCTGATGATCACCAGTGTAAGTCAGCATAGGGATGGTAAGACTCACAGAAACACTGCAAATACTTCTATTCATCGAAAATAAGAGACCTAAACCTTCCTTTTCTTTGTCCCATTTCTGTTAATGAAAACACACCACAGTGTATTTCACTCTTCTTTTCATCAGATACTCCTCAGATGCCTGTGCAGCACAACTGTGATCAGTTCCTTTTTATCATCACACTGGGCAATGCATCAACATGTGCTAGAAAGGGGCCCTCCCTCAAAGCACCTTGCACCACAAGTGTGGCAGAAGTTGGTGGGCAGCAACTTTGTTATCCTCCAGTTACAAATGAGTACCTGAAACACAGTGAGATTCTTCCAAAGAAGGACCTTTATTCCTAAGGCTCCATGCCAGCAGTTCCAATGAAGGACTATCCTGTGTCCCAGGGCAGCCATTTCATTTCCTTTCCTGGGCTGGGTTTCCCTCCAGCTCACTGGACCATAAATGGTGGTCTCAGTGCCTCTGGTGAGAGCAGCTCTGTGACTGTACTGAATTACAGTGCCTCAACAAGCGACAAGAACCCCAGGACCATGAAAAAATGTTGCCCTGGTGGCTTCACATCCACATAGGTCTCTGTGTTCAACATCTTTGAGGTGTGTGACCTGTAACTATATATACATTAAAGAACCTCTACTAGTCATCCTACTTCTCCTCCACCTGTGGTGTCTGCTCACACCAAGCCAAAATTAATCTCCCCAGTAGCAGTAACCTGGAAGATTTTCACTGCAAGAACAGTTAAGACACTTACTTGCCTTTGTCAGAGTAAACCCCTCAGAGACACGAGTAAGTAGAAGACAGCTACTTGGCAGATGTTTATATACATGCACACATGCACATATACACACACTCTCCCTCTCTAATTTCTTGACACATACAGAGCAGCTACACAGGCAGCACTCTTTGTATTGTACATCAACTTCAAACATAGCCCAAATCAGCTGTGGAAATGGCAGCAATTATGGTAAGCTGAAACCAAACAAACTTCAGCAACCTAATAGTTTCAATGGAAGAAAAAAATATCCCAGCTGCAGAAGCTGATAGGAAGACAAGCCTCAAGGCAGCTTATGGTTTCCTGGCTGTCATCAGCTAGCAGTTTGGATACTTGATATAATGAATAATCAGTGTTTGAACTGATGGAAGTGACCTTAAAACATGCTGGGGAGGGCGAAATTTTCATGTATGCACTGGGCAGTGGGAGTTGTGGCTTGCATACATTTACGTGGTGAATGTTTGTACTAACTATGGGGTGAAATTAAAGCAGGGTGAAAATAAAGGCTGCAGTAATGATGTGGCTAAAATATGGAGAATATATAGGTAACCAGAGAAGGAGCTCTGTAAATGACAACAGCAGTTGAAGTAGATGTACGTTACAAGTTGTCCTTGTCCTGCAGCCTGAGTTTATTGCACAGATGGCAAAACAAGCTGATGAGAAGCAGGAAGGAATGTCTTCAGTGGGTAACTGAATAAGGGCATTAAAGTTGTCTACTTATCAGTGCATTAACAGCAAAAGGAGCAAGGCTCTTCCTTCCTCTCTCCTCTCCCAAGGGGATGTCAGAGACTTGCCTGACATGGAGGTGATGTGCAGGAGCTGGCCACCTCACCCGGTTCATGCTGCTCAATCCTTTGGCAGAGCAGGTGGGTAGCTCTTGCTGACTGCTGTCCAGGTGCCACGTGGGGTTAGGTCTGTGGGCAGAAAGCACTAGAGGTATGCCTTTGTGTGGGACTGAAAGAGGGAACTGACTGGCTTTCTGGGCTCCCCCTGCATCTGCTGCAGGTGTTCAGCCTGCAAGGAACCTGGCAGGACCGCACTCACTTTCTGCCAAGATTCCTGTGTTGCTTTGTCTTCTTTAGCTCAGCTGGTCACTCTCCAAAAGCCAGGCTGTAGAGGAAAAATACTAAACTCACTACACATGTTACAGCCAGGACAGTTAGCATGCAACTGAGGCTTTCGTAGAATTGCAGATGCATAGAGAGGCAAAAGAAATAAGGTACTGGGTTGGGGAAGGAATTTCACCATGCACCTCATCTCTCCTCCTCTGCCTTCTCATTAAAAATTATCTCTTGGGAAATTCTGAACACAGACAGGGTTTTTTTTTGCTGAGAGACCACCACTCACTTTTCCTTCTTCTACCTCCGTAATTCAGGTTAAATTTAAAGGAAATAACTTGGGGTTTGGAAACAAGTATCTCTAGAGAACAGCTCAGTAGTATGGTATGGAATGTAGCCAGTAGCTGTAGAGATAACCTAATTTGAAACAGGACAGGTAAAGAAAATCCAGCGAAAATTAACCAAACCTTTTATATATGTATTGCTAATGGCCTGCTTTCATACTGCATTTTGTTTTTCAATGCAGTGTGCAGCCACATTGAAGTGATCTAATGTTAGCAGGTAAATATAGCCAAGTTTTTAGAGTACTCTGCAGGCTCAGCTGCCCACTGTGTCCTGTTACCTTTTTAATCCCTCAGTGATTTGGGGTGTTTTACTCTGCCAGCAAAAACTGAATGTGTACTTCTCATTTACTATGAGACTGGCAAGCTGTAAGCCTTTACTGAGGTACCTTGAAACAGCTGGTGCAGTACAAAGTTCACATTTCTTCTTGCCCAAATGATGCATCAAGCCTGGAACATTTGAAAAGTAGATGTAATCTCTGGAAAAACTACAGGACAGGAAAAAATATATGTACTCATCTTGCAATCTGGTCAAAAGAGACAAGTCATTCCAAGCACTTTTTCAGGTCACCTTTTTCTCTGTAAAACAGAATGCTGTAATTCAGGTAAAAAGCACCCATGAAAATAAAGTGTTGCAAGAATTCTATTTATGTGAAATAAAACCTTTTGCTTACTTTACTGAAATCTCATTTGTTCATGGAAATTCTGAGTTTGGCACATCTTTAATGAAGTAAGCATTTACCTTTTTCACTGCAAAGTGACAACACTGCTTGGGGCCTGTTACCTAGATGTTAGTTCATTTCTATTATCTTGGTGAATTTGAAAAAGTAAGAAATTACTGCAATTTAAAATTAAATTTGGTAATAAAAATGAATTAAATGGCATAAATATCCATGCAGCATACATAGAAAACTTAGTCTTCAACAGTGAATTGCTTCTAGGCTTGTAAGGCTATCATTAAGCCCCTAAGCATTTTCACAGGCACCTAAATACTTCTTTCAATTCCAAAGCACAGGATAATGTACTCATTTTAAGCATCTGGATTTGTCAATGCAGACTTTCTTGGACCATCATTCAGGTGAAGAATCCCACAGTAAAAGAAAAGTATCTGGCAAACACTTTTACGGATAAGCATGCAGTAGCAGTATCCATGATTTGTGGTGACAGGGGGTATATTAGATGCCAAGATATGGAAGCCACAAATATACCAAGATCAACTACGAATTTAATGAATTTTAACAGGAATAACTATTACCTTCAAATTCATATCAACAACAAATAACCTGGGCTTTGCTGCTTATTGTCTTCGATGCTCATAATTCTGGTAAAAAAATTTAGGCAGCCAGTGAGAAGGCAGAAATTATAAGGTGATTTAGATGACTGGTTGTCCACATGGATAACAAGAAGGGAGCAGATTAAATTAACAAAAAAAAAAAAAAAAAAAAAGTTTATAATGTAATTTAGGGGCTTAATGATGCAGATAATTGTCTAGTGGGACATTTATGCCTGTGTTCTTTTGAAAAATCCAAAATTATGTCAAATTTGCAACTTAAAGATGCTAAACACCTTTAAGCTTTGGTCTTAGTTTAAAAATAAGTATACATTTGCCAAAAAACTTGACCTGGTGACTGTATTGTTGCATACTTCTTGCCAGTGCATGCAGGTGTGGACTGCAATTTAACAAATTATTCAAAAGGCTTGCTAGAAAAAAAACCAAACAACAAACCCTTTCAAACCAGCACTGAGGATGTGAATAAAAGGGGAATCTGTATCCATTTACACCTTGTAGTAGCACACAGAAAAGTTTTAAAATCATGGCAGGGCTACATATGAGGCAGGAAACAAAAAAAAAGGTAAAAGAAAAAGCTGTGTGTAGAGTTTTTATATATATAAAAAAATTGTTGTGGTTTTGCAGGACAAAAATTAGAAGGGAAACTTATATAAAATATATACAAAATTCATGTGTACATATGTGCCCAAAAACTGAAGGGGTGCAAGGAGGTGCAGAAGAATAAATTATTTCCCTCAGTAGGTGGAGCCTGAACATGCAGTTTCAAGGAAGTAGTCTTTCTTATGGAAAATTCATTCCAGTCTCTATTTTACATATTAGTGGTAGAAGTTTTTCACAAAAAGAAGGAAGATGTCAAGAACCTTTTTTTACCAAAAATTCTATATAGTTCTTAATAGTTGTCTGCACAGAGAAACAGCTGTTTGGTGGCACAGATCCTGACTATTTCAGCATTGTTTCAGCTAGTCTTTGACATGCAGTTAAGGTAACCTGAACCATGCTATTTAAAACCAAAATGTCTATGCAGACTTTGATAAATCTGCCAACTGGACCATCATAAAGAATCAGGCGTACAGGAAAAGATCCCAGCATTTAATTTCTTTAATAGTTAACCCTTTAACAGCAGTTTCTTTCAGAAAGGCACTACAGATTTCAAGTAAGGGCTTCAAGGTAGATCATATACACTTTTCTAGCCTCCTGGCTTGGCAGCTTGGTGTGTTTTGGATTTTTTTTGGTTTTTATTTGGTTTTGTGGGGTTTTTGGTAGTTAATTTTTTAATTATTCAAAACCTCTCTGCTGCAGCAGATAAGTGTTTTCACACAACCAGCTTCCTTGAAGAACTTGCCCTTGCCCTGATGAAGTCTACCAACACCCTCTGGGCTGAATGAGCCACTCCTTCTCCTGGCTCAGTGCCAGCATTGTCCAGGGTGATTGATAAGGGGCTGGGCTGTGGGCTGGAGGCACATTTGCAGCACACCGACATCTGGAAGTCATTCCCAGCTGGTGTGGACTGTGAATGCACGCTAGGCAGACAGGATCCTATAATGTCTCTCCTGTCTCAGCTTTAGCGGCATTGGATGGCCAGATAATGAGAGAACTTCTGCGAGTGAAAGTGTTTATGTGTTTATGTGACCGCAGGTATGAGCTTTTTTTGCCGCTGACTTCTCATGTGCTCTGAAGAGCAGGGACATCGTGGGGACAGAGCAGAGATGGAACAGCATGCTGGGGCAGTGTGATAACTGCTGGCTCAGGACTGCTATGACCTCCTTTTCTCCTCTCCGTTGTAGCAACGTGTTGCCTGTTTTCGTTAGAGATTTCTGCTTGGGAAATAACTTTGACTGAGAGCATGTTTACAAGAAGAGGAGTGTCAGCTAGCACTGTCTAGCCAAGTGGAGTTATTTTCTACATGTTTTTTCTTTTCCAATTACTTTTTAAATAAGAACAGCATCTCTTGAGTTCACTCACCAAACAGTGTGAAGCTGCTACACCAATTCAAAATCCACACACCATTAGAAACTCTTACCAAGGTTCATCTAAATATGTGTCTTACCCTGTCTGTGCTGTCCCACTGGACCAGAGCAGTGAACAGGGAAAGTACATTCACTGCAGCAGCTTCAGTCCCACTGCGTGCACAGTGGAGCTGCCTGACAAGCCAATGATAGTCCTCAAAACCAAAAAGAGCAAAACATTTATCTTGCAATTCCTCCCTGAGAAGTAGGGCTTGCGATATGCCTTCTGGATGTCATCACAGAACAGTTATAGTCTTGAGAGCAGCAGTTAAAAATATTACCCAGTAGGTTTTGAAGGCTGCAGTTTGGTGGCACACCAAGATATCATCATATCTTTGACATGTTCATGGTCCTTGTGACCACAGCCGCTGAACACATCACCACCTGCAACATTCTGGCCCCTCAGATATTATGCAGGAACCCCTGATACTACTACTTGTGTCCTATGCACTGACCCCACAGTTGTGCCTATGATGGTGTTTAAGTGCAGCCCTGGAGAGTCTGGGCCAATCGTCTCACCAGCCCATTGCACCAGCTTTGGGGATATGTTTGGGGTTATCCCACCATAACCCAACAGGAGCTATGGGAGGAGAAACCAGGTGCCTCCTGCTATCTTAATCTGGGTGCTTTGCACAGACAGATTAGATACCTTGTACCAGGTACCTGGAGGTATGAGCCCCAGCTCTCCACTGGGGCTTGCACAATGGCATCGGTGCACTGCAAGACCACATAATCCAGCTGCAATGTAGAGCACCAGAGAAACACAGCCCCAAAGGCAGAGCACTAGAGAAAAGAGTGAGAGGGACTACCTGGAGTCATTGCAAGGAGTGCAGAAATTGGCCTGGTGTGTTTTCATTTTTAAAATGTTCAGGTATTAAAAGAATAAAAGAACTTATATCCTAATTTGTCTGCAAATGAATGTGCATATATTTCATTAGCTTTTAAACTGATGACAGGGTTTTTTACACACAATAATCAGCTGATTTATTTTGGTTCACTAGTAAACTATTTAATGGTATTTCCAAGAGATGCTATAATAGGTTGAATGACATCATGTTAATGGTTTGAAACACAGAAGTTGAAATGTCCATGGATATACCTGCTAGCAGCCATGTGAGAATAAATTAAAATATTTTATGTTTTTGTTCTAAATACCTACCTTCCAGCATTACTTTGCAAACCTTTTCTCCTCAGATTAAAATTGGAAAGGTAATCTTAGACTGAAATTGCTGCAGAATCTGTTTGTCAGCCATTAAACAGATCATTATTCCAGATTCATTGTTTTCTGTTACTTCTGAGCTGACAATATACATAACTAACAGAAAAGTAACTTGCTCCTTCCAAAAAACACTCGAGTCAAACTCTCATAAACTTTTTAGAGTGTGCCTGAGCAATAACAGGTAGCTGTTACTAAAAGAAGTATTTTAAATGTTTTATAAATTGTGTTAAACATTTTCATTGACAATAAAAATGGGAAAATGCTTTTTAATGTTCTACTTTATCTAGTAATGCAGAAATCAAAGGTATAAATAAAAATTATGTGTCTCACTCTGGTGTGTTGACATCAACTGTTATTTTAGATATCTACATAGCCACTTTTCTTACTAGAATAAGGCTTTTATGAAAGTTTTTGAACTAAATTCCCATAATCTTTAGTTTACTATTGTTAAGGTTCTAGATAAACCTGTCTATTTATGGTTTGAATGAGATATTTTTTCCTTTTCTGCAAAAGCAAAGGTTTGTATATGTTATTCACTTTTGATGCTTTCTCCTAGATGACTGTCAGATTGATACAAGCTGATCTATAGATGTGCTTGTAGTCCTGTATTTAGACAAAGATCAACAAAAAGTATTGGGTCATAAATATTTATATCTAAAACAACATTCTAAACTTGTTTTATTTAAAACATTTTAGTGATTCAAAAAAGGATTTAATAACATACGTGATTTAGTGTTGTTGCCTGATTATGCAATTGGTCTAAGTTGTTAGATCAGTTATTGAAGTGATTCTCCAAGCTTATATTTAAGACAGCCTGAAGGCAAGAAGTTTAATCTCAGCATTTCAAGATTTAGGAAGATTGAAATACATTTTCATCCTGAAGCATGTTTATTTATAGTCCATCAGAACACAGTCAGTAAAAGTGTGCTATTATAATCCACTGAATTAAACGGATACATCTTGGATCCAGCATGGACATTGTGGTTTGGTACTTCGAAGGTGCTCCTGTCATGTTCCGACATTTTTAAAAGGAGATGTTCTAACATTCAGGCTATTCAGATGAAAAAGATTACTATGGGAGAGTAAGTGAGAAAGAAAATTAATTTCAGGCACTGGAACAGGCTGCCCGGAAAACTGGTTGAGTCACCAACCTGGAGATTTTTAAAAGATGTGAGATGTGGTGCTTAGGGACATGGTATGGTGGTGGCCTTGAAAGTGTGCTAGGTGTGCAGTGGGCTTGATGATGTTCAAGGTAATTTCCAACCTAAATGATTCTATGATTCTACAATTCACAGGATTTGTAATTTGCTGGAAAGTCAGCATGAAAAAAAGATGAGATAGTGAGGGAGTGGCACCAAAAAGTTGTGTTTGCTTGCATCGTGGCAATGTGTATATATGTGGTGTTTTTTTCATGGATTCTCTTTGACTGATAATTTTACAAGCAAACAGAGTATTTGAGTGAGGGCTGGAAGAGCATTATTTGTGCTCTTTTGACCTGCACGGTAAAGGATCCTCCTGAAAAAGAGTTTGTGAATTTAACTGAAGAGTGATGTAGACATGGATAGAGACAAGGATGAAGAAATACCCCACTCATCGCTTCAAGCCAGTGGTCCTGTTGCTCAAGGCATTCAGGGGACAGGCCGTATATCAAGTCCTTCCTTACCTTCCAGGTGGATATTGTAAGATCTCATTCATCTGGTGTGCTCTGAGGGAGTGGTGGCTCCTACACTCATGTCTTACTGGGTGTCATCATCACCTGAAAGGTCAGATAGAGTTCCCATTGGAAAACATTAATAACTGTCACTACTTCCTTTCAACTCTAGGCCACAAAATCTCTCTGCTACCCTGAGGGAGGTTTAGGAAGGATGAGGAAAGGATACTGAATGCCTGGGAAAGCTGAATTCTTTACATGACATGTGTCTTCACTAGACACAAACAGGCATAAAGGGACTTGAAATTGTGGAGGGAGAGATTCAAGTGCCTATGAAGTGAAGTGAGGCAGGGTCCTGAGTAAAGAAAGAAGAAAGAGAGAGTTCTGCTTAGCTTGAGCTGCACTCCCAGGTCAGCCAATGCGACCAAGCAAGGACAAGAACACAAATGGAGTAGCAACCGCAGATGTACCCTCATAGCATTTTCATATAGCTGATCTCTTCAAACTAGCTTTGAGGCTTGCTTGTGTACCACACAAGCGCTGCAAGGCCTGCATCACATTTGAAGCCATTGTGTTTGTTGCTGCATCTCTTTTGCCTGGTACAGACAGGACCTGAAAATTCAGCAGCTGGCTCAGCATATTTTCACAAACCACTTCTCTAGTCTGTCTATCCTCACATGTTCTGTCTAATGTGCACAGCAGCACCTGATGAAAGAACAGTTAAGGACAGAAACAAAGACATCGTTTATCTTGTGAAGGCAATCAGTTACTGAAACTATTGTGGATGAGGGTGCTGAGCTACCTGTGTTTAAAAGAGGCTTAAAGGAGTGTTAATGCCAAACCTCCAGGCAAAAAGTTTGTTTTACAAAGACATTACCTCTAATACATTGAATAAGCAGAGATTTAGTCTTAAAATACCATTGACTGAGGTCTTTGGTTTACAGAATGACATAATCCTTCTTTCAAGTTGAACAAAAACTATGGAATGGTATTATGGAATTAAAATGAATCTGTATTTTTCAGATCTAATATAAGGCCAACAAATTTCTCTGCTGTTCCTTTGAGTGGGTACAGATTATATTCTATAGAAAATGCATCAGGTTTAAGGATGGGTTGTGAATTCTGATACTTCTTCATCCTCATGCTGAAAATTTGTATCTTGAGTTACTTGAATCTTTTTTCAACTGATTCCATAGTGAAGTGGAAGGTCTACTAAGAAGACAGGGATTCAGGTTCTTCAGAGAGACGGTGTACAGATATTACCAATTGAGGTGAGGATGGATCCATATCTATCATGACACACCAGGATTATTACACTGCTTTGCACCATGAATAATACAATGAGGTAGCACTTATAGGCTAAGCTAAGTCCCAAGAATGGGCAAATACTTTAGCCATCTGAGCAAGTGGCTAAACCATCTGTATTTCCCTGAATTATAACGTGCCAGCCTCAGCAGCCAATCCTAGCATTTTCAGCACACTAAGTCAAGTACTGAATGTACATGGTGATAAAGATTTATCAAATGAACAACCCAGTGAAGAGGGGGCAGAAATGAGCTTGATGATTATTAGATGTTTTTAACTCTGCCTTTTGTTAACATGTGGTTCAGTTAATCTGGGAATTGTTATCTGGGTCATTTTCTAAGGTAACTGAAACTTCTATGTGGGAAATGTGTATCTATGGTAATGTAAATGCTATGCACATGCTATGTATATTATAAACTATACAAAAAAGATAATGCTTGAATCTTTCAAAAACTATTCTTTTTCTCCCCAGTGTGTTGTCACTGATCCTAGTTGCAAACCCTTCCTCATGAAGTATCTCTGCTCAGTAGAGGAGCTACCCAAATCCTCCATGCTCATCATGTGTATCCTGTCCCTCACCAACCATTACAATTGCTGTTTGGAACAGTTTTTGTAGATGGGATTTTCCCTGGCTAACAACGCAGTTTCTGTGACCAACAGAGTCAGAGCCCTGCACCACCCTGATGGGTGGCTGTCCCTAGCACTTTCAGTGCTAGCCTGCTTGCTTAAACAGGTTGAATTTTGCCAGCACTTTGCTAGTGGTAGCGGATGTTTTGCCTGCAGGCGTTCGTACTTTTGCTAATAGTGCTGGAGCCTTCCCTGTGTTTGCACTGATTGGAAATTTCCAGGCTGTAGATAGACCTTTACAGGCCCCAAACAGCTGCAGTTCATAACTGTAGATGCAGTTGTTGCTGGTCTGGCTTGTAGCTGGCAAGGGGGAGGATATTAAAATCCCATAAAGATACTATCAATAAGAAAATACTGTACAGTGTGCTTTTGTTTCTTTTAAAGATGAAGAAACCAGATGAAAGAGGACTTAAGCTCCCTCTGTGCATATATGCAGAGCAGAAAGAAATTACGTTTAACTGACCCCTTGATGATAGGGCTTCATATTTGAATTTATTTAATCATGTATAGAAAAGACAGTTGCACTTTTCAACAGCTGCTCTTACTCTGAGCTTCAAGGGGTTAACAAAAATATTAGATCTGGGCAGGGATTTACTCCCTCTCTCTCCATCCCCCACAAAACCTGCATTTTTCATGACTTTTGGAGTTCCAGGGGGAAAACAAAACAAAACGAAACATGTTATTTACTGCATTCAAATCTTTACTGCTGTTTCAATAATGTCATGGCAGTATAGGTGGAAGCAAATGGCTGAGAAAGAAAGCAGGCCCTGCAGGTGCAAGAGCATAACCCACTGGCTTTGGGATCTCCTCGCAGTGGGGCTCATCTTCATCCAGTCATGAAGGAGACATTTTACTGACTTCCCAGCTTATACTCTGAAGAGTAGCATGGCTTTTTATTCTGTTTCAAAGACCTTCAGCCAATTTTCAGGGAGACAAGTGACCATAGCATTCTTTTTGCCCATACCTGGTGAAAGTTTTAGAAGTTACAATGCACAGAAGGTCACATCCCAGTGTCAGAGAACTCTGGTTTGCCCAGCTGTACCAAAACCCAGGTGGGATGTTCAGGATCTGGTAAGTGTTAGGACTCACTTTCCAGTGTAAACATGTTGGGGGATAATTTCTGATTTCAACTTGAGCTTCTTTATATTCCTGATAATTTCCCCCAACATGTCAACTTCAGAATTGTCCTGGTTTGAGCCAGGATGAAGATCAATTTTCCTTTTACTGATTATTTTCTTTTTTTTCCTTCAGTAAGCTTTCTTTTAACTAGTAGCAAAGTGTCCCAGCTTGGGCTGATAACAGCTGCAATGTTTTTCTAGCTGCTGGGTCTCCAAAGTCCCACCTTTACTCTGTTGGCTCAAACACTACGGGGAGATCTGTGACCCCCCCGTAGGAGGCTGAGTTAGACAGACAGCAAAACTGGCCAGAGATATTCCATTCCATAGATCTTCGTAAGCTCAGAGGAAGGTCAGAGATCACAGAAGACAACTTCCTTCCTGCTTCTTATTCCCTTCTCTTCCGTCCATGGCCAGTTTCCGAGGAGGACTCTGTTCATCCATCACCGTCGACCCCCAGGCTCGAGCTCTCCTGACCCTCATCCCTCTCTGCTTTCTCCAGCAGCTCCGGGATTCCTTGGGACTGTCTTAATCTCAGGGGAGTGCTGTGGGAGTTGCTGGGGGTGGGAGGAGGTGAGAAGCTTTTGCACATATCTGAACACATTTGTGGATAATTGTATATGTTTTGTTATATCATTAGTGTTTAATTAAATCTGGGTAGTTTAGTTTTCAGTGCAGCCAAGTCTCTCTCTTTTTCTCTCTCTCCTTCCCTACCTGGGTGGGAGGGGGAGGGGATCGAGAGCGTTGTTGTCAAACCTGAGTCAAATGGTGACAAGAATGTGCCCTAAAGATTTAGAAATATAAAAGAAAATTTGGGGTATAAACTTGACTAGAATAAAGTTGATACTGCTATAAGTATTTTAATTGAAATGTAAACTAAATAATTGCTTTCCTTGGTCCTGTTTCACCAGTAACCTTCAATATGCATTAAAAATAATGGAATGCTACCATTTAAAGATTATTAAAATTTAAAACCAGTCTTCTACAGAGAAAAGAGATAGAGTATACTAACTGCTGCTTCTACACTTTGCACATATGTGAAGATAATAATTTTGAATGTTCAGATTAGAAAGTGTTGTATGTCATGACCAAATATTAACCAGAAGAAACTTTTTGAAAGCAAATTCTTTGAAGTATTAGGCATTTAAAAATCCTGCTTTATAAGGAGATGCAATTTGCACAACACCTAAACTCGAAATGCAATAATGTTGCCTGATCTCACTCATCAGGTGCATGTGTTATTCACGTTAATGTTGACAGTATTTGGTGTGGGGAGTACCTCTTATTTTATGCTCCAAAATGAGCAACAGGAAGGAAACAGCTCACATTGCTTTCCCACAGTAATACTGAGAAGGCCCAATGCTTAGTGCAACAGAGCAGCCAGCATGTCAGCCTTAGGACTTCTAGGCAAAGCTATTGCACAGGCAAGCTCTATTTCTCAATGCAACTCACAAACCTGGCATATTGCAAGCTTTAAATTATCATGCCATTCATTAAATTACTTAAAATCATCAGTGGGAACATTTGTCTACACACGTAGGTTAACAACTGCAAGTGCTTACTGAGTAAAGGCATAGACTCAAGACACTTTGCTCCTTTGAATAATAAACTTTCTGATTTAAGTAGTGCTCATAGTTATGCATGTAAAAGAAATGCAGTTGCCTGCTTCACAGTACTACCTACATCAGCAGATGCTGATACGCAGTGAAATGACTTGATATGAACAGTGTGGTGAAGAAGGCTCCCAATGATATTCCCATGGAAATATTTTTGTGTATATCTACATGTACTCAGATACACTCTGGCATTGTGTCCCAAAATGAGTAATAACTTCTGTGATTAAGTTTTTATGTAAAACATGACAAATTCTCCATCCTTTCACAGGTGCACTTTCATTTATGCTTTTGCAATTTTGAGATCTTTGTTGATGTAAATAAAGTTCAGGGAGATTAGGAATAATAAAACATATAATGGTTTTAAACTGGCAAAGTTATATTGGTTAAATAAATACCTTTTAATAGCAATGCATAATTCAGTTCTGGTGTTGAATACCATAGGAAGTTCTTGAAGTCAGAAGCATGCCAGGACCATTTAGAAAAACTGGATATTAATGTAGATGAAAAATGCCCTAAATGGTCATAGTTGATTATTGTAAACATTTTGAAAGAGAGTGTGGCCTGATGTAAGAGTAGAAGGACAGGAAGAAGATAACAAGAAGATGCAGTCTAAAGCTGTCTATGGTTGCTTTCCACAGCATCTGCTAGGAAAACATGTCTGTTTTCCTGTTAACAGCTTCTCCTGACCATCCCCTATCATATCACTTTTCCTGCTGCTTTTCTGACACAGAAATTCAATTTCTGAATTAAAGACCTTAAAAAGAGAAGTAATAAAGGATATAATCAGATGGTCCACCACAATGGTTTGTTTGGTAATGCATTGGAAGCTTACTAAGTTTCTATTTATGCAAAACCTACATAAATCAGTTATGAAAGTAAATGTTTAGAGCCAAACAAAAAAGTGCTTTTTTGTTGTTGTTTTTTGTTTGGTTTGTTTGCTTGCTTGCTTTTTATGGAGAATGCTTCAAAAAAACTGTAGTTTTGGGTAAATTGTAATAGATGTGAATACCCCATATTTAAAGCTAGATCCAAATGCTAGTTGCAGTCCAAGTACTTTTGGGAGGGAGAGGAAAACAGTCATAGCACTTCAGTTTAGATCATAAACACAGAGATCTGATCATATATCTAAGCTTAGCTTCCCTCTGAAGCTGATGGGAAGAAATTACTGCTGCAAGCAGGCAGATGTTGGGGGCATGGATAGACACTTGGCAAGCTTTGGGGGTGCCCATGTCTAGTGATGAGTTCTCTGTGCCTTCACTGTGTGACAACATAAATAAAACACCCCCACATGTGGTGGAAAGGAAAGGCTGCCCTTACTTCTCCAGGGCTGTGCCTGGGGTCTTCTCCCCAAGAGAAGCAGCTCAAAGGACCTTAATGGGGCACCAGGACTGCTCTTGCTTCCCGTTTGTGAGCATCGGGAAGCTTGTGGAAGATTCTCAACAGTTTTGCAGATTAGTTCACTAAGAATTCATACAGGTTATGCATAAGCCATAGGAAATTATGCAAAACTCTCACAAAATTGCACCATTTTGTGATGTTGATGGAAGTAATATGAAAAAACAGAGGCAGGTACAGCTATTTGGTGAATTACTTTTTTTTCTGTGGTGAACAGCTGTATTCCTTGAGCAATGTTTTCAGTGGAAAATATGCAACTAGATTTACAATTTTTAATGATTGATCTCTGCTGCCATACTAATGATTATTCTACATAATTTTCCTGCCCTCTTCATCACACACAACTTTTCTTACAAGCAAAAGGATTATGAATGTTCTTGGATTGGGAATATGCAAAAAGGCAAAATAGTATCTGATGCAGCATTCCAAATAAGAAAAAGCTTACTGAATTTCCAAGAATTCAGATAAAATCTAATCAAAATTCCTAAAACTTACCTTATTTTTGTCACCTGCTCTTTCACGCTGCTGCTAGCAACTTAGAACCAGTAAACTGGTCTCTGGTGAACAGAAATGCCCACGGCTGAACCAGAAAGTGCAGAAACAAGAAACTGAGCACAGTTTCCACCTCTGGCTCTGTTCCTGGAAGGCTGCAGTTATTCTAACATCATGCTATGTATGTGATGATCTAAAACAATCAAAATATGTGAACCTGTGGGTAAGTGTAGCATGATGAGGTCTGGGGGAGCACAGCCTATTGTAAGCACAGCAAGTGGAAAAAAGTGGAAGCTGCACTGTTTGAGGTGGCCTCTCTCTGCCATTTCTTTTTTTCTAGATGTAACCTCCTCTGATCTGCTACTTCAAGCAGAAGCAGTGATAGAGGGCAGACCCCTCCTGCTGGGGAGTGCCTTGGATGCTCACAGAAAGTATTATAAAGCACCATTGACTCACTTGATTCAACTTTCACATGGGAAGCCACAGGCTCCGTCTAGAACACATCACATGGTGGATGCATCCACATGAGCTAAGCACTACCAGTAGCTTTTTTGCTGATAAATAAGGCTTTTGAGTAGTTTTGTTGCTGTTGCTTCCCACCTCAGGCATCAACATGTGGCCTGGAGATCTCTCTGCAGACAGAAATGTTGCAAATATGCAGGGTCACATTGGTACTCTGTGCTGGGATCACTAGAAAAAAAAGTGATGTCATAAAACAAGACATGACTAATATGTGAGTCTGCAAAAGCCTGTCATTTGCAAGGCTGTAATATGAACTAATGTAGTGAAAGAGAGAGCAATGTAGATGTTATGGTGATAATGTGCACTTACTCTATTTCTCTGGGCTGGAAAGAGACTACAGCTCTTGATTTTCACAAGGGATAATGTACGTACTTGAGAGTGACTATGAAAGAAAATTTAGTTTGAAATGTCAAGTAGTCCAGCATGTAACATCTGCTGAGGTGTTGTCTTTTCTTGTGTGAAAAGTACAACTCAGATGTGGCAGTAATCTTTGCAAGGGTCTCACTTCAATGGAAAAACACCACCTAAGTAGGGCATCGTCTGTTTATTTAAAACAGGATTAGGAACCAACAATGTATTATTCACAGCCTTTAGTGTATCCAGAGTGTCTCCAGTGTTTCTTTAACTGCTATAAATACAGATTCAGCTTGCCACACACAGAGCACTTCATCTGAATCTTGTCAAATGAATACATTATTTACATTTCATCCCATATTAAAATGTGGCTTTTTCTTTTGCATATCTAAGTGCTGCAGCAATGCCACACCAACACAAGGATGGGTTCCTACCATTGTGGTCCAGATGCTTTCCTGAATACTGAGGTGTCAAATGCAAATGCCTTCCTTCTTATAACCAATAGTATTTGGACTTTCATCCTTAAAATGAAAATCAGGGTAAATATTTTAATTAAAAAATCAGGATGTTAACCTGAATCAATTAACCAAGTTTCCCCATATGCCTTCTCTTCTACTGTCTCCCATCCTCCTTTTCTGCATGAGCAGTCACTTGAAGTCATGTATGTAATTATCTGACAGTTATTTCAATAATACAAAAATAAACTAAGTAATCCTTGTACTAAGTCTATGGCTCCATTCAGGAATGCAGAGCATAGATGTTACTACCATTTTTAGCTACATTTGCTGGCATTTACTCCTTTTCACAGATACACAAAATGCAAAAGACTGGTGGCTTTTTTGTTTTTTGTTTTGTTTTGTTTTGGGTTTTTTTTTGTGTGTGTGTTGGGTTTTTTTTCCCCAAAAATGTAAACGAAACCACTCTTTTTACATCTCTTGCTGGTTAGCAGCCAATGTAAATGCTTATGCTTGGAGAACAAGCCCATTTCCTGCCGTTAAGGCTTTTTTGTTTATCCTAGGGCTACGCACTGCCACTGCATGCCCCTGACAGACTATTAACCCCTGCTTCTAGCAGGCATACCAGATGTGGGTTTCTTAAGCAAATTATTGGTTATTTCACCACATGTCGTTTTTGCAGTTAAGTGTTTCCAGCCTCTCAGAACATTCCACAGAAATAACATCACCTTTTCCTCCAACCTGTTAATTAGCACAATTATTTATCAGCCAGAAAACCACAGCTTGAGTTTGTTAAGCAGCAGCCAGATACGCACTGGACAGTGGCCCAAGAGACTTGAAAGAGTGATGAGAGTACAGAGGCTGTGGAAGCTGACTGAGAGGCTGTGGGAAGGCATGCTGTTTGCATTTCCCTCCACCACTTTCTCTGAAGATGCCTCCAGCTGGTAAGACACATCCTGTTTTTTTCCTGCTGCAGGCAAAGGGGGTTTCAGAGTTACTTGTCTGCCAAGATCTACCCAGCTGTAACAGGGAGATCTGGCTCCAGGTGATCATGCCAAGAAAGAGGTGATAAGAGAAATATGCATCTTCTGCTATCCTTGGCAAATAGTCCAATCCTCCCTTTGCATGGGTTTGCTCTTTTTGGACACATCTGATATTCCTCACTGAAAGGAAGGAAAGACTTGCAACATTTATAAGGCTTCTAGGATGTAATTTCTTCAGTCAGCATGTAAGATAACCAAGAGGGTCTTTATCCCGTGTTGTGCATGCACAGGTCAAAAACCATAGTGCCTTGAAGAATACATCACAAACAGAAGGTCCAAACCATTCATTAGATACCAATGACAGATAAAATACAAAATTGGTTGATACATTTGAAATGCTCAGCAGACTCCCTTTTTTCAAGCTGGAGATGCAGATGCAGAAGGTCTGTCTTGGCTCTGAGCAGATTAAGCCTCTCTTGTCCCTGGACCCCATGCGAGTCTAGTGCTAGAAGTGTTTGCACAGGTCACTGTATGGGGTGGTTTGCACTCAACTTTTGAAATGTTAGCCACTGTAGTTTTCCACGTGAATGTGTCTAGCCTGTATTTATAGCTGAAATAATTCCCCACTTCTTCCAGGCACTGTACCGTGGTTTATGTGTACCTGGGAACTGAAGGCATTTCAAGTACAAAATAATAGTAGCAGTATGGAACAGGGATGGATATGTTTCTAAGAGGCTTAATTTGAGCTTAGAGGAATTATCTATCTATCTATCTATCTATCTATCTATCTATCTATCTATCTATCTATCTATCTTACCTTCAGAGAAATGTCGCTTGGACAAATGAACTAGAATGTCCTGTGACTACAGCTCAAACATGCTGGTTTTCCTGATCTGTTAAGTAGCCCCTTTTCTTCAGCATTGCTAAGGATGCTGCAATAGGCTGGTGGCTCTTGGGTACACCTAAAATTACTGTAAAATAAATGTCACAGCACAGTGTGGACCAGTTGTCCACATGGCACATTAGTTGTCACTAGTTACCCCTTAGCCACTAAAACATAGTGCATTAGAATGCTCAACTTAATAAAAAAGCAGACAACAGTCCATATACTTCAGGGAGCACACTAATGGTAGCAGTTAATCCACCGTTTTCAAAATCTGTTCAGAAGATGGATACTAGTCTGGGAAAACTCTACTGGAGGTTTAATGTCTTCATGCACCATGGGGAGCTGTGCTTGCTAGTGTCGTACCCACAGTTGATTTTGCTTTATCATGTTAGTTCTTGCAACACACTGCAGGCCAGATGGCAGCAGGCTGACATAACTTCGAATAAGTGGGTGAAGAAACACATGAGCACAAGGTCTCTTTCTCCAGATGCTTAGGAAGATGCTTGAATAATGTAAAACTCAGACTGACATTTTACATGAGTAGTATGGGATCTTCTCTGTTGCTTAAGCAAATCACATCTCAAATGGAAACCACTCAGCTTAGACAATCTCAATGAAACACATTCAAGTTTTTAATAAAAGACCCCTAGGTACTAGGCCTGGGCTCATGGAACAAACATAGGCATGCACATCTCCAAAGTTTGAGAGATGCGCCATAAAGAGAATGGAAAAAATTGAGAAATCTTACCAAATGGAGGATCTACTGGCCTCTGGCAACTGTTTTTCTCAGTTATTCACTCATGCCTGTTTTTAAAGGGTTTTTAACAATTATTATAAATTCTGATGACTTCAGCAAGAACGAGGTGACTGTGAACAAATAGGACTGATCATAAGTATGAAGTTCCGAAAAGCCAGATTCAAGTTATCCATGAAATTATGTTCTATTGCTGCCATTCATTCACTCCTTTGTCTTTTAATATATTTTTTCCTTCCTTCTAGACAAAAAATACTATTTTCCTTAAGTAACTTAGCTGCTACTATTAGCCATTCAATTACATTCTGTTAACTGTCACAGGGAGATAAGGGTCTCAGTGAGAACACCTTCATTTAGCAACAAATTGATGACAGTTCCTCTTTTTGCTATTTCTAGAATGACACATATGGGCTACATTTTCTCACAGGAAGGAAGAAATACTGATTTAATCTGTGTGTCCAAATTCCTGCAGAAGCATAAATTTCTCTATGTCAATGGCTAAACCCAATAAACTTTAAAGAAAATTCCCATTGATTTCAAATGCAACTAGTTGTGGCTGAAAATGAATTTTCGTTAAGTAATAACAGCTTTTGGGCTCTGCTAGATCCCCTTGCTAGATACTCCTGAGATCAAGCAATGCATGCTTGCTATGTTCTGCAATTGCATCTGCAGTGACTCACATGTACCAATGGATATCTGGAGCCCAGATGTTACACGAAAGGGTGGCTCAGGGTCTACTCTTTCATATTGCTCCCTTGATGATTCCTTCTCCCCCATGCCCCACAATGCAATTTAAAGAGAGAAGAGCTGATAAGGTTTCAACATTTTTCTCAAGGAATCTGTGGTATTCACTTGTGGCTGCAATAAGTAGGTCCTTTAATGCCATCAGCAGCTCAAAAGACTTTTCAGTGCACACTGGACTACAATACCTTAACCATTTTCTCTCATTTTTTATTAGGCCACTGGTCCTAATATGTTTTGGTTTTTTTCAGGATAATTTCAGCTGTCTGATTCAGTAACACTAGGTACTATTGAGTCAAGATCAAGATGTGTGTTTCAGTATACCAAAGAGTATACACACATTCTCTTCAGCGAAATGTGTGATGACAGCTCCTCCAAAGAAGGATTTTTACCCGTTTGTCCCCTTAGAAGGTGTTACGTCCCTTCACTTAAACTTAGCTTACTCATGGGATAGTTAGGGAATGATGATGCAGTCAATACAGTAAATTTTCCTATAGGTTTGCAATGGAAATTTTCTTTCCAGAAAACACAGGAATCAGGATGGGACAGATGAGATTAAATTTTCAAGCTTCACTTCATTTATGAAGTCAACAGCTTCTGAAGTTGGAAGTAAGGGTGAACACTGTGCATGCCCTCAGTGCTGTTACTCCACTTCAGATTATTTTTATGGTTTTCCCAATGCAAAAATTCTTTAATACTCCATACTGGCTGGCAAGGTAGCAAGAGCATAATTTTACACACCTGCATTGCCTTTCTGAGCAGTCATTAGATGACTACTAGACCATGAAGACCAAGATATATTTCTCAAAGAGCTATTTTTCAAAGAGATTTGGACCTGCAGTCTGGTGGTTTGTCTTGGTGAAAATTCTCAAATGAGACACTGTGCATGTGTTTCCCAGATCTCTGTTGCCATTCAGGTTTTGTCTCAAGCCACCACCATGCAAGCACAATTACAAGTTGGGCAGAAAAAGGATTGAGAGCAGCCCTGAGGAAAAGGACGTGGCGGTGCTGGTTGATGAGAAGCTCAACAGGAGTCAGCAATGTGCACTTGCATCCCAGAAAGCCAACTGTATCCTGGGCTGCATCAAAAAATGTGTGGCCAGCAGGTCAAGGGAGGTGATTCTGCCCTTCTACGCTGCTCTTGTAAGACTGCACCTGGAATACTGTGTACAGCTCTGGAGACCCCAACACAAGAAGGACGTGGAACTATTGGAGTGAGTACAGACCAGGGCAACAAAGATGATCAAAGGGCTGGAGCACCTCTCCTGTGAAGACAGGCTGGGAGAATTGGGGTTCTTCAGCCTGGAGAAGACCTCATAGCAGCCTTCCAGTATGTGAAGGGGCCTACAGGAAAGCTGGAGAGGGATGTTTTATAAGGGCAATTAGGGATAGGACAAGAGGTAATGGCTCTAAACTGAAAGAGGGTGGATCTAGGTTGGACATTAGGAAGATACTATTTAGTGTGAAGGTGGTGAGATACTGGCACAGGTTGCCCAGTGTGGTTTTGGATGCCCCCTCCCTGGAAGTGTACAGGGCCAGGCTGGATGGGGCTCTGAGCAACCTGGTCTAGCGAGAGGTGCCCATGCAGGGGGGTTGGATCTAGATGATTTTTAAGGTTCCTTCCAACCCAAACCACTGTGTGATTCTATGAGGCAACAGGAAGCTGAGCAAGGGCAGGCTGTGAAGCTGTAGCTCATCTCCTCTGGAAGCATATGAGAAAACACAGGATAGAAGATACGACCTTAGAGAGAGGCAGCAGAAAGAAGCATTCAGCCTGCTCACACCATTGCCTTACACACAGAAAAATAAATTTCAAGTTGCAGAGTGGCAGAAAGCTGGAGGAGGAGGAACAAAGCCTGGGCAGCAGCCTCCCCCCTGCATGCTCCAGCTAGCCCACAGTCCTGACTCTGGAAGCACCCTATGAGGTTCAGCTATCACAGGTCAACCATCTTGCTGCCTTTTGCCCTCCACAAAGTCTCTAAAAGCAAGACACTCTGATGAATACCAAAACCACCCAAACACCTGAGATCTGCCTATAAACCAACTCCCAGAACAAGGACTCTGGCTGTGTTTTCTAGTAACCACCTGCTGTTGCCCTGATCACATGCTCCCATCAAATGACCTGTAAACTTAATTCACCTGGGGAGACAGCAGAATCTGGCACTGGCTTTTTCAGGTTTTTGTTTTGTTTGTTGTTTTTGTTGTTTTCTCAGTCTTTCCTCCATAGCAACATCTTCCTACCTATTTTATTATATCTTCTATTTTATCTGTGCAGGAAAGAGAGTTGAACATTTTTTTCCAGAGAAAAACCTACAGCTCTGGTGTTATTATGCATCATGGGTACAAAGCTCTATAGCCTTATGGTCTCTAATACACTTAAATAAAACAGTAAGACATTAATGTTTGTTACTTGAGAATAGTTAAGTGAACACTCGCATTCACTGCTATATTTCAGTCAGAGGGATCCATCAACTTTAATTTTCTTTCTCTTCTTTTCTCCACAGTAACAAAAAAAAAATAAAAATCTCTAAAGTCTTTCAAAGCTGATAGAAAAGTATCTGCTTTGATTGTAAATCCTCCCACTCAGCACAAATATCCTTCCTAATTAATGTTGTGGGTTTTTTTTTTTTGTTTTTTTTTTTTGTGAAAGCTCCTAAAACATAGTTAATAACATTCTACTCTTTTTTTTCTATCTGAGAAGTCAGACAGGCAGCCTGAGAAGGCTCCAGCAGGCTGAGGGAGCTGGAGAAGCCACCTCCCTGGAGCCTCCCAGCTGGCTGGTGCCACTGACCCAGCTGCTCTGCTCCTTCCACAGCAAGGACGGGGCAGTCTGGCCCAGCTCCCTTGTGCTGGCTTCACTCTGACCCTCGCAGGTATTTAAAGCTGTGTCTGCGTGTGCTTGATTTAATATAGGCCTGAACCTCTGCTGGAACGCCAGAGCCCAGCATTGGGGCTCCGGTGAGGAAGCGCAGCGGCTGCAGACACCAGGGGTGACTGGGGCGGGCGCTGCAGCCCCTGCTCTGACGGCTGCTCCGCTGCAGCCCCCTCCCCTTCCCGCCCTTTGCTAGGGGTGCCGGGGGCTCCACGGCCCGTTACACAGTCAAGTGCTTTCCAGGGGGTTTTGCAGATGAAGTAAAACCTTTGCTCTTGAGAAACCTGAACTGCTGCTCTGTTAAAAGTCACCAGCAGTTTTCAAACTGGTGTTTAACCATGAGAACTCAAGTGAGATCTTCTAATATTTTTTCCACATTTCTTTCTGCAGCAGCTTCCCTGGAGAGAGCAAATTGATGAGGATGGATCTGCCACATGTTCTGGCTATCAGTGTGCAGCAATCTTGAGAGCAAGGGTAACCATATATTTGTGAGCCCAGAAGGAAGCTTGTTTTTCCATTGCGCAACACTCTCTGATGTATCCAGGAAGCAGTGATTAGATTGTATGAATATTTCAGTTATCCTTATTTCAAAATTCAGATCTACAAGGGCTTGGAGAAATAAAACAGATACAGTAATGAACATGGTTATACATCTGCTGCTTTTGTGATCAACATTTAAAAATTCTGCACTACTCAGCATTCACTAGGATCTGTAAAAAAGAATGTGAAAAATTTCCTGTGATACAATCACAGTCCTGTTCTAAAATAACTGTGCTAGTCAGGGTATAAGGAGATGTGATGTGGGGGTGCAAACTCTGACTCACATCACTTTGCTAGTTGCAGCCCTTAGGGGTTGATGCTTTTATGCTAGTGAATTGATGCTTCTGCCAGAACTGTTCCTTTACTCAAAATTGGGTTTTGCCACTTCTTTACAAGCATAGTAATTGTCTCTACATTGGGTATGATTTAGTATACTTCCTCCCATGCTGATAATGAATTCCTAATGTCACTTCCCATTCAACTTCTTCCAGCATTTGTTTCAGACCTGTGCAGTTCCAGCAGTGGTCACTCACAGTGACGTGTATTTTTCTTACTCTATTGTATTCTACTGTATTCTCTTTTCTGACCAGAAACAGCAAGTATAGCCCAGACAATGAGAGTAAAAAACTACCCAGGTTGAGAAGCATGGCTTGGCTATGTTATGTCATGGCTCTGTTTTAAGAGATCTAGAAGAAACTGAAGCTGTGCGTGGTATATTGCCAAAAAGCATTCAAGTGAAAGCTACTCAGGTAAGTCAAATCTCTGGAACAACAGTTTTCTGGTATGAGTCTGTAGACCCCCAGCAGTCCACAGATCTGTAGTGCATGCTCAGAGGGGTAATATTACCATTGTACTATTTTGATTTGAAGTTAGATAAAGATTATTGTAAATAGGCCTCCTTAAAGTAGACATCAGGATACTTTTGATATTCTTCTATCAGAAGAGTTGCAAAAATGGCTTCAGTTTGTAGCCCTACTTAGAAAAATGGCTCAGTGACCCAATAATGCCACAATGGCATTTTACCTTATCACCCCTGGTGATGTGAGGCCGAGCATTCAGGCATTTTGTATTATTGGTAAAGATTTCAGCTTTGTATTTTTATGACCCATGTGAAGAAAACATAAGGTCTCATAATTATTGATAAGTCACCCCTAAAAGGTGGGAGTTAACTCCCTTAACTCCCTTAAGGTGGGAGTTTTCACATCTTTGCTTTATTTATTTTAGCTAGCAGTATCCATGAAAAGATCATATGCTTATGCAGGAATTAATGGGAAATATAATGTGAATTTTGTTAGGCCTCTTAACCTTCTTCACATCATTGCAGAAGCTCAGTTCATACCCAAATCCAGATAATACAGAGGAAATGGGAATAAGAAACAAGTTCACTGTAGCCAGTTCAAACGGTAGCACTTTGATTTGGGGGTTGGATCAGGGCTGGGTCTTAGATTTTTCTGAACAGATAGCTCACTTACTCCTACCAAATGCTAACAGGAAATTTGAGAGTATTCCACAAAATACAAGAACTAAATCAGCTTCCCATACAAAAGGCAATTTAGTGGCATTTCCATCCAGAACCCCAAGGAAAGTATAAGCTTGTTAGCCAAAGACTAGAGACCTGAGAGACTTCTGCCAGAAAAAAAGTAGTACTTAAAAAAGTTTTTCAGTTAAGTCACAGGTCTAAACTCATCTGAAGTTCAGAAATCCTTTAGAAAATTCGAGGTGTATCTGCACAATCCAGAAAGAAAGTCAGAACAGACTTTTGGACATGGTAAAAAGACTGTGGATTTTAAGGAGTAGTATAAATATCTTTGCTATCTTTCTTGCAGTACAGTAATATTTTCTCAGATAAACACGTCTGTCATGCTTAATTACATTTTCTTACAAACAAAAAATTGGCCAAATTCTGCACCTGTCTGTGTGGGGGTAAACTTAGGGTGAAGCCTATAAACTCAGTGGAATAGCCTATAAAGTCAGATTAATTGATGCAGATTTGCCAACTGGTAATTTAGAGCAGAGATTGAACACAGTTGGCTCCTATGTATAGATAGCGACAATGTGGAAAAATGGGAAAACAAAGTCTTGCTAAATCAATGGAGTGACTCAGAAAATATTGCCACTGAATTATGGTCATCTAAGAAGGCTACTAAGAGCAAAATAAATGCTCTATAGCCTTAGATCAAGACAGAACAACATTTTTGTTTGAATTCCTGCCATGACCTCAATGTTAAATCAGGTTTCTGAGGTAAAAACCTAGCATATTTATTGAGGTAATTTTTTTCTGCAGGACTTGGACAACCTCTGCTTTGTGTATATACTTTTTTAAAAAAACAACTTCCATGTATTTTCAGGAAGCGATATCATATGAACATGCTGGTAAAATTAGCCTGAGGCTTTTACTCCATTTATATATCACAAAAGAAATCTTTGTCACTCATTACTTACAAACATATTATTGGTCCCTTGTAGCTGCAAAGCCAATAATTACAGCAGAAAAACAATGATTTTGTGTAGTTACAACTAAATACCAACACAACTCTCATATTATCAATAATCATAATAAAGCTGGCATATTGTCCTAGCACTAGAAGGTCCTAGAATATACTTGATGCTTATGTTAACAGGAGCCATGTTTCAGCTTAATATAATTTCTGGGAATACTGAGACACTCAAAAATTACTGGCTGTCATATGATACACATATGCCAGAAGGGACAGTCTCTGGTTTTCAGGCTATCTCGTTAGTACAGCTGGCCTCATCAAAAGGGACTTGCATTTTAATAAATCTCAGTGCCCCTGCCTTGTTTTTTTTTCCTTCAGAGAACCTTCAAAAGATACCAGGCACATACAGTGTATCATAATTTTTTTGTTCCAATAGTGTGCAATGATTTATTTTTACAGAACAGTACAAATGAGGTTACTTTGAAATGGATACATGACACATATGAGACAAATAATGTTGGTTAGAAAAGAAGTTTAATTGCTTGAAGAACAGCCTCAGAGCTTGAACTTTATGCTCATGTATCTCTTTTGCAATATTGGGACATTTTCTGTCACATATGAACATGATTTAATAAATTCAGTCGTACATGGAAATTTTCTCCAAATCCTAAGGACAAATCTAGTTTTAATTTTGGGGAAAGGAAACAGATTATGTAATTTACAATTACCTTGCTTTGCAATGCTCAGACAGGACTGACAGTGAGTACAGTACTGCAGAGGATCTTTTCCAGAGAGGTGATTCCCCAGGTGTGCATACTCAAGCACTGAAGCCATTCCCATGCTCAGAAGCCACTGACATGAACACAGCTACCTGGCAGCTCCCTGGGGCTGGGAACTAGTCCACCCCCACCTGCACTCACAACAGAGAGGACAGGCTGCTGCTGTACAAGGGGATGAGTCTGTGCAGCTTTAGTCACTTGCCTTTGCTGGTTGCCCAGCAAGTCCTGTAAGATGCAACAGTATCTGTGGGGAGAAACCTGATGAAGTTCAACAAGGGCAAGTGTAGACAACGCCATGTCCCGGTACAGGCTGGGGGCTGACCTGCTGGAGAGCAGTGTAGGAGAAAGGGACCTGGGGGTGCTGGTGGACAGAAGGATGACCATGAGCCAGCAATGTGCCCTTGTGGCCAAGAAGGCCAATGGCATCCTTGGGTTCATCAGAAAGGGTGTGGTTAGTAGGTCAAGAGAGGTTCTCCTCCCTCTCTATTCTGCCTTGGTGAGGCCACATCTGGAATATTGTGTCCAGTTCTGGGCCCCTCAGTTCCAGAAGGACAGGGAACTGCTTGAAAGAGTCCAGCTCAGAGCCACAGAGATGATGGAGTGGAACATCTCCCTTATGAGGAGAGGCTAAGGGATCTGGGTCTCTTTAGCTTGGAGAAAAGGAGACTGAGGGGTGACCTCATCAATGTTTACAAATATGTAAGGGGTGAGTGTCAGGGAGATGGAGTTAGGCTTTTCTCAGTGATGACCAGTGATAGGACAAGGGGTAATGGGTGCAAATTGGAGCATAGGAGGTTCAAGGTGAATATCAGGAATTTTTTTTTACTGTGAGAGTGACAGAGCCCTGGAACAGGCTGCCCAGAGAGGCTGTGGAGTCTCCTTTACTGGAGACATTCAAAACCCACCTGGACACGTTCCTTTGTGATGTGCTCTGGGTGATCCTGCTCTGGCAGGGGGGGTTGGACTGGATGATCTTTTGAGGTCCCTTCCAACCCCTAGGATTCTGTGATTCTGTGATTCTATGATCTGTTTGGCTCAGACACCAGCCCAGCACTCCACACGTGCTTAACTCTAAATTTTTCCTCTGCCACCACATCAGTGTATGACCAGGGTGCCAAACTGTTGCTTCTTTCATGGATGAAGCAGTCATAATAATGTACTTCTATGCGCTTGAGAAGGAGGTATACAAAGAAGAAACCTGTCATTTGTCAGTAACAAAGAAGAAAGTATGAACATGAGATGAAGCTTAATTCTACCTGTGTTTTGCCACTTCATGGAAGCCAGGAGTTCACTTTGCAGGTTTCCCTGCATGGCTCACCAGAGGGTAAACCTGCAGGCTGAGAAACATCAGGAATGACGTCTACAGAGCTCCAAACTGAGACTGTTGCAAAATTAACCCCTCAAAATAAGCCTTTTGGCCTTAGGAAGGCTTTTACTTCCTGGCAGATCTATACCAAATGGGGACAAGGGAGACACATGGCTGGAGGCAGTCATGTGCATGTCAGGGTAGAAGCTGGAGTATGCTGAAATACTGCTATAACTTTAAGGAAAAGTAATGCAGTTTGCAGCTGCAGGATAGCTACATAGTCTGGCTGCTGTAAGAAGAGTATACATCTTTTGCTGAAACAGGCCAGTTAGTTTTTCCCTTCTCTGCATGCTGCCCAGCATAGAAGCATGAATCAACATGCATGCAAGCAGATAGAGGTTTGCCTGACAAAGTTATTCAAAATACAGTATTCAGGCAGAATACCATATACATCAGGAGAATGTTACTATCTTGCTATTCATATATCCGGTAGGAAGGTTTCAGCACTTTCTTTTAGATCTTCTGCAAAACATTCTCAAGCCTAAAAAGCCACAGCTGCCTTTATATTAAACAACAGAACCAAAAGCAGCAATGACGAAAAGCATGTAAGCATATGCTTGCAGTTAATGACCCTACACATATGCTGAAAATTAAATCTATACTTTGTGCTTTCCTGGATACGGTCCAGAGAAGGCAGCTCCCAGGGCAAAGTCACTAATGAGTATATTATACAGCTCACAGCATCCTGCAGAGATCTTTTTCTTCTCCTCTGTCTAGTACTTTTAAGGGAAAAGACTGGAGTTTTCCTTTGGTGCGCTAGTGTTTTTGCATAGAAGGGAAGTGTGATCTTTCATTTGGTTGTGCATAATGACATACAAATTGCTAGTCACAACAACTTCACTGTGCTCCTCTCATCCCTTATGAGGTTGGGCAATAAAAAAGAAGAATTTGCTTACCCCTTCCAGAAACACTAAAAAAAAAATAAAAAATAAGTGTGGGTAGACGCAGTTTTAAACTTTTTCTTGTCTCAAGACAGCAGGCTAGCTGCTTCCCAAGACCTGATGCATTTGGGAGAAGGAGGTGCTATGGTGGTGATGCAATTGCTGAGGGAGGACAGACAGAAGGGGAATGTTTCATTCCCTGATTTTCCCCTTGTATATGGCTTTCACCATGTTTAATTTTTTTTTTTAACTGGCTCTAAATATTTTCAAATCATAAACAAATAAAGATTAGAAAAGTCAAACAGTCTGAGTCTGCCTCTGTGTTAATATAGTGGATAGTTTCATAATGTAGAAGTTTATTTCTAAATAAGGCAAAGATGAGTTCTTCCCACATGAGCTGGAGCAACGAAAAGAAAAAAAAACAACATTGCTATTGTTGTCACTGGTATGCGCTAGTGAACTTTATCACTGTCTAGCAGGTTTTTGAGCTATGAGACAGTTTCTGAGACATGCAAGTAAAATAAGTAATTTGCATAGTATTGTTGGGCCCCTGCAAATTGTCTTTGTGAGAATAAGTCAAAGCTCTCTCCCACTTGAAGAAGTATACCCTTCCCTTTGAATATGGTTATGGGGATCTTGGTTGAACTCAAAATGTAATAGCTGGTCTCCTTTTTAGTCCTTCTTTTGTCCTTTCTGATCTGATCCTTTTTCTCAGGAGCTTTTGCCATGTATCTTGTGTTGCTGTACCTGCTGCTTCCTGGGGTGACTGGGAAGATCCTGTTCAATGCAATTGTGTTCAACATAATCTGATTGAATTCAAATTGTCATGTCCACCCAGATCGGTCACAGATACACCTTCATGGCCTGTGAAAGGTCTGTAGTCAGCTTCCATCATCTTGTATTCAATATAAAATAATCTCTAGATATGTTATTGTCATCCCTAGCAGAAGTGACTTCTCTGTGAGATTTACCCCAAAGAATTCTGAAGAGCACATCTCACCCCCATGCAAAATCTCTTATTGTAGCAAGTATCAGCTACTAGATGCAGCAGAAAAAAATCTTTACAATCTTCTCTCTGGCACTTACACACCAACCTGCAGAACAAAATACACACTGAATGTTACACTGTTCTGAATACTCTAGTGTTATTTTTTGCAAATGAAACAGTAACATTTTCCGTTGACATTAATTTGCAAAGCAATGTTGCTTTGGATGATACGAGAAAACATTTTTCCACCGATGCTAGATGAGAAAGAAGAAATGAGATCCTGCTTTGCAAATGCCTACAGCCCTGAACCCAGAGGGGGATGGAGCAGCAGCACTTGTCAACGCTAAGGGAGGCACTGTCTGTGAGGATCCCTTGTTTAAATGTTGGCAACATGTTATTGATTAGCACCTGCATCCCATGTTCAAGTGGGATATTATGAGTTTATAGATCATATACAATGTTTTCTCAGGTGCATGGACAGGGGTGGTGTGTTTGCACAGTCATTGTTAGGCTTGGAGTAAATGAACTCAAATTACTTGTTAATCTCTGAGGAGGCAGGAAATGGGAAGTACCAGTTTCCATGAAGTAGGACACACTCAGCCAATGTGGATTCTTGGCTACACCTTGAATTTTTCACCAGTTCTAGGATCCAGCAGAGATGGAAGTGGAGCTAGGTTCTGTCCCAGTCCTGGTTTGAGCCAGGATGAAGCCAATTTTCCTTTTACTGACTTTTTTTTTTTCCTTCAGTAAGTTTTCTTTTAGCTAGCAGCAAGTGTTCCAGCTAGTGGACTGATAACACTGGAATGTTTATGTTACTGCTGAGATTCCAAGGTCACATTTTTACTCTGTTGGCTCAGGCAGTACCAGATCTATGACCCCCCCTTAGGAGGCTGAGTTAGACAGACAGCAAAACTGGCCAGAGATATTCCATTCCATAGATCTACGTAAGCTCAGTGGAAGGTCAGAGATCACACAAGACAACTTCCTTCCTGCTTCTTCTTCCCTTCTTTTCCGTCCATGGCCGGCGTCCAAGCAGGACTCCATCCATCCATCACCACTGATCCCGAGGCCCATGCATTCCTGACACTCACGCCTCTCCCCTCAGCTCCTGTCTGCTTTGCTGCTCTCTCCAGCAGCGCTACGGGACATTGTGGGACTGCTCACACCTCAGGAAATGCCATGGGAGTTGCTGGGGGTGGGGGGACGCAAGAGGCTTTTGCACATTTCTGAACACATTTGCATACAATTGTACATATTTTAGTTTATCAGTAGTGTTTAATTAAAGCTGTGTATTTTAGTTTTCAGTCTGGAGAGTTTCTTTCTTGTTCTCTCTCTCCTTCCATACCTGGGTGGAAGGGGATCAAGAGCATTTTTGTCTCTGGTTTAATTTCCAATCCTGAGTCAAACTGTGACAGCCCCAGAGTTGCTGTGCCTCAGCCTGTGTCTCCATCTGAAATGTGGGCAGTTTCCCTTGCTCTTCTACCCCTGTAGGCTTTCTCCTATTCTGCTTTAATTCCAGCTAACTTATTTTTGGCCAGCATGCAGTGGGAAGCTATCCAAACTTTTTCCACAGACTTAATTCCCCACACCAGCAATCACAGCTGTCATGACTTCATAACTATGAAACAGTACTGCAGGCGAGGGTAACAGGCCCCGGATTGTATTCATCTGGCAGGAGATAAAAAGTGGCAAATGCAACCTGTGTAATGCTTGACCTCATGCTGTGTTATTGCAGAAAAACACTTCTATCATGCACACAAATCATTTCTCCCCTTCTCCTCCTCCCCTCTGCTTCTTTTGCTTTTCTTTAGCTCAGAAGGTCAGTATTTTCAACACACTGTTACCACTAAAGAAAAAAATGTGTTCACAAATAAAGGCCATGAATAAGAATGGGTTATACTGACCCCAGCTGAATACCTGTGGTAACAAGCTAGTCCTCTAAAGGACATGGCAAAGCTCCCAGTGACTTTATTTGGGCCAAGTGTTCACGCTTAACCCTCATTTTCTCTGTATTAAATGTGATTCTGGTGCTATACTCTGATAAAGGGCACATGTAGGTCTGGCAAAATTATTATATTTCTTGGTTTCCAGTGGAAACTGTCAGAAAATATAATATGAATTAATTACAGTTAAATGTACTAATGAATTTTTGCTCTGCTAACCTGGTCCTTCTGGCTAGCTACTCCATCCTCTTTCCAATCACTTTGATTGCAGCAGAAATCTTCCAACCCTGTGATGGAGTAGTGAGCCTTGGTCTGTATATTTGAGTTCTGTTGGCTTTTCCCTCTTCTTTCTGTTCAGACTTTCCACAGCAGTGGCAAAGTGAAGAGCTGTGATGTTTAATGTAATTATGAAGCAGTTCTTGGTGAAGAACCCCTTTTCGAGATGCCTTCAGTCTCTCTGGAGGCTTTAATGGACATCAAGGCATTGATTTCCATGTTGAGTCTAATTAGAAAAAATATCTGCTTAGTCACTCAGGTTAGCAGTTTCTAACATAGAAAACTCATGCTCTGCAGTACATTTCAAGGAGCTCGAACATGACACTTCCATCTGCTTCTTTCAGTTTGTGAGTTTTACTTAAGGAGTTTCAGCCATCAATTACTAGCCTGCCACCAAGTGTGGATGCACACACCTGCAAGTACATACAAGAGACAGAATTTGGCTCTGTAAGTCAGATAACAGTACTGAGCATTCACTGGGGCAGTACTTTTCTGCAGCCCCTACCCTATCTTCTGCTGTGTTCTGCTGCCCATGTTTCATGGGCATTTTTCAATGAAATTTCAGGGATTTTGGCATATGTGTGTATATATATGTGTGTGTGTGTGTTTGTCTCTCTCTCTCTCTCTATGTATATATAACATGTATACATGCATATATATAGGTCTGGACATGGAAGTTTTATATTCATACCTGACTTTTCTTCCTACCTCACATTGTGGCAAAAATATATCCATATGGAATACACACATCATCTTACATAGACATGGGCATACTATGTAAAAGTGTTTATCAGTTTGGTTTTTATGGCCTCCTGTCTTAAATACTTTCTCATGCTATGACAATCACATTTGCTGGCAGATAGATTTATCATTGCTATTAACTGTAGCATAAAAAAGGAACAAAGTTAACACTGTGATGCTTCTCCTTCGCTGACCTGCTACAGCTTAGAGTTATCCAAGAATTAGTAGTTTTCAAAGGATTAAAGTTAACGCATCTATAGAAAGTCAGTATTTTGCTTTGTCATTTGTATTCCTATAGGTAGCCAGCCAAAAAAATTTCCAGTGAAAGCTATTTTACTGCTGCAATGACACAAGTGAACATCTCTAGACCAAAGTTCTTCAATTTTTTTCTTTTAAATATTTATTTTAGATTGCAGTTCCCTTGACTGAGAAATACATTCTGCAACTACAACATACTGATTGCACAGTTGCTGAAGAACCCACATAACAGTAAGCTTGAGGTTTTACAGGCTCCACAATAGGGTCCATTAAACAATAAGTGACAGCATTTTTTTTGCCTAACCTGAGAACTCTCCAGGGAGAAGCCATAAATTATAGCCCTGTACAAGATGTCACCAATGGAGGCCACACTGAGTTTGTAGATTAAACTTTAAGTGATTAACATTGATGTTTAATATCTACTAACAGCGTGAGTGCAGATGTAACCAGAGTAAGAAAATGCTATTGGCTCCTATTTTACAAATGTAGAGTGAATCAATCTGAAAGGGTAATAGTTGTGAAGTCAGATCCAAGATTATTTACTAACAGTAAAATCAAGTAATTCCAGGTTTGGGTGTATTTTAAGTACTTATTAAAAAAAAATATCACCAAAACCACGGAGCACCATGAAAAAACCCTCGCTATGAAGCATAAAGAGCAGTGGGAGACTTCAGGACTCAGAAACACTGCTGAAGATGCTTTGGTTCAGGTCGTAACTGGGAAATCCTGTCATGAGAGCAAAAAACATAAGGGTGAGTGAATGGATGAACAATGCCAGTGATTCACTTTGTCTTCAACTTATAAATTACTCATCTGGGACCAGCAAAAAATCTCTTGAGCCAAGTCACAGACTATGTGTGCCTTAAAGTCTTGGGGTGGCAAAGATGAATACAGCAAGATAGGCTCACATGTGGGACAGATGACACACGTGTTCTGCAGTTCAGCATGTGTGAAAAACAGTTAGCTTGAGAGTCTTCTTCTCAGTTGGGCTTTGGATATTGTACACCCTTGTCACCATTTGACTCAGGTCCGACAACAACGCTCTTGATCCCCTCCCCCTCCCGCCCAGATAGGGAAGGAGAGAGAGAAAAAGAGAGAGACTTGGCTGGATTGAAAACTAAACTACACAGATTTAATTAAACACTAATGATATAAGAAAACATATACAATTATCCAAAAATGTGTTCAGATATGTGCAAAAGCCTCTCGCCTCCCCCCACCCCCAGCAACTCCCACAGCATCTCCTGAACTGGAACAGTCCTGAAAAATCCCGGAGCTGCTGGAGAAAGCAGAGAGTGATGAGGATCAGGAGAGCTCGAGCCTGGGGGTCAATGGTGATGGATGGATGGAGTCCTCCCTGGACGCCAGCCATGGATGGAAGAGAAGGGAAGAAGAAGAAGGAAGGAAGTTGTCTTCTGTGATCTCTGTCCTTCCTCTGAGCTTACGTAGATCTATGGAATGGAATATCTCTGGTCAGTTTTGCTGTCTGTCTAACTCAGCCTCCTACGGGGGGGTCACAGATCTCCCTATAGTGTCTGAGCTGGTGTGACCTTGAAGACTCAGCAGTTAGAAAAACATTCCACTGTTATCAGGCCTAGTTGGAACACTCTGCTGTTAGTTAAAAGAAAGCTTGCTGAAGGAAAAAAAAAATCAGTAAAAGGAAAACTGGCTTCATTCTGGTTCAAACCAGGACAATAGTGCTCTCGATGCAGGGCCATGCACGTTTTCTCCACAAATTTTCAACACACTGGAAGGAAGGGATGCCATCAAGAGGGACCTTTGCAGGCTTGAGAGATGGGCCCTTGCAAACTGCATGAAGTTCAACAAAGCCAAATGCAAGGTTCTGCAGCTGGGTCTGGGCATTTCCAAGTAGAAATACAGTTTGGGTGGAGAATGATAGATAACCACCCTGAGGAAAAGGATGTGGGGGTATTGATTGATGAGAAGCTCAACATAAGCCAGCAATGTGCACTTGAAGCCCAGAAAGCCAACAGTGTTCTGGACTGCAACAAAAGAAGCGTGGTCAGCAGGTAAAGGGAGGTGATGCCACTCTTGCTTTGCTGGCTTGAAAAGCATTTTGTTTAGTCTTATGTGGGGGGAGAGAACATGGACCATTCCCCACAAGAAGGCAATGGGGAATAGCTTAGAACTCGAAGAGGGGAGATTTAGGTGAGACACTAGAAGGAAATTTTTCACTCTGAGGGTGGTGAGACTCTGGCATGGGTTGCCCAGGGATGTTGTGGAAGCCCCATCCCTGGGAGTGTTCAAGGCCAGGCTGGATGCAACTTTGAGGAGCCTGGTCTAGTGGAAGGTGACCCTGCCTATGCAGGGGGGTTGGAACTAAGTGATTTTCCCTTCCCACCCAACCATTTTATGAAAAAAATGTAGTCTATGTGAAAGTTTTTAAATTGTTTGGATAATTGGCTCTTGAAAAGGAGTTTTCTTATACAAGTCCTCTTTTCAGTTAATTAGTCCTGAGGAAAAAACTGAAACAAATACGTTGATGGCCTTGCCAAGAACAAGTCTTCACTTAACCATTGCACATGCACTATACCAAACTAACATTTCAACCTTCTGCACATCACCTGACTGATGTCCTTCATTCCCAGAGACTGCAATGTGTTTTATGAAATGTCTGGAATTGCATACTCTGGTGCCTGCCCCTAGTAGTGATGTGTTTATAAAAGTGTATTTCAAGCAACCAGATAATTCAACCTATACAAGCTCTTATATAGCACAGACCCCATGGCATCTGTTGCTGCTGTTTCCTCTGACAGCAGCACCCAACAAAATAAGGTATGAGAAACCACGTTTTAAGAGAAACAGATTGTATCAATGAATCTCACTCAGACCTAGTCTGAAAATGAGAACGAGGAAAGTAGAAAGAATGTGCCACCTACTTCATAACTAGTCTCTTATGAAGATGCCATCTATCTAGATTTCTGTAAGGTTTTAGATACGGTCCTCCACAACATTCTCACTGAAAATTGGAGAGATATGGTTTGAGAGATGGACTGCTAGATGGATAAGGAACTGGCTGGATGACTGCATCCAGAGAGTTATAGTCAATGGTTCAATATCCAAGTAGAAACCAGTAATGAATAGTGTCCCTCAAGGGTTCATACTGACACCAATGCCATCTAATGTCTTCATCAGTGATATAGACAGTGGAACTGAATGCACCCTCAGCAAGTTTTTGGATGATCTGAGAAGTACACTTGATTCACTATAGGAAAAGATGCCATCCAAAGGGACCTTGACGGGCTTGAAGACTGGGCCCCCATGGACCTCATGAAGTTCCAGCAATGTTCTGCTGGCTCAAGACAATTCCCAGTATCAATACAGACAGGGACGTGAATGGATTGAGAGCAGCCTTGAGAAGAAGGACCTAGGGATACTGATGGACAAAAATCGAGCATGAGCCAGCAATGTACACTTGCAGCCCAGAAAGCCAACTTTACCTTGGGCTCTATCAAAAGAAGCATGGCCAGCATGTCAAGGGAGGTGATTCTGCCCCTCTCCTCTCTGGAGCCCCTCCAGGACGACTGCATCCAGCTCTGGGACCCTGAGTACAGGAAAGACATGGACCTGTTGCAGCAGGTCCAGAGGAGGGCCACAAAGGTGGTCAGAGGGCTGGAGCACCCAGATGAAGACAGCCTGAGAGAGCTAGGTTTGCTCAGCCTGGAGAAAAGGTGGCCTTATTCTTGCCTTTCAATATCTCAGGGAGCTTATGAGAAAGATAAAAATGTTTTACTAAGGTCTGTAGTGACAGGACAAGGGGAAACGGTCTTTTAAGCTGAGAAGGGTAACTTTACATTGGACATCAGGAAGAAACTTTTTACCATGAGTGCTGTGCAACACTGGCACAGGTTGCTCAGAGTTGTGTATGGATCATCCCTGGAAGTGTTCAAGGCCAGGTTGATGAGACTTTGATCTGCCTGCACTAATGAAAGATGACTCTGCCTATGGCAGTGTGGTTGGACTAGATGATCTTCAAAGGTCCATTCCAACCCAAGCTATTCTGATGTTTTATGTTTCTTTGTTAGTTATTATGTTTATTATTATACTGCTGCGGCTGAAGTTCTCATCACTATATACAGTGAGCTGCACTCCCAGGGAACTCCCATCCTTCAATTCCAGGATATACAGGGTGGAATATTTTGGGTAGAAAGAGTTTTCTTGGCTCACTGAGTTCTGCATGAGCCTTCTGCATTTTAGTGTTATCAGAGTTTTGAGCATGTGTGTGCTGTGTCACTAAGTTTTTCTTGTGAAAAGTACTGTATGTCTTGTGGAGGCAGTTATTTATTGTGCAGTAGGATTTCACCAAGTGTTAGCTTTCTGCACATTAGCTCAAATAATTGTACAACTATTTGAATAATGCAAAACCATTTACAAAGCAAGTACAGTCACCTTGTCTGAGAAAGTAAACTGGGATAGAGCTAATACATAATTTGAAAGTCATGAAGCAGGACAGAGGCAAAGTAGTTTATACAGTCCATGGTTCTTAAAGAATTAATTTCCAACTCTAACTACCAGACAACTGCCCTTACTTTTATTCTCATATAGGTAGTCATGTTATAGTTAATGTTTGTCTGACTACGATCGCATTCTACTCTATTACAGCTATATAATGCAGCATTTGTGTAGGAAATCATCCTGTGGGGCATTATTATGCCATGTCTTCTCCTCCGTAACATGTATTGTTAAAACCCGGGTCAGCAAAAAATGCATATGAGAAAGATTTTCTGATTATCTGAAAGGACAATCCAACAGACACACTGCTTTCACAAAGAAGGAAGGAGTTTATACTTTTAGCAAACAGAATTGATTACCCTTTTCTGGCTGTGGATGGGGTAAAATTCCTTCTTTTGTGTTTTTAAAAATAATTTTTATATTAGGTAACTCTGCCATCCATTTCTGTTTGTCTAGAAGAGAGTCAATACAATTAGATGAGGAAAAATATCTTCCTCATCTTCCCAGCCACTTGACTATTCCTAAAGCTTGTTCTCCCTTGTCTGCAATCTGGGCTTTATTCCAGCCTTTTACACTTAATGCATATTCTGTATTAAGTAAAAAACTGGATGTCACCAGCCTCCAGTTTATTTCCTCCTCCAAATGTACCAGTTGATTGCTGCTAGTTAAAATCTCGCATTACTGCTGCTTGGCCTCTTTTACATGCTTTTAAAATTTGTACAGTCATTTCACAGAAGATAAATCACCATTTAGTAATTCCACGGTACTGATAGCACAGTGTAGTTTCCTGGATCTTCAGCATGAGAAATGAGATACGTGTCTGTAGATTTGTCCCTGATCTGCTTGTGCTGCCTTTTAGTGAGCAGCCTTTCTAGCTGAGGGCAAAGTAGTGGCAGGAAGCCAGTCAAAATCCTGCCTAAACCTGTGGCTTATCTATTTGTTTAATATTACTTTACATTTAATGGCATTTAGCTTTAAAGGTATGAAAGGTATGAACAAAACATCATTTTAATATGCTTTCATATATTTGGGCACCTCAGTACAAGAAAGACATCGAGGTGCTGGAGCTAAGCAATTGCTAGTGTTAGGTCTCCAAAATGGGTGCAAGACTGGAGGGAACTTCCTTGAAGAAAAGCAACTTTAAAAAGTGCCTACCATCCCTCTGGGCACAAGATCCTTAAGTTGACTTTTCTTATTTTTAGTATAGAGTTATTTTGGGTTATAGTCTTCTTTAGGTAGTCAAATTTGCATCTGCATTCCATAAATGCAAAATGAAAGGTCAAAGAAACAACGTGGACTTCCATCCATGCCAAACCTCTCTTAGAAAAAGGCACTACTCTCTCATGATAAAATGAGTACAGGAAAAGTATCCTTGATAACATATAGTTCTAAAGGAGCTTAAACCCCTGATAAAACTGGTTGCTGAAGTAACACTAAAGAAAAAATGCAACAGCCCCAAAGAAATGCATTTATGGTGGAAAAAATACAGTACAGTAAATGCTTTTCTGACTGAAGTGTTTTGAACTGTGATTGTGATAAATGAGATGTCAGAAGACTAACAAAATACTCAAGGGACAATGTGGCAACTAAAAGGCACAGTGGCTGCTACGGTAACATTTAAAGTAGTTTAAAAATCCTTCACTGTGTTTTATGGATTTAATGGCTTGGATCTGTGGCAGCTGATACTCTGATGTTTGACGTGAATTGGGTAGGGCATACGTACAATGAACTGTAAGAATAAAAAGCAACTAAGAGTCCCAAGTCTGCAGCCTTTCAATGAGCTTTAGCCTCCTAAGTCAGTGTGAGCATTGGACACTCGAAAATGCTACCCAGTGGCTCTCTCCCTGCTTTGTCTGCCTTGTCAACTTAGACTGTAAACACCTTGGGACCAGGACTGTAACTTATTTTATGTAACACCTCACACAATGGCATTTTGATCCATGCAGACTCCAGGGCCTCTAAATGCAGGAGCAACAGAAATAATTTGAAAAGCAGTTCTTTTTTTGATATTGAATAAAAAAAGGAATGGGCATCAGCAGAAAAAAAGGAAATGCATCAAAATATCAATAGGAACTGCCAGAGGACCACCGGGTCGCAATATTATTATAATGAAAACCCTATGCTATTAGGAATTTCTAGGTAAAGGACAAATATTCACAGCACAAACTAACCTGCATTTCATACCCAGAAGGCCTGATTTCATCTCACATATACCATGGCACACCTCAGAAAATGGAATTAAACTAAAGTTAGGATAAGTAGGCAAAGGATCAACTCCCAAGCCTTTTAATTGGATACAGTTTCACCAAGGATAATGTGTAAAAAAATTATCTATGAATAAACAGAACTATGTGTTCTGCCAAGCAGTATTTTCCTGTATTTGTAACATACAGCTCTGTGCTGTAATAAAAGAGGACAGCTTCCCAGCAACACTAAACATGTCAGAAATATTGCTCGTCTTCCCATGTCTCTTCATTTCATTTCAAAGTTCTCATTCATTGGCCTTTCCTTTCTTTCCCACCAGCTTTCAGAGGACCTAGACCTATACATCCTAAGATGCTGCTACCAACAAGACACTGAGTTCTCTTAAATGCAGCTGCTTTCTGTGCTGATCAAGACTGCTGTAAGAGATGCTGAGCAAGTTCAAAGCCCAATGTTTTAACTTTCTGAGAGATTTGGTAGGTATTACAGAATTGTCAGTTCGATCGTGTTTGCCAGGGTTATGTACATGACTGGAGTCCTCACCTGGAGGAGACCAGAAGCATGGGAAATCTTCTCTCTGTATATGGATTTCTCTAACCCAAATGTGGCTCATCTGGACCTGATTTCTTTTATCACTTCAGCCTCAGGGAACAGAAAAAGAAATCAAACCACAGCATCTTTGTGGAGAAAGCAAACAGGCCTATGATCAGTCAATGAAAAGTACACATGGTTCTTGGGATGGGCTAGTACATTGGAAAAGTGTGATTATTTTGAAAGGATATTAATTATATTGTCTTCAGATTTGCAAATCTTTCTCAACTTTTGGCAGATCTTAATGTGAGAGACAAGAAGAATGCAAAAAACTAAACTCCAAGCAAAAACAAGTTACGTGATTTTATCTCTGCAGAGTGTCTGTGAAAACTGAGAATGGGAGAAGGCACTGTGTGCACCCACCATCTTCTTACTTCCTAAACTTTTCCTTAGGGAGGCAGAAGGCATTACTGGTTATTAGAATAACACAAATACTTATTCTGTAACAACTCTACAAAAAAATTACTTGCTAGCTACTGCACAAGTAAGTAAATTAACTCTCTCTACTTATCTGGCATGTAGTCTAGGCTGAGTGAAGAGCAGGAGGGGAAAGACAGGACTGGGAAGCTGGCAGTAGGAAGAGGAAAGCACTTGTATTTAGCTCTGCCATGCTTATCTTCACTCTTTCATGTCCCAGAATATGGAGAATCAGGCAAAATATCATTTAGCAGCAAAGCCCATGATCACTGGACTTTATCTACAATGTCTGCATTGCTGGCCTGATCTTATTTATTATCTGTGCCCAGTTGTTAAAATGCACAGGGCTGCTATTCCTCCAGACAGGTGCATAAATTCAGAGTAAGACATAGACACAGAGAACATGGCCAAGCTTTATATGAAGACTTGTTCAGTTTCATCCCACAGTTCAGAAACTTAGCTGAAACTGGCTTCACAGGATTAGTAATTGCTAGGTACATGAAATTGCCATTGAACTAATTCACATGACAATAAAAGGTAGTATATTTCTTACGCTGTGATGTAAAAGCTACACAGTATTGTACCCGTGGATACAAAGCAATTGTTTCCTCTCCAAGGCTGGTGTCCTGGGTTGCTCTAAAAGGTCTGATCAGGAACGCAGGTGCGGTAATGCAGGGACATAATAGGTCCTCTGTGAGGTAGCCCTCAAATATTTCTCTTAAAAGCTCATCTCACCATGGTCATAATCACCTAATAATCTTAATGCATAGTACTTTGAGAATGCAGCGTATGTTTTATGGTCTTTGCTTCAGCAGACACATTCTGTAATGGAGTTTTTTGTGACCAGACATCCAGAAGAAAATTAAATTCTTATCCACAACTATAGAATACATAACATCCTAATGTAACATTTTTGTTTTCATTTAAAACTGCTCTAAGTAGGAGAAACATTACATTAATTAAGCTGGAAAGAGGTGGCTCAGTGGGAGAGTTGGAACAGTTTTGATGTCTAAGTTATTTTCCATGTCTAGATTCTTTTCCACAATATCATTTAGGTTTTTTTCCAAGAGCACATTAAAAGAACGACAATTTTGTGGTCAGTGTATAAAATAGTGAACAAATTCTCAACGGGAATCTGTGAATAGACTGTAAGTTGGGAAAGAAACATTCATATCCCTGTACAAACAGGTGTAATCCCCAAAGGCTCTTTGCACTCAGCAGTACTGTTTGGTATTCTCTGTGTATACCCTGCACAAATGTGTTTACATAATGAGTTCATACATATATACCGTATAGAGCACATGTGTGCAGTGGATTGTGTAGTATATGTGTACTTCAGTGTGCTCAATAACTGAGAATAAGGTAGCTAAGAACAGATATGGGTATTTGGAGGCTTGTTTTGCTCTTAATAACCTAAAAATAACAAACCAAGTTCATGTGGGAGTCAAAGGATGCCTATGATGGGTGTAGCTCTACTTTCTGATTCCTGATATTATATAAATTAACAACATTTCAAACTCTGCCACATACCAATCCTCACAAATTCATGTCACTTACAACCCCTCTTCTCTGAACTAACCTGTTTCAATGTTTAAAGGTACATAAGGGTCATGGATAATCATCCAGTTAATAAGAGTGGGGCAGAATGGTGTCAGACCAAACGTCTTCGTTTTCTCTCTAACCCACACTAGCCCAACTCCACCAGTCCTGTGACTGCCTCTGCAATGCTGTTGTCACCAACAACTACCTGCCACCCAGAGGAAGAGCAACTGCATGTGTTTAAGTTCATATTGCAGGTTGCCAGCTGCTTCTCACATTTCACAGTCTGGCAGCTTCAGTGTCCCTGCTGCATCCCAGCTCCTGACTCTCTCCCATATTCTGCTGGTCCTGTTGGTGCCCTGTTAGCATTGTCCCATTCTTGGTTACCTTCTTGATGTTGCTCTGCCTCCTTTTTCAGCTTCTACTCATTCCTCTACACAGATGCTTCTTTCTTTGCAACTGCATGAGCACTGATCAAGGATGCTGTTGGCCCTTGATGGTATGCTTAGAGATGCTTGGGTAGCTGGAGAGTGTATTTGGTGCTAGCCTGTCAGTGCTTGAGCTCAGGAGTGTGACAGTCTCTCTATGACAGATGTGTCTCACTCAGCAAAAGTGGAACAAGCCTCTGCTTTGGGCATTATCCATCCAAGAAATGCCAATTCATTTCCATGGCTCTATGGAACACCATGTGGCCACCTAAGCAGCTTTGTCTTCTGGACATTTAGGGAAAACAATGGTGGGATGATCAATGCAATGGCAATGCAATTGGTTCATGTGGCTTCTGGGAAATGTTAGGTCTGCTGCCTACTTCCAAATTCTGAAAAGTAAAATCACAAGCTGCAGCATATCTGTAGGAGTGTCGCCCAGCACTTAACGTCCACTGCTTCATGCTTTTGTGCTTTGATGCCAATATCTTTTTTTTAAACTTCTGTGAAAAAAAATGTATTTTTACTGCTTGCATTTTTCAGATCACTCCCTTTTTCCTCCCTCTGGGACAGTTCCAATGCAAATACAGCAAACACAGCATTTGGATAGTCTCTGATGTTTGACATATAACAGCACACCAGTGGGAGGGTACTCATTTGAAATGGGCCTCGAAGCAAAGCAAGCTTTGGGAGGATGATGGGTAGTTCTGCTTGTGTCACACCTTTGGAGCAAAATATATCCCCCTTGGGAAACTCTTTCCATTATAGGAGATACACCACAGTGTCTATCAAGCTGCAAAACCCACCAAACTTAACACAACCAGATTCAAGGGCAGGGGCTTGCACCAGGAACAGGAACTTTTTCGCCAACATGTAAAACGGAGAGACAGCACTAAATCTCCTCTGAGTCCTGGCTCTATGCAGCCTGCCCTTCTCCTCTTCTTCAGGAAGCTAAACAAAGTATCTCTTTGCTCTTTACATGCAGGCCTTCTGGCCTGATAGTGCATGTTTCAGGAGGGTTTGTTCTAAGTATTAGTAGTGGCAAAGATGGGAGCCTTGAGCACACCATTCAGGGCATGATGTGTCAGATTTTAGTCTTCTCTCACATCTGCTCTCCGTGGGTGAAATCCACTCGTACTTCCCCTGGGCTTTCACTTAGCAGAAGCTTATTAGAGTGGACATAATTAAAATTTGGCTGTGAAAGTTTGGCATCTTATCTCACTACACAGCATTTCATTTGCAGGTATTTTCTAAGTATGTCCTCCTGTATGTGGAAGTTTAAATGGAAAGATGAATGGCCTCCAACAAGACAAAATACTAGCAAGTTCCTTCAAGAAAATTACTGCTTGAGCCCTGCTGTGAAAACCCATTTGGTTGTGAGAAGTAGTCAGGCTGTTGTCACTAAGGAGGCTGTTGGTGGAGATTAAATGATTGCCAGCCTTTGGTAAACAAGAAGGCTCTTTACCACTCTGACTCATTGTGGAACTGTCCTTTACTGCCCAGGAATGTACATGTTTTGAGGGTGAAAGTCCACTCCTAAATCCAACTTGCGCAATGGCTACACAATAAATTCCTGTACACAGTTAAAACTGAAAAGACCAAATATATATGCTGACTAAACTCAGCTGCCCTCCTATGCATGGATACCAGCCTAACACCTGAGAAATTGCTCTCACTGGGATATAGAGGATGCCAAAACAGTCAGTACCCCTGATTTTGGACTCCTGCTGCAAAGCTGTTTCAAAGAGCATTTACTTCAGATGTGTGCTACAGCAGCAATGGTATCTGGCTACAAGTCTTAGACGAAAGCCCCAGTGACTCATCTTAATTCATTAAAGACAAGGAACTGGGGGAGGGGAATCTACATATACACTGAGATATGGATAATTATGAAAATTTCATAAAACTAATAGGTCATGGTACCTGTCTGCAGAAGCATCCTTTACGTACTCTTAGCTGTTAGAGCTGTAACCCTTGCTGCAGCTGGTTGCAGAACTGTTCATGTGGCTGTTTGCGCTGAGTGCTGTGGGTACAGGCAACAAGAGCTTGTGATATCATCTGCCATGGCTGGCTGCATAAATCACATTTCTCTGCGGAACTGACCCAAAGCTACTGCATTGCACTATGTGTAACACATTCATGGTGATGATTCAGCTAAGTCGGTTTGAATAGTAGAAGAAATGGCAAATTACTTCCTAAATTGCTGATACCAAAATCCCTTATGATGGCAGTTCCTGGGTCTTACTGTTTTTCAGTTTCAGTTGTCCAGTGCAAACAAGAGAGCTGGAAATTGATTCACAAACCAGAAGTAATTTGAGAATTTTTAAATTTATTTTTCCCCCCTGAGGTTTTGTGTAATTGCATGTGTTCTGGAATTTTAAACGGAATTGTTTTGAATTGCACAGAAAGCACAGCATTGACTTGGTATTCTGCTCTTTGTGTACTATGCCTATGCATTTGTATCTGTAGACCTCTGTAATTTGCTCTTCAAAAAAAAAGCATGAAAACAAAATCCCACAATATTTAGAGCCACATTTTTGTAAATATTTTTGTAAGTGGTTTTGATCTGGCTTCTACAGTTGCACACCCCTCCCCCCTCCCGCTTTTGCTTGTCCACAAATTCATGTGCAAAGAGCTTTTTTTTCTCTCTGTGGCCTCAGATATGTGCATGGTTGCTACATTAGCACATACTCACGTTCTCAAACAGACACGTTGTTTAGCCACTCAGTTTCAGCACAAGCACAATCTGATGGTTCAAACCAAAGATCTGGTTGCAAAAATAATGTGATAAAGTCTTTCCCACAAAATGCCATTGTTGTAAAGGTGACAATGGAGTTAAAGAGTTCTTATAGTGTACGCCAACCACAGTGCTCTTTCTGAAAGGTAATTATTTGAGTGGGACATACTCATCACTAGTTATAACATAATAAAGTATATCGACAGAAGATTAGGATGACCTGTTGCATTCAGCTTTAAGTTTTTTTCCTACCTATAACATTTAATCTAGACCTACATGTCATGCAAGCCTATCTTAAGATCTGGAGAGAGACTTAAGCAATGTACATGTTGTCTACATGAGGAAAGTTATCTTTTGAGAAATTATAACAACTGTGCTTATGAATATGCTGTTCTGCAATAAAGTAATTGGTAAAAAATCTCAGCAAGGTATCTAAAAGATGAAGTGGAATGAAACAAGTGTTTGTTTAAGAAGTGTAAAAGAAGAATCTGAGGCCACATTTCTCAAGATTTGCAGTCCCTCAGATTGCTCTAATTTAAGAGGGGAATGAGAAATGAAAATTACCATTTCACTTGAGAAAAGAGTGCAAAAGAGGTCCAGAAATGAACAATTTAAATAACTTTCTTTCAATTACCCATGGATTGGAAACTAATCTCAGAAACTGTTTTTATTACATTCAGTAATAAAGCCAAGTTCTTGTTCCTCAGAGAGAGTGACATCTCCATGTGAAATGTCAGGCCATTTCCAGAGTCATTTGTGGACATGATCTTTGAAATACTGTAAAATTTTTATTTCTTCTTCCTTAGCTTCCTTTGTGGTAAGCAGCACTGGTACCTCTGACTTGCATTATGGAGAAGAGCCAAGAAATTCATGTATCAACTTGGCATATTTTCAAGAGCTTAGTGTTTTTGCTGTAGTACGGGATCTAGGTTCCCTTGAAAAAAAACACACCATATTGTTTAGAAACAAAAATTTGGTAGCTCGATACTGGAGCGTTATGTATTGTAGTTCAAGAATATTTATGATGGATGAGAACAGTAAAGGGAGTATCCATCAAAGCCACATGGACTTGTGCATCCTTCCAAATATAATTCCTTTCCAAACTAAGCAAGGATTAACTAAAGATGTTTTGGAACCACAAAATGTTATTTTTAAAAGGTGATTGAGATAGATGAAGTCTAAATATGACTGGAATTGACCAAAACCACAAAGAGCTTAACTTTGCGCATTTATGGCTGAAGCAGAATTTCAGGGTCTTCTACAATCCAAGCCCTGAAATCCTCCAGCATATTTTGCAGCAAGATGATAGGCTGTTGGTTTTTCTTTGATTCATTGTTTTTTTTTAATGGACACATCTTTTGTAAAACTTGGCCCTTCCACCCTCCCACGCACATAAGCAGATCAGCTCAAACAGCGTTCCTGCAGGTCACTGAGTCCCAAAGCCTTGCTCAGTGATTTTTAAAGAGCAAGAAATATTCAGCTGAGAGATGCTCCACAGCCTCATGACCAAGATCACATACACCAAGTGGCTCTTCTCCCACGCTGCCTCCTGTTCCCAGGAGTACAGCATGCTAGAATAGTCTTTCCACAGGCATTTATTAGCATGATGGAGGAAGGGAGGTGCAAATGAAAATTAGCATACATATGTGTGGATACGTGTCAACGATGAGCTTCATGGGAACTTGGAGATAGTCTCTCAGTTTATCCCAGTGGGAACGTCTGTTTTTTTATTTGAATTTATTTATTTATTTATTTGAATCTGTGTTTATTTATTTGAATGGCTATTATAAGTGCGATATTGTGACCTTCTCACATTAAAAGTGACAATGCCAAGCAGCCAGCTTTGATGAAAACCAAGACCCAAACCCCAAAGATGCTTATTTCATTTAACTCTTGCACAAATGCCATTTGTCACTTCATCAACAGACCTGAACAAATTATCAATGTCTATAAATAAAGCTGAAATAATAGAATCCAAACTTTTCTTAAATATAAAACATCTTGCACTATAGGGCTACATCTAGTTCTAGAAATCCTCCCACTGTTGCTCTGGTTTCACTTCATTGGGACAATACCCATCCCCTGGGCAGTCGTCTTGGTAGGGCAAGTCATTCAAATACCCTGACATCACTTACTCTTTTCCAAAAATGGGTTAAAAGTTTCGACTGTGGTTTTCTGTGTAGTTTTAAAAGTCACTTAAAAGCTTGAAAAAAACACCCCATCCATATGCATACATATATACATAGGTGTGTATGTATGCATATGCATAAATATATAGGTACAGGGTGCTAGAAACTGTGAGAGATAAGAGTCCAAAATCATGCTTCTCTGGACACCTTGCTGGCTAAAACAGAGGGATACAACTCTCAGCATTTACTCTAGGACTAAGAATGAGACCTAGAATCAGCTTCCCTGTCAAAAGCAGGAAATAAAAAAACCCCACTTTGGACATTTTACTTAGCCTTGAAGAAATAGTCTTTGTAAAGGCAAGGGCAGTATGTGATAGAAGAGATATTTATATGTGTTTTCTCTAACCATAATACTGGAGCTGTTTTAGATTTAGTTCTCCTTGTTCCTATTTGTGTCTGCTGACTATGCGTTATAACTGTGAGAAAGTTTTTCAGGGCACTGGAGTGCTTCCAGCACAATGTGTGTCCTAGTTTAAGTATTAAAGGTGAATGCCAAAAAACAGAGGACAGAATTGCTCTCTATTATCCCCCTCCTGAGGAAAGACAGAATGGGAGTATGGAAGAGACTTAAACTTTGGAAATTGAAACTAGAAACAAATTTGCTATAACACAAGATAAAAGGTAAAACATGGGGGAAGAACAGATAAGTATCTAAATACAAAACTGATCTCGAGGATGGCAGGGATATGGGAAAGGCAGGGCTGCTCCAGGGGAAGGTCCACGGCTCCTCCCAGCACCTGGTGCAGTTGGATTCTGGAGCAAGCACGTGGGAAACCGAAGGAACCAGGAGCAGCCCCGGCAGGGGGAAAGGAGCAGGAAGGGAGAGGGGCTGGATTCCAGCTCTTCTGGCTTTTTTAGATTGTGGCAGGAAGTGGTGGGAATACTGACCCTGCCAGTCTGTCAGGGGCCTAAGGACCCTCCTTCTCTGTATGGGGCAGGACGTGGTGGGAATACTGCCCCTGCCAGTCTGTCAGGGGCCTAAGGACCCTCCTTCTCTGTAGGTTCAAACACTGTGCCAGGGTCTCCCAGAACATAAAAATATGTTGTGCTGATGTGCTGAGTATAATTTTATTAATAATGAGGCAGAAACATATGCTGTAACTGCTGTTAATTTGTTTGATATCCAACAACACTCAGAAAAATATTTAATTTCAGCAAATGAAATATTAAGGTATATGACAGCAGAAGAATCTTTCCCCTCCACTAATGGAAGGAAAGATTGTGACTAACCATTCTTGGCTAACATGGAGGAAGGTGAGATGTACACATTTTTTTTACATCTTGCAAGGCAGAAATGGCTGCAATCCAAGTTCACATGTCCTGTGAAAGCTTAGA
>NW_009952160.1:511219-518887 GCF_000747805.2 Chaetura pelagica
GTCACTACATACCAGTGGCTGGAACAGGGGTGGAGAAATGAGAGGGCGTCCAATATCATCTTCAAGAGATTGTCTCAAACCATGCCCCTCAAATTCAGCAAACTGGCACCAGTTCCTTGTTTCACACGGATTCGAAGAACAGCAATCATAAAAAATGCCTGTCTCTTTGAGGGAAAAATGATATTAGAAACTTACCAGGATTAGGAGATGAACCACTGAGTTGTATCCTTTGCACACAGGTTGGGAAAATTGTCATTAAGAGGAAGTTGAATGTAACGTGTCCCGTGTAGCTCATATAATATATAACATAGAAATTACATACCCTGTGTGCAATATCCCTTTGTCCTTTAAGGAATATGGTTTGACAGTTTAGTAATTCCTGTACGTTGCCTCAAAGGACTATGGTATTGGGAAAGACTCAGGCAATGATGGCTCCACTTCCCTAGGGTCTATACCATATCACTTCCCTCACACCTGGCCAGGCTATCTATCTGCACTCACTTTCCATCAGCAGGTTGTTCCAGAGCCTCATGCCACCAGGGTGAGAAACCTCCACCTAGATTCTGCCTTAAACCGCCTACATGCCTACTATCTTCCCATCAATCCTTCTGTTGCCATTATTCTATATGTTAAACCACTTTTTGAGTGTCATGTGCAGCAGTTCTCCCATACTTTTTTATGGCTTCAGCAGCCACTCACCCTTCCTACACCTTGTCACACTTCAGATTTCTTTTACAAGGCCAGTCTTTCTGTTTTCTCACTTGGGATGGATTTGCCACCACATCATCCTTTCATTTGCTCTCCTCTGCCTAAGGTCCCATCTGAATTCACCTCTCTTGATCTGGTGTGGCCAGTTCTACTGGATACCTATCTCCAAGTGGTCCTATCCCACTAAAATCTAGACTCACAGTTGCCTTTCTTTTGTTTCTCATCTAACTATATCTGGTAGGCAGGGAAGCTTTGTTTCTCCTTCAATTAATTTTTCCATTGATCATTAAAGCAGCTTTGTTCCTGCCAACATATCTATATGCATGTCAACCTTTCCTTAGGCCAGGCACTGCCTGCTTTTGTGCTTTGTAAAACACCAAATGTACTTTGGCATGAAATAAAGACATTAATAATGATGTATAAATTCAAATGCACTAATTAGTTTGTGACTAACGCATTCCATTGCCAGCTGAAGGAACACAGCCAGAAAGCCAGATTATGGTCACAAGGAGCCTTCTCAATTATTCTAGTCTTAGCATGCATAATTATCCAACTATTTTTAAAAGCCAGTGTAAAAATTGAAGAAAACTGAAAATAAGTTTAGAAGAAAAAACTGTTTCAGATCAAGCATTTGGTGATCTTGGGAGTTACTGAAGTCCCCAAAGGCCTTTCCTACCCCCGCTTTAATATGATGCTTTGCCTGTGATGCCAAACTTGTAGGTACTAAGCATGAGTGATTCCTTTTTATTTTGCTAAATCTTTGCGGCAAGGCTGAAGAAATAATTGACATTTAGCCAATGCCCTAAATATTCTACTAATAAATGCCTTGGCAATATCAGAGCTAGACAAACAGATTAAAATAACGAGTGGTACAGAAACTGCTGTGCAACATTTTTTCCATTAAAAAGTACTGCTTTTTGTTGCTTATCACTTTGCCAAACAATTCAAGCTGAAATGTTAAGTGTCTGCTATGAGGCTGATTTTTCTGGGAAAAAATTCTGCTAGAATGGAAACATTAATGAAGATGAAACTGTGAGAGGGGGGAAACGAGCTGCTTGCCCACATTAAAAAAATGCTTCTCCAGACATTTCACTGAGTTGTCATTGCACTGGAACTGGGATTTATGATCACGCCAAAATGAAGCCATTTGATACTAAAGGTGCTCAGTGTAGTATTCCAGTATTTTTACTTTAGACCAAATCCAAAGCAATAATCCCCATCTGCTGCCTTAGTCAGATCTTTAATACTTCAGAAGGAATTTGGATACACCTGAATTTTTGAGACAATAACTACTTTGAGATTAAATCTGTGACAGCACTTGCTTCCATCAAGCCTGAATTCCTGTCTCAGCTTGTTCTCGGATGTGAATCTGACCAAAACTATTCCCGAAAATACAAATCTGAACAACACCTTTTGGGTTTTTGTTTAGTCAAAATGGAGTAGAGTTCAAGAAAATGTTACTACTGAGAACAAAAATAGACTGCAATGTTTACTCCAATTGGAAATGAAAGATCTGTAGAGCTCAGGCTTAAAGATCCAGAGTGATACTGTGCTGTTAGTGGTGGAAACACTGATCAACTCAGAGTCTTGAGAGAAAAATGTACTTCTCTGTCAAGCAATGCAGAATGGAGAAATTAATTCTAATGGTCTCAACATTCATCATGCACAGTATAGCCAAAACCCTCAAATGAAAGCCACAGAAGGGCAGGGGACAGTTGCTTGCTGGCTCAGAGGACAGAAACTGAGAAGCTCTGAGGTCCCTGAAGACACCGCATCTGCTCTGCTGCAGAACTACATGCTGAGCATTACAGTGTGTTCATATTTGACTGTTTCTCATTCTTCCCAAGCTAATCAGCTTGAGCACAGATAGGCACAGATAGGTGCACAGATAGGCACTGGGGCTGGCACGCGGTCTTACAAGAGATCAGGCAGAACCCCCTTGCTTTCCAACACTCCTCAGTGCAGTGGGAGGTGTGGTTGGATTCTGCCTTCCCTCCCCTGGGATAAGCCACACGGCAGCTGCACCCTCTGTTGTCCTGCAGGACCTGTGAAAAGGTTTAAAGACGATCCCAAATGGTGACATTAAGACACAAACGAGTTCAGATGTGCACAACAAACTTTACTGGAGTAACACAACAAAGTCCCCAGAGCAAACAGGACAGGGAGGAAAACAGAGACAGAGAACAAGTAGAAAGCAGAAATATGGAGGACTGCAAGCGAGAGAACAGTTACCACCACAGTCCAACAATGTTGTCAGTGAGGAAGGGCTTCCCTGCAGCCGTAGCGTCCCAGATTTTTATACAGATCTTGCCCACTGCACCCCCACTTTTCTCCCTGTACAGGGGAGAAAATCCTTCTATCTTCTCCATGCTCTTCCAAGATAGGAGGGGGGGTATGGTGCTGGGGCTGTTTCCTGCAGATAGTCTTTGTTTGGCTAATTACTAAGATCAGCCATTGCAAAACAGGAGGTTGAGACGACTGGCACCACAGGATTCGTTTATTGCAGTGGAGTTTTGGTCCTAGGACATGGCTTGAGACTGGCACTCTTCATCTTTTCCTGCTAAGTCGGTGGTTTTCATGAAATCTGAAGGCCTGGTTATCACTGGATAGTCTGCTCCCAGCACCAGCTGTAGAACTCCTCTGTCTCCAATCTCAGCATGTCCCCATGTCCCCATGCTTAACTCCCCAGTTCTCAGGTGCACGTAGCAGGGGGGAGAGTAAAACAGTTTGGTGGGTTGTTGAGACGTCTCTTTAGTCCATCAACAAATCTTGTTTAACTCTTAGATGTCTAAAGACAAACAACAGATCTCCTGAGTGCCTAAGTACACCACTTACCCCTTGGATTGTTCAAGACAAGCACTGTACATCCTGAATGTCACAATTACTTTGTTGTTTTTGTTGTTATTAATTAGTATTAAGTATTTTCATAGTGACACTCATAGTCCAGGATGAGATGCTGGTTCCACTGTGCCAGGCAACAAGCCTGATGCTGTGCTGGGTGGAATCCTTGCTTGGGGCCCCACCATAGTCCCAGTCTGGCTGGACTGGGTTGCAAAGCATGGGTAAGAATGAAAAGGCCATGGTCCAGCACAGCGGGCAGGGCTTTAGGAAATGCCAAAACACATTGAAGAAGAAACGAGGTGGGTGTGAAGAGAGGGCTACAGAACCCACCCATCACAACTGCCCAGCAAAGAGACAGCAGCTGCCCTGGTGTAGCTGAGCAGACAGCAGCTGAGAGGAAGAGAAGCTCACCCCCATGGTGGAAGGAGTCAGACATGCAAATGGCCTGAGGCAGGAACAGTGCTGATGCCTTCCATATTCCAGCCACTTCCCTGCTAGTTCCTCTCCCTATCCCCACTCAGGTGTCTCTCCACTGCTCAGTCTGTCCCTGACCCTTTCCAAAATGCCACTGGGCCGAGCCCCCACATCCTAAGCCCCTGCTAACCCTGCAGGGGGTCCTGAGGAACTGGTGCCATTTCGGGGCATTTCAGGGTGTTTCCATTGAGGCCAGGGGGGCTGATGCATCCTTTGCCTGGTGCAGTGGTGGTTCAGCAAGGGCAGGTGGGGACCCAGGTGCAGTGCTGGATGGCTGGGGATGTGTTGATGGGCAGCACAGGGGGTGGCTGCTGGTAGGGATGAATACCTGCTGTGTTTTCAGGAGCTGCTGGAGGAAGGAAATGGAGATGTCTGTTATCAAGGTTGACCTTAAGGTTTTGACTTAGCTTTTTTTGTTTCTTGTTAAAGTATAAGGCCACAACTGTCCAGGTGTTTCCTTAGCATAAATAAAATAAATGAGGCTGGCTCTTTTCTTGCAAGGTAAAAGCACAGTAATTTTTGTTTTACTATTTCTTTACATCAATCCTTCATTGGAAAATGAAAAAAGTTAACTCTTCTCATAGCAATCAGCTAATAATTGAAATGTCTGCGCTCTCTCTAGAAAGCTTTTAGCTCAGTCAGATTGTTTAGCTTTCCCTAGGCTAAAACAATCTTGGAGGTTTCAATCTTGTGGTGAAAGCTGTTGTATTTTTTCCCACAAAAAGAGTTTTAGTAACATTTAGTAACGGTTGAGTGGGCTAAATAAATCTTGAGCTTCTAATGAAAGGTAGGGAGGAAAGTAGCATTATTTGGTTTAAAAGTTGGTGCTAGCATTCCAGTGGCAACTGCTCCTAAGGGAACATTGCTAAAGCAAACATCTTAAATGGTGGTTCTTCTTTTCTTCAGGATTTTCTTTTTTTTTTCTTTTGCCATTTTCAGAATAATTAAAAGATACTGTTTGAAGTGTTACAATACCTGAACATATATGTCACATGACCAATAATACCAGAGGTTTCCTACCAATCCTTGAAACATGAGGAGAGGTTTTCTTTCCTGAATAAACCAATTCTGTACTCTAGTAGGAAAACTCTTCTGAGACAACTGCAAAACTGAATTGACAAGGACTCAGAAGAGCATGGTGAAACAAAGAGATATTAAAGGAGAGGTGACTTTCCTGAAAATACTGAAGTGGGAAATGGCTTCCAGGTCAACATGAATTTAGGTAGATTTGTATATGATTATATCATAGAATCACAGAATCACAGAATATTAGAGGTTGAAGGAACCTCCAAAGAAAATTAAGTCCAACCTCCCTGCCAGAGCAGGACCAAAAACCAGGGCAGATCACTCAGAAAGGCATCCAGACAGGTCTGGAAAGTCTCCAGAGAAAGAGACACCACAACCTCTCTGGGGAGCCTGTTCCAGTGCTCTGCAAACCTCACAGAAAAGAAGTTCTTCTTCATGTTGAGGTGGAACTTCCTGTGCTCAAGTTTGAATTCATTGCCCCTCATCCTATCACAGGGTACAAGTGAAAAGAGCTTGTCCCTGCCTTCCTGACACCCAGCCCTCATGTACTGATAGACATTAATTAGATCCCCCCTCAGCCTTCTCCTCTCTAGACTGAAAAGCCCCAGGTCTCTCAGCCTTGCCTTTTAAGACAGGTGTTCCAGACCCTTAATCAGCCTCATAGATTCCGTTGGACTCTCTCAAGTAGATCCCTGTCCGTCTGGAACTGGGGAGCCCAGAACTGGACACAATACTCCAAGTGAGGTCTCACCAGGGCCAAGAAGATGGGGAGGAGAACCTCCCTCGACTTGCTGGAGACACTCCTCTTAACGCACCCCAAGATACCATTGGCCTTCTTGGCCACAAGGGCACGTTATTGTCCCATGGCTAACTTGTTGTCTATCAGGACTCCAAGGCCCTTCTCCACGGAGCTGCTCTCTACCAGATCACCTCGTTGCCTGTGCTGGTGCACTTTGTTGCTCCTTCCCAGGTGCAGGACTCTGCACTTGCTCTTGTTGAACCTCATTAGCTCTCTCTAGAAAGCTTTTAGCTCAGTCAGATTGTTTAGCTTTCCCTAGGCTAAAACAATCTTGGAGGTTTCAATCTTGTGGTGAAAGCTGTTGTATTTTTTCCCACAAAAAGAGTTTTAGTAACATTTAGTAACGGTTGAGTGGGCTAAATAAATCTTGAGCTTCTAATGAAAGGTAGGGAGGAAAGTAGCATTATTTGGTTTAAAAGTTGGTGCTAGCATTCCAGTGGCAACTGCTCCTAAGGGAACATTGCTAAAGCAAACATCTTAAATGGTGGTTCTTCTTTTCTTCAGGATTTTCTTTTTTTTTTCTTTTGCCATTTTCAGAATAATTAAAAGATACTGTTTGAAGTGTTACAATACCTGAACATATATGTCACATGACCAATAATACCAGAGGTTTCCTACCAATCCTTGAAACATGAGGAGAGGTTTTCTTTCCTGAATAAACCAATTCTGTACTCTAGTAGGAAAACTCTTCTGAGACAACTGCAAAACTGAATTGACAAGGACTCAGAAGAGCATGGTGAAACAAAGAGATATTAAAGGAGAGGTGACTTTCCTGAAAATACTGAAGTGGGAAATGGCTTCCAGGTCAACATGAATTTAGGTAGATTTGTATATGATTATATCATAGAATCACAGAATCACAGAATATTAGAGGTTGAAGGAACCTCCAAAGAAAATTAAGTCCAACCTCCCTGCCAGAGCAGGACCAAAAACCAGGGCAGATCACTCAGAAAGGCATCCAGACAGGTCTGGAAAGTCTCCAGAGAAAGAGACACCACAACCTCTCTGGGGAGCCTGTTCCAGTGCTCTGCAAACCTCACAGAAAAGAAGTTCTTCTTCATGTTGAGGTGGAACTTCCTGTGCTCAAGTTTGAATTCATTGCCCCTCATCCTATCACAGGGTACAAGTGAAAAGAGCTTGTCCCTGCCTTCCTGACACCCAGCCCTCATGTACTGATAGACATTAATTAGATCCCCCCTCAGCCTTCTCCTCTCTAGACTGAAAAGCCCCAGGTCTCTCAGCCTTGCCTTTTAAGACAGGTGTTCCAGACCCTTAATCAGCCTCATAGATTCCGTTGGACTCTCTCAAGTAGATCCCTGTCCGTCTGGAACTGGGGAGCCCAGAACTGGACACAATACTCCAAGTGAGGTCTCACCAGGGCCAAGAAGATGGGGAGGAGAACCTCCCTCGACTTGCTGGAGACACTCCTCTTAACGCACCCCAAGATACCATTGGCCTTCTTGGCCACAAGGGCACGTTATTGTCCCATGGCTAACTTGTTGTCTATCAGGACTCCAAGGCCCTTCTCCACGGAGCTGCTCTCTACCAGATCACCTCGTTGCCTGTGCTGGTGCACTTTGTTGCTCCTTCCCAGGTGCAGGACTCTGCACTTGCTCTTGTTGAACCTCATTACGTCCCTCTTTGCCCAGCTCTCCAGCCTGTCCAAATCTGACTGAATGGCTGCACAGCCTTCTGGTGAATCAGCCAGTCCTCCCATTTTATAAATATGTATATATAGTATTGTCACAAGCCGATGGCGGGGGTCTCCCGGCTGCCAGGAGCTTCCGTGACTTCCCCCCAGTGCGCAGGGGCTGACGGCG
>NW_009952160.1:519505-530148 GCF_000747805.2 Chaetura pelagica
GCTGAACTCACCGCCTTTTATACCCCTGTGACCCCCTGTCCAGCCAGTGTCACTGTCCAGAGCCATTGGCATCCATGAGCCCCAAGTTAGGCCACTAACTAGCAGGGCAATGCATAACTTGTTGCCCATCCTTCCTGCCTTGTACCACACCTGTTGTTCTGCTTTCATTTGTCCTTGATCTCAGGCCTGGTTTTGGTCCATTAGCTGGGTATAATCAGCAGACGGTCTTTGCTGTGTTAAAAGGCATTTCGTTTAGACTTATGTGTGGAAGGAAAAGAACCATTTCCTACAAGTATATATACTAGTATACTCTCCTTTCCAAAGACAGAAAGAAGCCTTGAACTGGGATGTCTTTCACTTTGACATGCTAGCAAAATTGCTAAAATGTCCAAGAAATACTTTGTGAGCCTTAAAGAATTGGAAGGAAATTACATTACAAGCTCATGTCTAGCTTTCAAGAAATGGTAAAATTCAAATGTTGGGGTAAAACACTGTAAATGTGAGGGGCCTTTGAGCTGGAAGTGGAAGATAAATGTGAGTTAGGTTTAAGGATAGAATCTTTTGATTTCCAACTCATCATCTCAAGATTCAGAGCACATATTTTCATAAAACTTAACCAGATGTTCCATTCAATGCCTGGCCAAGCCCAAGAAATTCTTCATGGTTAATTTTTTTCTTATTTGAGAAATTATTTTGGAAGGCCATTTCCAGGTTTCTTCCCTTTCCGTTTTCCTTTCCCTTCATCTTTCCTTTTCCTTTCCCTTTCCCTTCCCCTTCCCCTTTCCCTTTCTGTCAGTATATAAAACTCAAGAACAGGGGATGCCGTGCTCCTCCAGACTAGGCTGATTCAACCATCTAAGTCAATGTTTGACAGTTATTTGTGCATTGCAGTTTTGTGTCCTCTCCACACCCTTATTTGGGCTCAGTGACCAGAGAAACCAACAGTGATGAACAGCAGAGGCTGGACCACATGTTTGCAGGGTGCATATGGTGTTTATACCAGGACAAGAGGAAAAGATTTCATATATTCCTGTGTTTCCTAACCAGAAAATCTGCAGGCAACAAGAAACACATATAAACTTATCGTATAATGCAGCAATGAAGGATGGGAAAAGGCAAAAAATGGGAAAAACCTAGGCAGGAAGAGAGCATAAACAAAAAAGATTTATGGAGAGAGTCAGGGAGAGGATAAAGAAAGAAAAGACACAGGAGGCTGTTAAAAAACCCAAGTGAGAACAAATAAACAAACATGGGTATGGGTTTGGTGATCAGGTAGTGAGGTGGATCAGGAACTGGTTGAAAGGAAGGAGTCAGAGAGTTGTAGTCAATGGGGCACAATCTGATTGGAGGTGTGTGACTAGTGGAGTCCCACAGGGGTCGGTACTGGGACCGGTGTTGTTCAACATCTTCATCAACGACCTGGATGAGGGTATAGAATGTACCCTCAGCAAGTTTGCTGATGACACTAAGCTGGGAGGAGTGGCTGACACACAAGAAGGCTGTGCTGCCATTCAGAGAGACTTAGATAGGCTGGAGAGTTGGGCGGGGAGAAACATGATGAAATTCAACAAGGGCAAGTGTAGAGTTTTGCATTTGGGGAAGAACAACACAATGTCCCAGTACAGGTTGGGGGCTGACCTGCTGGAGAGTAGTGTAGGTGAAAGAGACCTGGGGGTCCTGGTAGACAGGAGGATGACCATGAGCCAGCAATGTGCCCTTGTGGCCAAGAAGGCCAATGGCATCCTGGGGTGTGTTAGAAAGGGTGTGGTTAGTAGGTCAAGAGAGGTTCTCCTCCCCCTCTATTCTGCATTGGTGAGGCTGCATCTGGAGTATTGTGTCCAGTTCTGGGCCCCTCAGTTCAAGAAGGACCGGGAACTGCTTGAAAGAGTCCAGTGCAGAGCCACAAAGATGATTAAGGGAGTGGAACATCTCCCTGATGAGGAAAGGCTGAGGGAGCTGGGTCTCTTTAGCTTGGAGAAAAGGAGACTGAGGGGTGACCTCATCAATGTTTACAAATATGTAAGGGGTGAGTGTCAGGGAGATGGAGTTAGGCTTTTCTCAGTGATGACCAGTGATAGGACAAGGGGTAATGGGTGCAAATTGGAGCATAGGAGGCTCAAGGTGAATATCTGGAAAAAAAATTTTACTGTAAGAGTGACAGAGCCCTGGAACAGGCTGCCCAGAGAGGTTGTGGAGTCTCCTTCACTGAAGACATTCAAAACCCACCTGGATGCATTCCTATGTGATGTACTCTAGGTGACCCTGCTCTGGCAGGGGGGGTTGGACTGGATGATCTTTCGAGGTCCCTTCCAACCCCTAGGATTCTATGAGTCTATGATTCTATGAAAAACCACAAAAAGCCCCCATAATGTTGAAGGTAAAATACAAAGTGATAACCAGGGCAAGTCTTGTTTTAACGTAAATTTTATGTAATAAAAATAATGTTCATTTTTATAGACAGATACAGTTCCTCTATTAATGTATACACATAGATATACATAGGCAAATCCCGCTGCAATGTGCAATGAACAGATACCACATGAATTTAATAAGACATTGCTGTCTTTGGCATTTTTATAAATAAAAAGGAGATGTTATCTAGGCAAGAGGTGTTTTTTCTGCTATCCTGGTTCAGTCAGGTTCTAGTCAAGTGAAGCCTGAAAACACCCTCTTCATTTTTTCCAATTTAGCATGTGCATAGCACTGAACATATGCTATGATGAAGGATGGCTTGCTGAATTGGAACTTTGAAAATAATGATTGTAGTATTTACTCATCAGAACAATCCTTTTTGCTTATCTATTCAAACCTATAAGACAGATCAAACCTTTAAAGCATGATATTCAGTCTGGTTTTACCTGAGGAAATAAACCTTGCATACAGCAGTAATAATTCAGGGACAGTTCCTTATAGCAAAAAGGGAACAATTGCACTCTGGAGTGCACAGAACACTTCTAGCTCTCTTACGCATAGAATCTGTTGTCCATGTTATCCCTTCCAGCACCATTTTGCATATCAGGGGCCTCCTTTTCTCAGAAGATCCTCCCTGTTGACCCTGACCACACATGCAGATACCCTTGGTAGATGGATCCATATCTGCATCATAAGCAAATAGACTCGGTGGTCTTGAAGGTCTTTTGCAACCAGGGTAATTCTGTGATTCTGTGTCTTTCAACAATGATGGCTAAGCAATGCTGCTCTTACCAATGGTATTTTGTTTCCAGTGGTCTCTTCCTTCTGCCCTTCAAGTCAGGTATTTCCTTGAGAAAGGCTCTGCCAAGGATGGCTGAGGTCAGCTGTTGGGCTTGGGCTGTTCACTCAAGTTTGGTCTCAGCTCCCTTTCAATGGATCAAGTTTGAAGAGGGGAGGAGTTTAAATCCTGGGTAAAGGAGAGATGTCAAAAGGCACATTTCATTCTCAGCTGATTAGGAACTTGCAGTCAAATGCTAGGTGATGTAATTTGAATATATAGCTTATATCACTCCAGAACTTTCTCTTAACTTGAAGACCAGGATACAAATTCTGGAAAGGGGCTATCAGTCACAGTATTTTGGTCCAATACTGTCTATGTGTTCATTAGGAAAGGCAAATTTTCAGCTTCTAGATTCAGATATGAAGAACAAAGAAACTATTAAAATGCAGAGGAAGAAGCTCTATATTAGGCATGTATTTTAAGTATCCATACAAAAGCTGTGAACTGTGATTCTTAGTTACCAGTTCTCTAGTGCTAACTCTTGGACATAATTAATTATACTATGGTGACTCCTTGCTGCATACTTGCATTTGTGCTCTTGTTCTACGAACCCCTGCCCTCCAGCTCCAGCATCCCACTGCTGCTTCTGTCTTCTTGTTTTCACATCACTGCTTCTCCCAGTTTCCAGAAGTATGCCTTGGCATTGTTCTTGCATGAGAAGGCCATTCGGTGCTTGCCTGGTTGCATCTGGACCAACACCAGCCATTTTGCCAGTGGTCTCGCTAGACTGTGTGCTTGGTTTTAAGTCATCTCTACCAGTGATGTCTGTGCTACTACACTTGCAATCTGAAGTCAACATCTCTGGCAAGACTCCTTCTGCTCTGAAGCCTTTATATAAACAAGAAGCATACTGTGGCTTGGTCACTGGGAATTTTAAATGTTGTATTTATACAGTCATTTCGTAACAGAGTTAGAAAGGGACACAAAATTTTAGAGGAAAAAAAAACAAGAGAAACAAGCCCTGAACATTATTTTCAGACATCTGTGCCAGATTTTTTAAAATGCACTGATCCCCTACTGTTTAAAAAAAACAAACAAAAAAACCAAATTCACCTGTGTGAGTCTTTTGCCCAACAGTATTTGGACAAGAGGGGAGAAACTAGGACCCAGTTCTTCTAGCCCTCTCTCACTCCCTCTGGACCCAGGAAACACATGGCATTCTCCACCTTAAAGAAGTACTACCTTGCACTGAGTCTCTTGTGCTCTGTAGCTGTTTGGTATTTGGGAAAACCTGTGTGGAATATCTCTCAAGAGCCATTGCAGCAAGAAGTTTGTGCAGGACACATCATTACTTGTATCCCCACAGATATTTTCTTCCTCATTCAGCTTGGCTCTTTACTGTAATCCCTTGAAGTCATTCCCTTAGTGCTTATTCCACATGTATTCTTCCTTCACTCTTTATTACTCTTTTTAAATTTTGGTTTTCATCTCCAAGAGGCAGATGCTTCTTCCTGTTCTGTTTTTGTGAGGTGTCTAGCACAAGGACACACTGTTTTCTATGGGTCTAAGCATCTCTGTCTTAAGATTCTGTAAGCATGCAGAAAATTTGTTTTGCTCCTGGAGCATGATAGATTTATGGATGCAAAGAATTTCTGTGTGGACTTCTCAATATCTGGAAATCCTGGACAGGGAGCACACCACCAGCTCTACTATAATATTAATTTGTAGCACAAGTATGTTTTTTCTTTCCCAAAAGCCAGAGAGGAGTTCACAATGTGGCTTCATGATGCATTTCAGATGGAAACATCCTACTCTTAACCAAAAGAAAATATTTTCTTTAGTTGTCAAAAATGTGTTCCTCACCTATATTTTGTTTTATATTGAGCCTCTTTCCTTTCAAATACGGAATTGAAAAGGGATAGATTTTGCAAAATACAGCACAACTCAAAAAATAAGAAATTTCTTTCCTTCTGCATCTACTTGCCAGCATTGTGTGATTAATCTTTGTTATCACAGCACAAAAGTCTAAGTTGGTAACAATACAGACATACCCAAATTGCACTGTAATAACAAGCAGATAGTTACCAGATTTTAAAATATATTCGCCTGTGGCCCAAGAAGTGTCCCCTGATCTGCCTTGTTTGTACAATTATCCATTGTTTGTCTGTACAAACTCTGACTGATGTCTGACCTACAGCTCAGGTATAACTTCAGTTTCCACTTTGAAAAAACAAACATAGATGCGATTGGTTTCTATTGGATTCTGTGACCAACAGAAGTGGTATTTTAGATTGTTAATGCTGGAAATTATTACTTGTCAGTCAGAGTAAAATGATGGCAACTTATGCCTGCTTCCTTGACTACCTTTTCTACAGTTTTCCTGCTTTTTAGTGAAAGACAACACATCGTGCCTTAGAGATAACACGTGTTCCTTTGCTAAAACAGCTCTGCTTTACATAAAGCACCACCAATGCTTCTTGGTGAGGTCCGAAGACAATGGTAAACAGGCAAGATCTGAGAGATGGACACTGACTCTGAGAAAGAAAAGAAGAGAGAGGGGGGGTTGGTGCCTACTGGAGAGTGTAGCTGAGCACATCTAGATTTACATATTCAACAAAAGTTAAGTGATGTTGGAATTTGGACCTGTCTTTCTACTTTTAGTGGCCTTGCTCTAGTAATAATACTGGGGCCCCTTGCTTGGCACATAGTTGGATTTTCTTCCACGTCAGGCTGCAAGGGAGTGGAAAAGCTGGCAGGCATCTTTGAGAAGCATGGTTGGATCAACACTGGCAGCGGGACCCTCTCACCCATGCCTAAATTATGACTTACTAAGAAAGGAGATGAAGGCTGTGCAAAGTACAATAATTAAGAATTCCATTGCTGTCTCCTCTCCCACATTCTCAGCTCATTTCTCCCACAAAATCAGTCAATTTCTCCTTGACAGCAGCCTAAAATACAACGCAGCTTATATCTTGTCTGTCACTGAGGATTTAAATATTTCAGGCCAAGCAGCACAGCGGGTTCCTCACTGATTAGAGCCTGATGAGGCTGGTTTGCTAACAGGGACAAGTTTTATTAATGGCCCTTCAGGTTCTCTGTTTCCCATCTTTAGCCCTTTCATCACTTTAGGTAATAGCTGACTTTCTTAACTGCCCTGAGAAGCACTGCAAGAAGAGTCCCATTGTGCACAATCAATGGAGTCCTGGGCTCTTGCTTCCCTGGCTATTATGGGAAGGGAAGCAAGTCTCTTTAGTTCTTAGAAAAAAGAGACATTTTCCTTAAAAAAAAAAAAAAAAAAAAAAATTGAAAAAAAAAAATTGCTTGAATCACAGAGATTCACAAGCTCCTCATTGCATTTTATGTTTATTTTTAAAAAAAACTGATTTCTGTTCATCAGCTGATGAGGAAAGAAAGTAAAACTAGAAAAAAAATTGGCAATCTGCTGGGAAGAAATTCGGTGGGCATCTGGATTCATTGTTCCACTGAACACTTCAGCACTTCAAGGGTCAGCACATAACTCAGATACAGAACTGAGCTAGTGGATCAACAAGCAAAAGATACATACAGCGGCAAACTGAGCAAAATAAATTGTGCTTTTTCCATGTGGGTATTTTCAAGAGGATACAAGGAATAAACTTTCTGGAGAACATGATGTGGTGGTAAGGGTACACTTTACTGCACAGCATTAAAGGCAGCCCCCCAAAACCAGAAGGAAACTGTCAGTTGTCAAAGGAGGTTAAAATTTTCTTGATGGATCATTTGATCCATTTTTCATTATCTAAGTGAGAATTTAAGCCCTACTGAGGGATTTCACAAAGTGATTAAAAATCAGGGAAAGGTTGAACCCCCACCCCACCATTTTGGAACCAAGATGGTGAAGCAGGACTGAAATTCTGGGGTATCTTAGGGCTCTCCAGCCCTGAAGGTGGCGACTTCCTCTGAGGAGATAAATCTTGACATACTCAGATGAGTGCAAAACACAGTACTGACCGACAGTGAACTTGCCAGAAAGGATGACAAAAAATCCCAAGCATCTCCTATCTTCTCACAGGTAGAGGAGGCAAGGGAGAATAAGGGCCTCTGCAAGATTGACACAATGAGCACTAAGGGATAGCATGGCTGCTTATGAAGCTGATAAGCAGTGATATATGCAAGCCCTTACCTTAATTCACAGCTGTCTTCAGCTTCAGAAACAATATATAGGAAGAGTACAACCCCAGAACATCTATATAAAAATAGTCTATTCACAACACGGCGTATGACACAGTGGGCGATTGTGAACAGTATGTCTCTTTAATTACATTTCAGTTGTGCAGTAACTGCTCTTAATAAACATTGCCTGGCTTATCTCTTGGAAACGAAAAAAAATGATTGATGAGCCTCTGAAGTAGTGTTTCATATGAGCCGAGGTTTTCACTGACTGATAAATATACCAGACTCGCTCTGGTGTTCCAGCTTATCTCAGGCTCCACAGCAATATGCTGCAGAAATGTCTCCCCAGCCTTTAGGAGAAAAAGCAGGAAGATACTTCTGAGGCTTATCAGTCCATACTAGAGTCCTTGCAGCCTTCAAGTCTTACTGCTTATCTTCAGTAAAAACAGATGCAAAAGCTTGCTAATGTTTTTAAGGTTAATTGCAGATCCCTTCCTTCAGCATGGCACCACAAGCATTCTAAGTTGCTTTTCTCAGAGCACCAGTCAGTTCTCCTTCCCATGGGTTTTCCCAGATCTTCTTCTATGCTTCAGACTGGGTAGGGGCTGGGGAGCAGAGAGAGAAAATACAGGGAAATTAAATTAGATCAGGGCCCTACAGTACAGGCTAGGAAAATGCTGAAATGGACCAAACTGGAAGCTGATCTCAGTTTGCCCAGATAAACTTGCTAGGAGGTTAATCACACAGCTCTGACTTCAGTCAGCGTTTTGAGGTTTTGAGGGATCTGCTTCACAAGCATTTAAGGGCAAATATATTTAAGGAAATTTATTAAAGGGTTAAATGTGGTAGGAACTCCTCAATATCTTTAATACTGTATTCTGCCAAGGCAATCGGCAGCTCCTTCATAGTCATTGCATTCTAATGTGTAAATGCTGAAAGTAATTAGACTGTGTCCTATGTGTATTAAAGTATTTAGGAAAAAACTTCAGAAAAGTGACTTTTCACAAGCAACTGTCAAATAGTTTCTAAAAATTATTGCATTACTAGTAATACAAGAAGTTTTAGTTGTTAAAGCAAAGGCTGTTTTGAAACTTAATTCTAGAAAAGTATTTTGATATGATAAATTTTTTTTAAACTTTTCAGTATGGGAATGGAAAATGCCATTGCATCCCCTTCTATGTCTGTTAGCCAAAAATTATGTTAAATAGAAATGTTCATTAGAAGAGTTTACTTTTTTTGGTTAAAAAAAGAAAACTATTTTGTTTTGAAAAACTGAAACACCCTTTTAATTTTTAAAACAACAGCCCAAAGTGCTCTGAAGAAATGCTTAGCTGTCATTGCCACTTTGATGAGAAAATATTGCTTCAGCTCTGAATATCAAACATATTTTTTAGGCATGTCTTGGTTGGTACAATGGGTTGCACATTTTGCTTTTACTTCTTAAAAGGCAATAAAGAGTAAGAGCCAGCATTTTTCTGTTTTCTCATTCTTTGTTGTAGAGTATATGTACAGACTCTCTAATGCTGTTTTGTTTATAGATTTCAAATCCCTGCAAAAGGATCACATGCCCTGTGATGCCTGCAATAAGCCCACTGGCTGTTTATGGCTAAAAAGCTAGTATTCATATAGAGACTAGGCATAAATGGGAACCAGACCCTATGTTACTCCAACCACTGAGGGAGGGTGTCTAAATTAAATGTATGCTATAAAAAGACTTCAGTATTAGTCATGTCTGCTTGATGAAATAAAGCCACATCTGCTTGATTAAATATTATTAATAGTCTTAACATATCCTGCTGCTTAATGAAGCTGGTTACCACCTGAACTGTTTATACAGTTGCTTTCTCTGGCTTTTGACACTCTCCATCCCACATATACTGTCACTGAAAGGTAGGAAGTGGAGACAAGGCTGCTTATGAAGCTACCTTTCTTAATCATCACCTGTCAGTTTTATCAAAGTCAATAATCAGCATGATGTTCAAAAGGCTAATAAGAAGGATATAATTCTCCTCTAATACTTTGGTTTTCACTGCAAATAAAAAGAAGCATGCAAACACAAAAATTAGGTACCCTCTTAAATTACAGTCTGGTTTGGCTTACAGCCCTGTCTTGTTAATACTTGAGTCAGTGCAAAAGCATCTCTCTGGCTAAAAAAAAAATTAAAATAAAATAAAATTAAGAGGATGTAAATATTGTAAACACTATTTAGTCACAAGGGGAAAATGGTGATCACCTGTGAGAAGCACACTGCTCCTCTTGGGTTTGTGGGGGTCACAACTCCTCTGTGCTCTGGACCATATTTTTCTGGTGGAAAGTACACCGTTACACATTTGCATGTAAACACAAATCCTGGGCTGCTGTCTCTGCTTCTCCAGCTTTTCAGTAGAACTACAGTTTTCTGTACTGAAAAAGCAAGGAAAAGGACTCACAGCAAGCTCTCCTAGCATGCAGAGTTCCAGAAGACAGTCTGAAAATAGGCAAGGAGATGGAGAGACACTGTAGCAGGACTGTTCATCTCTCAATATGCCTGCTATAGTTTCCTTCTGTGATTCAACTGCTTCTTGTCTCTCAGTTTTGCAGGCCCAGGCCTGAAGTGGAAAGGCTCCCATGGGATAGGAAAAAGCCTAGCAAACTCTGAGCTGGTACCTTGAAAGGTACAGAGGTCAAGTTGATGTTCACAACACCAGCTGCTCTCCAGTGTTGAAGAACATGGAGCCCAGCCCATCCACAACTAGGCCTGAAACAGAGATAAAGTGAGAATGAGCAGATAAACTTGCTTGGTAAGAACAGGGCCTTCGTGTTTTTTTCTTCTTTCTTTGTTCCTTTTATTCTCCAATGAGAGATGTTGGAGGTATGGCTAATGGTTAAATGACAGCAGTCAATCCACTTCATTCTATAAAAGCCTGGCCCCATTTCTGATCGGGGGGATTTCCACACACTTTCCCTGGAGGCTGCGGGACCTTCTCTCCTCTAGTGGGGATGCCTGTCAGGGAGATGGATTGTCAAGAATTATGACCCACCCAAGGACATTGAGCAAGGTTGAGAAATATTGACTCTTTCACGGTTTTTATCAGCAAACTTAAAGTTAAGTAATCTTCATTATTAAGTTAAAGACTGTAGAATCCTTTAAAGGTGATAATTAATATTCTAGGCCCAGTATAGAATTTGATAATAAGTAAGTTGCTGGCATTTTAATGGTTAACCTTTGTTGTTTGATTTAACTATAAGTAGTAAAATTCACTGCTAAGATACCCTTTGCATTAAAATTGCACTTCTGTTTCGATCTCCCAGTTTCCCT